>NW_019737986.1:98467-183687 GCF_002891405.2 Cryptotermes secundus
CAGTTCTAGTGTGGCTACCGCAGAGTTGTACTGAGTCAGTCAGCGAGTCCTGGACCTATCGTCGAGTTAGCCAGCAACCAGTCAGTTGTATTGTGGCATTTGGAGTGTACTAATTGTGATACTGCAGGTAGCAGTAATCGTCAGATTGTAATTTGGGTGATTGTATGAGCGAATGTGAAATAAAACTCGCTACATCAAATACAACGAGAAGTTATTTGTCGCGATATAAGCCCGATACGCGACAATATACTGGAAGTGCATAAGTGTGCATATAACACATCTCTATTATTTGTTGTCATGATGTCAAATAGCAATTGCATTATGCACCAAATGGTCATAAAGCAATGAAAAAGGCCAAAGCCAAAGAAACTGGGCAGATAAACAGCTTTTATATATTTATATATATAAGATAATGATCTGGTCATATACATTATATTTTACCTCAGATCTAAGCTTGAATGTGCTTATGCTGTTTGGAATTCCCTTATGTCTACTGATGCCAACATAACAGAACACATTCAGCAGAAGTTTTCAGTCCTTTGTTTTGTTTCTCCACCCGTGTCCATTACGGTTTTACTTATGCTTTAGAGCACTTAATATTCCACACCTAACAACAGGAGGTATCATTTCGATGCACTGTTCATTATTCAGGTTTACCTTGGTTTTAAATTGTACTCTTTTTGAAACTGTCAGTCTTGAAGCTCCTGCTTCCTACATCAGAGGTTTCGTTTGTTCAATGTCAGCTCTTTAAGTAAAAATTGCCCTTCCGCTAGATGCACTTAAGCTGCTAATGTTGTTTACCAGGACACTGCCATATTTGGAACCAAAACTGTTTCTCTTAATCATATGACAATCCCCAATAATTTCGCCTATGTACGAACTTAACCTTGAGAGAAGAATGTCTGATGAAATGCTGCACGAAGCTGTCAATAATTACTAGTCAGTTTTATCACCCTTCTTGTAAAGGCGCAGTAATCAATTTCTTTCACTGGTGCGGCAATTCTTCCTTATATCAAAGAGAATTAAGAACTTATGGATCTAAGAACATAATCTTTCACTTCCTGCTTTAATCAGTTTTCTGCAATTTGATCAATACCTGGCGATTTGTACCTTTAAACTTTGCGGCATCAATTGGACCCTCAAGAGTGACTAGGCTGAGATGCACATACATTTCCATCTGCCTAATATCATCAACCCTATGTGCAGTGAACTGCTAAAAGAAGTAATTCCTCCGCCTATTCAAAATGTTGTTCGAGGTTGGTATCCCTTCCTGTTCATTTACACTTCTATTTAAGTCTCTAATATTCATGTGCTTATGGCATATTGCTAACTCATTTTGTTCTTCAGGCATTCCCTCTTTTTGTTCCTGTTATGTCTACTAGCTTCACGTCTTACACTGTTCAGTTTATTTCTGCTCGTTTGGTTCAGATCCTGCAACCATTGCAGCCTGGCTTGTTTCTTTTGATCCAGCAGCTCTGAACACCCTTCATCAAACAATGGTTTATGCTGCTTCAATTCGTAATATGGAATAATTTTTATATTCCCACCAATAATTTCCCAGTTCTCTTGAGAGCCACATCTTCATTTAAAGTTTCCGAAGATGTGAACCTGCTTGAGATTTTAGTCTCATACTGTTCTTTAATGAGAGTGTAAAGATTAAAATATTCCAAATTATAATTTTTTCCGTAGTTTTGTATGGGTGCATAAACATAGACAGGGGGTGTTCAAGAACAGATTGCTGAGAACTGGACCCAGGGGGATGAGATAATAAGAGGCTGAAGAAAACTGCATAATCAGGAGCTTCATAACTGTATGATGGGAAGTCACAATGTTTTAATTATCACCATGAGAAAATCATAATTCCAAAATACTGTTCTATATAGGAGATAGCCCATTTCTGGGTTGGTTTTCAGCATCATCCATGATGAGTTACAAATGACAAAAGGTCGCTGCATGTTGGGTGCCATGACTGTTGACACCAGTTCAAAAACAGCAACAGATGGATGTGGCAAAGAAACTTTTGCAGTTGTATAAAGACAAAAAGTTTGAATTTTTCAACTGCCTGATCACCATGGATGAATGTTGGGTCTATCATTATGACCCTGAAACAAAGGAAATGAGGAAACAGTGGAAACATGCAGACTCGCTGCCACCAAAGAAGGCCAAATCCCAGCTGCTGTCAGGAAAGGTGATGTTGAGTGTGTTCTGGGATCGACAGGGTGTCATCATGACCCACTACATGCAAAAGGGCGTCACCATCGCTGGTGAGTACTACTGGAACCTTCTGAGAAAATTACGGGAGGAAATCAAGAAAAAGCAACGTGGAATGCTGGGAAAAGGTGTGCGACTTCTTCATGACAACGCACTGGCTCATGCTGCTCATACTACGACACTTGCTGCCAGTTTTGGATATGAAATTCTCCCCCATCCGCTATATTCACCAGACCTGGCACCGAGCAACTTCCTCCTCTTTCCACACCTTCATGGTAAGCGATTCCAAGATGATGATGACATCATTTCAACACTGGAGAACTTCCCCTAAACAGTCAAAATGAGACCTTCTATGACCACAGTATCCAGCAGCTAATGCATCGTTGGGGAAAATTTGTGGCCTTGCAGGGGGCATATGTAGAGAAGGACTAACTCACATACAATTTCTTGCACCTGTGTCTCTGTTTCTCCTGGGTGATAATTAAAATTTTAGGACTTTCCCACACACTCCTCATCAAATATAATTACAGTGATCAAGTCAAGGAGTATAAGATGAGTAGGGCATGTAGTAGGCATGGGAGGGGAAGTAATTCTACAGAGTACTGTGTGAAAACTAAAAGTAAAGAGACCACCAGGAAGTCATAGACATAGATGGGATTCATCTGGCTCATTACTCTGTTCTTCTAAACAGAGTAATAAACATTCAGGTTCCACAAAATGCGATTTTTTTTAGTGGTTGTGTGACTGCTGGCTTTGCATAAAAGATTCAGCTCCATGGAGTTAGTTACTGTTGTTTACCTTCTACCTCATTTAGGTTCTGGATATTAAATTTCTCCATACCAAACTGTTGCATTGTTACTTTCCTTACTGCCAGTCTCTCGCTAACTTTTGCATCCACCACACAGTGTGTGTCAAAATCAGCTCCTCTGAAAGAACCAAACTTCTGTGTGCCAGATGATATGGATGTATGGAGACAGGGATAAAATTCCTTACTATGAAATATCTCGTTAAGACTTTCCAGGATGGAGAAGACTTAGCATGCAGTAATTTGTAAAGTGTGGAAATCAGCAATACTGCTATAGTTATTTGTAGTTATGACCTGTAAGTGGTCAATAAATCCAGTTACCCAAAACCCTGTCTATAGTCATTCATACTACGTGACAAGTGGTGTCAGAAGTAGTCAAACTAGAAATTGCACTGGATCTTCATGGAAACACAGGCAACTTCTCTAGCCTCCCAGACGGACATCAACCAAGCTGAAATGGAAGCCAACCAGGCAAAAACAGGTGCCAATCTATGGGACATGCGAGAAGAAATGAGAACCAGCTAAGAACTCCTGAAAGTACTGGCCAAAATGTACACCAACCAACAAAAGATGGATGCCAATATAGATGTCTATCACAATGAGGATGATGGCTAGATTGGCTGCCCAGCTACAGAAAATGGAGGAAAGTTCAGAAGAAATAAGAGTCCAAGGCGGAGAATGAGGAGGGCCCTAAGGAAGAGGCCGCAGTAGAAAGAAACTTTCTGAGCACTGAATGAACACAAAAGGGACCAGTATCCGGCCAAAAGCACTGTGATCAGCCAGAGAAATGAACCCAGGGTAATGGTGGGTCCCAGAAGAAATTGGTTGCCACCTGCAGAGGGATGACTCACCAAGCCAATCTTACATGGCATAAGGAACACTGTCATCAGGGACAAGGCAAGGACAAGACTGTACTAAGAACACAGAAAGGACAGATATTCAGAAACAGACATCGCGTGAAATAGGATGGCATCAGTGGAATAAGGATCCAAGGCTTAAAGGAGCAACTACAACTGAGGAAGGAGAGAACACCAAATAGGATCTTTGGGGAAACCAATGAGTTGGAGGTTGCAAAGCAAATAGTCAGGACTTCCAGCAGACTGCAGAAAATGAATGTCAGGACATTCAAACTGTCACCCTCACTGATTGGTAGAGGAGAAGGATGGTGACACACCTGGACTGACTGGTACCTTATCAGGGAGCCGCTTGGGATGAGCAGCCATAAAGAGGCTGTGTGAAAACCAAGCCATGGGGAGGAAAGCTAGACCAGTCACAGATGTCACAATAACAGTCCCAGGGAGGAAGAAATGGCAGTGTGCCTGTAGGCCATCCGGGGCAAATTGGCTTAAGGCAGGTGCAATGTAGTGTACAGACCCATTGCTAAGCAGTGACTGCAAACAGCAGCTTGATAAACATGTTCCCATTGCTAGACAGCAGATTCTTAACAATGGAACAGTTGGACTACAACAACGAAAACACAGCATTTTCTATTTGGTCCGTGCTGAGATGTTATAAGAGACAAAGCTAGTTGAGTACAGTCAAGTTCTGTACAGGAATCTGGGAACAGAGAACTTCAGTGCATGAAGCTGAAGAATCTCCAATATTAAAAGCCACTGCCAGGAAACGGCTGGTGAAGGCTTGGAAGGTTCTGTGGTGATTTGTGAATTGTGAAGATTAGCAGGGGCACTGTAATTGCTTATAGTTTTAAGTCATGTGTATAAATGGCCGATAAATCCATTCACAAATCCAGATCCCATCTACAGTCACACCCCTATACATGACAATGTGTTTTCATATCCTCCTGAATTGAAACATCCATTCACATTTGTATTTGTACTGACTTTGTGGGGGGGGCAACCTTCATTCAACCAAGAACTCAGAAACAATACTCATAATTGGCCAATGCAACAAGAAACAATCTAATTACAAGATGAGGACTGGATATGATGACAAAGTTAGGTAGGTATGAAGTGATTCAGAGCTCACTGAAATAATCCAGGTTAAGAGATGAATCATACATACATCCAATGCACAAAATATCAACTGGAACATGTCACAAGACAGCAGGATACATATTTTTTGCCATAAAAGAAATGAAACAATGGCAGAATTACAAACTGCATCAGTAACAGGTTGTATACGTTGCTACAGTATAAACAGTAAACAACATAATGATGAATGATATAAAACCCCATGGAAAGATGAATTGGAAAGCTCACATCATTATAAATAAAACTGCAACTCTGATGATAGGAGGAAAAAATAGTCTCTGTAGCCATCACCTGTCTATGTGATGTGTTCTAAAGCTCAACAACTATCCTTAGTCAATTACTGCACCTCTGACACTGAAGAATACCAAACTTGCTTATTCACTTCATTTACCTACAGTTGCTACCTGTGTGCAATAAATTATAAGGCACATTAGTTTGCTGAGGGATAAAGTGAAACATCTTGGGGTTGGATTAATTTACTAAGTGTTGTGCCTAGTGATAATCATGAAGTTGACCTTAGTGATAAGTTTGAGGTATATAAAATTTTAAGGCATATTTTACATTGTAAAATATAAACATGGCAACTTCTCAAATATTTCTGGTTAATGAAAGGATATATTCCTTATTCTAAATGCTTGGTATTATGAGAAGTAATACTGAATGGAAATCAGACTTCATTACATTGCAATCTTTCAATGCTCCTTTATATGCATATGTGTACAGATCAAATGATAAATGGAACATTTAAATCGGCTTAGTTGGTTATTTAAATACAAGCTCCCTCATAGCGGAATATATGAGCTTCTATGGTTGGTTAATTGTGCACAAACATGTCTGCCACGAGCATAGCAACTGATATCCAAAGTCTTGGGATGCAGCAGTTATAACAAACTGGTGGATACACTTCATTCAGCGATTTTTTGGAAGACTCTTCAATGTTTAAGTCACACAATATGTAACAAAAAATTAAACAATTAATGACAATCAGTGTCCTGTGTAAGTTATAACACCTGCTGTCTAGAACTATTTGTAACATTCTTACAAAAAATACTGTACACTTCAATTTGGTCACATCCAAAATCTTGACAGCAGGAGGAGAGTCGATAAGAAAATTACAGATTAATCCTAGATGTGTCTATTTTCACTGTAACTTTGGCAAGAGCCCTTTCTGGTCATCCTTGTTCTATTTACAAATTGGCCTTCTTAAGGTACTGACATAACTTGACCCAATACAAAAGAAATGCAACAAGAAAATGACAAATTGGTACAGGGGTGCGGTGACTTTGTTTACAAAATAAAAAAGAAAACAGGCACTTTCCCTGTTAACTCCATTTTCTCTGCATTTGGAATGAACTACACAGCATGAGCGCACTTCAGATACACCAGGGCAGACAAGACACAAAGTTCAAGAATGACAAACTGAAGAGTGTTATACTCAAAACCAGTCAGGTTTCACTCCAAATTCTAAACTTACTCTGCATAAAGAATAAAGTAAATGATCATTTACTTCACACTAAAAAGTACAATAACCAGAGCTATCATTTGGTGAAGTGCACCAAAACTGGACTCCAGAACCTCTTCTTTCTCATATAAAAAACCTGCCTTCACTTCATTTTTATTGATTCCAGAGACAATGCTGCATAGGCTTCCTGCATGTGGTACATGAGTCAAATACATCACAACTTCACAATATCTTTGACTCAAAGAGATAAATTCTCAATTCAGTGTTTCAATATACATACAATGCCCATCCTAATCAGATGGTGAATAAAACAAATGCTTAACACTCAGTTACGTCTGTTGTTCTACTGGTCACTGAAATAATGACGCAGGACTCAACTATAAACAGCCAGACTTGTTGATGAAAATTCGCCCTAATATAAGCATACAATAACAAATGGTGCTGAAGACACACCTGGAAGAAATGCAGATGCATGCAGCGGGCTGATCCATGTAGTGTCGCCAAGACTGTTATATAGTTTAGCATTACTGAACTGTGGCACTGGTTATAATAAGATCAAAAATTATTTGCACCTCCCATACTCTGAAGAAAATGGAGTCAAATGCCAGCCACACTCTTAAGAACTTAAATTATAAAATTAAAAGCCTCATAATAACTGATGAATCCAGAATGCCCAACACAAAAATTTTCTAAATGCAGTTTGTGAGTAAAGCGTTTTAGCCACATAATATGGAATTATTAACCCAGTAAATAATTTATTTATTGGTTTGACGCAATCAGAAAGTGTAATAGCAAAGGAGATCTTCAGATTTTTGCCTCATTGCCTCCAGTCTAGTGGAATGGCCAAAGAGTAGACGAACAGTCAGCCATGTTCAAGTTGCTTGTGATGTTGCAGATATTATGCTGGGAACTGGTGATCAAATTAAGAAATTAGTATAATTTTCCCTTGACTACTGTTACACACTTTTCCAATCACTGATTGAAATCATTAAGCAACGACACTGCAAAGTTGTCAGAAACAGCTGTCTGAGAAATCAACGATGTTATTAAAAATTCTAGCTACACTTGCATCAGCAGAAATGTGCATTTCCAAACTGAAATTAATAAAAACTTACTTAAGATATATGTGTCAAGAGAGATCACTCATATCTGCATTGGTGTTTCTATCTAATGAACATAATTTGGCTTTAAATTAAATTATTCCCATTATAGATGAACTGAGCACCACACATTGAAGCATAAATGTAATAACATTACAATTACACCTTTAATTCAGTATATCATTGTGATTCCATTATGTTGTTTTATTTCACTTAAAAAAATCTGCATTTCCCTCCTCACATCAAAGGCCTCATTACTTTTGCCATGGGTCTTTATAGCTCTAGAGCCACCTCTTAGCAGCAGAACTGAGAGAAATAGGTGTAATCAAAGTCAAAACAAAATGCATCAGTGAAACACTAATCCTGCTTTCATTCCGACGTTTTGCTAATTGTGGAACCCATAAATGTAGACTGTTAATAAAACTTGCAACACAATATCACCAATGTTGTTGCATTAAAACACTACACTGCCACTCAAAATTCTATGCATAACAAACAACAGCTCAGAGCAAGCAAGTACCATTCTGCTCCACAAAGTTACAGCCATTATTTAAAAAATGTTAATTTAATTTTGGGCACTAAGGACTCTTCAAAAAATTAGATATGCTGCATTTCAATTTCAACTTGCCTATCTGGTAACACTGCTTGTATCAGTGTATCATTTATTTGAAGCCAAGTGCCATCTCCTGGTCATAACAACCATGTACCTTTAGCAGATGCAGACAATCCAATAAAAGTTGTCTTTGAGAACCAATAAGAAGTTGTTAGAAGAAGCACCAATTTGGGTAAAAAGTGCAGCCTATGGTAGGAAAAATACAGCAAATTGAAGGGTCCCACAAAACATAATTCCCCAGTTCCCACACTCCTCCAGGGTCAGTCCCAGTTGTAAAAATTCGAAGTCCACACTTTTTTTAACTTGTCCTTAATCATCAAATCTAGGTTCTGGGCCTTCTTTCCAAAAATGAAAATGCACTGCCTATATTCATGATTTAACTGCATCTGTTTGAAAAGAGAAATACTCACTGCTACAAGTAAATGTTGCCTGTGCACTATTCCACAACATGAAGCATTAAGATACAAAACTATCACACTAATTTTCTTTAGGGATCTAACAAACACCAAATAAGGTTTCTTTGAGTGTAAATCAACCCACCAGCTTCCCGCTCATGCTCCTTCATCTGCTCAATCCTCTCCTTCTTTGGGATGCGGAACACCTCTTTGAGACTAGTCCACTCATTAAGCAGATTTGATGACAAGTCTAAAAACGTCCTGATCTTTTCTGCAACTTCACTCTCACCCATACTAGTTCGATCTTCCTCTTTACTGTCCTCACTACCACGTATCTTATCCACCACCTCACTGCTTGCTTCCTCATCTGACTCACCACCACGGATCACTACCTGTCCCATAACATCTCCTGGAAGCAGTTCTGTTTGTTTGTCTGATGTACCATCCACAAGTTGTTTCTCATTTTCAATTCCTTGCAGTGTTTCTTCATCTGGAACTTCCACTATAACTGGTAGCACTACATCAGTCCTAGGTTTGCTGACATCATGATCGCTGCCAGATTCCTCTTCTAATGATGATCTACAGACAGATACAGTGAAATCCCTATAGTACTTATGACTTAGAACTCATCTTCACTATCCTAATGAAAAGGGCATGTGTACAGGCAAGAGAAATAGTTCTATGCCTGTACTAAAGGTTTCTGGAAATGAAAGAAAGTCAAGTAACTGAGGAAAGAGTATATCATGTTCAATTCTTCAGTTTCAACACTTACAACCCCCAAAAGAACACAAGCACTATAACAGGTGTGAAGGTTCTGTCAGCACAACATAGCATGTAATTAATCAGTTGTATACATTCATTTCCCTACGTAGTCAGCACAGCAATTAGGTTACAGGTTGGGAGACCAGGGTTCAAATCCTAGCAGAAGCAAGAGAGTTTTCCTTTCTCCATAGCATTCAGACCAGCTCAGGAGCCCATCCATCCTCCTATCCAATGAGTACGGGGGGAATTGATTCCTGGAGGTAAAGTGGCAGGTGCACTCCATCTATGCTAAGGTTAAAAGAATGATGAAGCCTTACCCTCAATGCCCAACATGCCCAGTGCTTTGTGCTTTGTGCTTTATTATATAATTACATACAGGGATAACTTTATTTTACATGTTTTGGCTTAGCTGGCCATTATCAGGCTAATTCTACATCCATTGGCCACTTCACTGTTATTATTACACAATGGTCAATGCTTACAAAGTGAAACTATGTAAGCTTTATACAGTTTGCTGTCCTGTTATAACAGTTTGTTCAATGTGACTTGTCTATGTGTAGGTTCTTTCTTGGATTGTTTCTTCAGGTGTCATGGGTGTTTTTCAAGGATGGCTGCTTAAACAGTAAGCACAGCAACAAACTGTTAATCAGTATTACAGTATGGTATGTTAACAGAACCTTGGCACCCATTAATTAAGTTACACTACATGACACTCCAATACAAGATTTCACTGAAACAGAATTATGAAAAACAAAACATCGTGATGCACAATCATACTGACCAAGAACATACCCTTCTAGACAGCATGATGAAAGGAACTGCTCAACAAAAGCACAGATTATGTGGTATCAAGCAATATGATCACAAATGCCAAACTGGGTGGGGCAATAAACAAGAGAGACAGAAAACTGGAAAGCCTCAGTTCAGTACTTTAAATTCAAAATGTTTACAAACTTAATGAGAGTACTATAAACATTTTGAATTCAAAGTGCCAACTGTTACTATTAACCCCGCCACCCCACCCAGATTCACTGTGAATTTAAACTGACAGCTTCCACTACACTTACATTAAATAAATTTAACTTTAGTTCAACTTGATCATTTACATTTCTACTTTAGAGGAGTTCTATTAACACATTTTTGTGAAATTTAATACCCGATTAAAAAAAAAAAACAGCAGCTAAATTTGACGACTGTATTTCCATTCTCGAATATACAAAACCTAAACACATCAAAACCAAGGTCCACTTTATGTTTTTTTTTTTTGCTAGTGGGGTGGGACTAAGTCCCTTGTACTGTGGCCACTTCTGGCCTATTGTACCAGCCCCAGATGATTGTGGAGCAATTGGTCAAATGAAGATTGGCAGGGGAAACCGAAGTACTCGGAGAAAATCTGCCCAGCGCCACTTTGTCCACCACAAATCCCACTTGACCAGACCCAGGATCGAACCCGGGCCACCGATGTGGGAAGCTAGCGACTAACCGCTTGAGCTACGGTGCGGCCCTCCACTTTATGTTAGTAAGAAGCCTATAATATTTCAATGGAAGGGAGTCCTTTCTCATGAACAATGCATGCAAGGTCAACACAGAATGCACATTTATAAAGCCGACCTTCTGCTACAGATTCAAGACTGAAATCATATGCACTATTCTGTAGTAACAGGTGAGTGCCATACAGACACAACTTGCACATTCTAAATGAAAGTGAGCAGTCATACCCCACCTGCTCTACTTCACAAAGAGAGGTTGGTCCAGAGATGATCATCAAAAGAAATCTCCCTCTTTTTGGCAGGAACTGTACCACAAATGCCCAAGCTATAGCAAGTCATTTTACCGAATTATCATATCTCTAACTTTTATAATTTTGTGGCTTGGGCTGAGACTGAGTCCGCTTGGTACAACGGCCGATTACTGGCCTATTGTACAAGCTCCGAATGATAGACGAATATGGAGAATTTGGTGGAATGAGGATTGGCAGGAGAAAATGAAGTACTCAAAGAAAACCTGCCCCAGTACCACACTGCCCACCACAAATCCTGTATAACCTGATGTGGGATTAGGGAAGCATGTGAATAACTGCCCAAGTTATGGCATGGCCTTTATCACATCTCTTACATATCATTGTATGATGATATAAAAGTGGCCAATTTGTGCGCTCAAATACGAGACACCTGTGCGGATAAAAGCAAGTGAGAAGTTTAAAGCCTGAAGCCAATTAACACATAGTTATTTAAGACATTTGAGAGTCTGCACATCCCAATATTTATCCAAGACACTTTAGTCCAAAGCCTAAGTCAGCATACCTACATCAGTCAATGATAATTCATTAACACTGTAACAATAATACATAATTTCTCATCCGTACAAATCATGTAAACATGTATGTTATACTATTGTTGATGGCATATCTGCACAGTCCAGTTGACTGAGTACTGCACTTTTTCATTACTACAAATGTTACTCCTGACTTACACTCCTGCTACCAGTCCTGTAGCATAGGGAACTTAAAATCCCCTCCTCCCAGATGAAAAGGGCAACAGAGAGAGAGAGAGAGAGAGAGAGAGAAAAGGAATATGAACAGTTTTATTTCAGGTGTTGAAAAATATTAGGTACAAAATTCACCAAAGAGAAATATTTTAATAAAAAGGATGTTCAATCAATAAGTAACACCTAAGGGTGTGTTGCACTCACCATTATCACTTCAACATGGATGAAAAGAAAAAAGAAAAGAAAAAAAAAAAGGAACAATGTGTAAACTGTATACTTCTCCACAGTCATCTGAGTGAATGTGACATTAATTGCAACAACACAACACCTGTTTGCTCACAGAAGAAAGGACTTTTGTTCATGACGACACCCACTCTCATACAACCTATGTCACAATGCAACTCCTGCAGCAATTTTCCCTGAAATGTCTCACCCAACCTCCACATAGCATGGACCTTATGCCCAGTGCCTTCCACGTCTCTGAACAACTGATAAAGCACTTCAAAGGAAAACACTTCTGATGTGATAACATGGTAAGAGGTGATATGCAGCAGTAGATGGAAACACTGCACCCTGTTTCCTCTTCACAGGAATTGTGTATCACTAAGACAGATGTATTAACTCCTCTGCTGATTATGTATTGAAACAGATGGTTTGTTATTTCTCATCTATTTGGAAGTGCAACATCACTGAATGTTACTTGTATTTGTAATATATATATATACATATGCCCGTAACACTAGAAATCACAAAACCTGGAAATGGGGGGGGAAACAATCCCCAAAATACAAGGTCCAACAATTTATTTTCGAGAATGGCTAGATGTGTCACTAGGGTGTTGAGTCAAGCAAACAAATGCATCAAAGCACATTTGGACACATTCCAACTTGTGTTTACACGAGCCGCAGACAAAACAAGTCGTTCATTCCCAAGCAACAGACGAAGTGATATACCGTTGACAGAGAAATGAGTGACAAGAATCTCAGGCAGTGGATAAACATCAAGTTTTGTGTGACAATTGGTAAAAGTGCTAGTGAAACATTAGCCCTATTAACAGTGGCTTATGGCGAATATGCTATGAAGAAATTGAGTGCTTTTGAATGGCAGAGGCTTTTCAAGGAGGGGCAAGATGATGTGCAAGATGACCCAAGAAGTGGGCAGCCAAAAACGCAAATGACAGATGCAAATGTGGACAAAGTACAAACAAATGATGAATCAACAGTGTTAATGGAAGTGCTGACAAGGTTACGGGAATCTGTTTGGAGGAAAAGACATGAACCCTGGCCCAACAAGTTGATTCCCCACCATGACAATGCTCCTGGCATGATGCATTAAAAGAGTTCCCAAGTTCCTGGCTAAGAAATCCATTACAAAAATGGACCATCCACTTTATTCACTTGACTTAGCCACCAGCGATCTTTGGCTCTTTCCAAAATTAAAAAATGCATCAAAGGGGCAAAGATTTGCTGACATTCCTGACATCCAAAGAAACATGATAATGTTACTGAGGTATTAGAGAAAACGATTTTCAAGACTGTTTCCAGCAGTGGCACCATCATCTCACGAAGTGCATAGTTCACAAGGAGAGTATTTCAAAGGTACAGCAGCCGCTAGTGCACAAGTAAGCAAGTTTTGCTTTCAGAGGGCCCTTCCAGGAATTAAACTGTCACACCTTGTACAATGTATAAATAAGATTAAAAGATTCTGAAGAGGTATCTGAAGACCTTAATTGTTGTATCTTTCAATTCTATTTCAGGCCATGAGGGCCTGACATTAAAGAGTACTATTCCTCTTTGCTTATTTGATTTCACTGATATTCCAAGAAACAATGAACTTCATTAAAAAGCAGATTTAAACAACACCCTATTACAGCTCAAATAAATTTTACACAGCTCACCTCTCTTTCCTTGCCACTTCTTGGTGAGACATATTCTGACCATCAATACCATCACTTGATCCATCAGCCAGGAAACTGTCTGGAGCTGGTACATTTGCCGACAGCGAAGCCCACTTTTCAACCACAGCTATTACTTTGCTGTCTTGCAGCACTGTCTTGTTGGGAATTGGCAACTTTGATAATGTTTGAAGAATCTGTCCAGTGAAAGGAATTCATATATATATATAACACACACTAGCAAATAAACGAGAAGCAACAATATCGAACTAAAGCCAAAATAAAATACAATACAAACTTAAAGGGAATCTTCTATAAGAAAAAAATGTGTGTTTCAGCCTTGCTACCTTCCCTGTCCCTGCAAGACAGTCATGACAATTCAAGACAAAAGTCAAAAAATCAATTATTACTGTTCCTGAAACATAACCCATGGTTATGCAACTTCCAAAATACAAAACTGTCAGATGTATATTTACCAGAAATTGTTGAACTGCATTTGTTTTTTGCACAAAATTTTCTTCATTCCTTAAAATAAGATAACCCATATTTTTAATGATAATAAAAGTAAAAAACATCACCTTGTAGTCAGGTACAACTTTCTGTGGCATCCTGTTCAAGTATAGAATGACACCCTTAAACATACGAAAAAATCAAAAGCAAAACTGTTATATGACATTTCAACGTAAGACAAAAACACTTAAAGGAGGCATCCAAAATAACTTCTGACAAGTCCATACTCTCTGCTCCAGCCACACTAAGCAAAAAGGCCACTCAAATATTTACTGCATGTAACTCACTGATAAATACAAATAATATACCTCTATTCTCAAAGCAAGTCCATCATTAGACTTGTTTGAGCCAACATCCATCATCCAACTCCAAATGAGGCGTAACCCATGGTAATCAAGGAACAAACGTCGACATGCCGGTTCACCACCCTGAAGCAACTTGAGCAGCTGAGCACGAGACTGAAGATCTTCTGCCCGAACCATTAAGCGACAGAGAGTAAGTGTGTGGGCACGATTCTTCAACCCTGACACACACAGCTTCTCTATCTCCTCCTCGAGCTGCGTGAACGTAAGAACAAGAGTCAATGTCAGTAAGAGCATCGGCACTGTAACTTGTCAACACAACCCTCATACTCACATCCATATCTTCCAAAAATTCTTTAACATCTCGTCTCCTTTCTTCTCTCTTCTTTTTAATTTCTTTTTCTTTTCTTTCTTTTCGATCACGCTTCTCCTTTTCTGGATCTTCCCCAATCCAACCACGACATAATGCACTCTCACAATGGCAACGCTGGGCTTCTTTTCTAAGATCATAACATAAAAGACATTACTAACAAATATAAAGTTTTTCATTTTTAAATATACACACAAAATAATCTAGAAGATAAATGTATTGTTACATTTACACCCACTGCTCGGCAACATGTTGGTAAATAAGTTCCCGAGAAGACAGATTCTTGGTAAACAGTCCATTGCTAGGTTACAAAACAATAGTTGAGGCTGCATTTTCTATGTGGTCTATGCCAAGCAACAGTAGAATAACAGTTATGCAATTTGTTTCTAAGCAATGGCTGGGTAAACACATTTTCGTGTATCGGACCATGCTGTTAAAGTGATGATGCCATCAACAACAGAGATGGTGTTTTCTGTTGGGTCTGTGCAAAGTGCTTATAGGAGAAGAGTGTGACAGAATTCACCAATTATCAACAGAACCTCCGTCGAGTGTAACAATATATATTCTTGTCACCATTTTCTCACATTTGCCTTACATGTTTCGGCTCACAANCATAGTCTTGAGTACCAAGGGACTCGGACCCGAGAAAGACTGCGTTGGCAAGGACCAGCAACATATACAAAAGACAGATTTGTCAGAGGTGGCACCCCACAGAAACAAGACTGTAACTGTCAAACAGTAATAAACATCTGGTCATGAGCCCCAGGAGGGTGCTCGACACCAAGACATACTGACTGACTGACTGGCCGTACTGGGCAATGTGACTTTGACTTTGAATTCATTTACGGGCAGTCAATCATAAGCTGGAGGAGTGAGTCCAGAAGAATTTTTAGTTGAGGTTCCAGAGTGACTGAAGGCAAAATAGCAAGAAGACTTCATAGTGATTTGAAGTCTTAATTTCTGTGTTGAGATCCGTTGCTAGGAGACAGCTAGTGAAGACTGGGAATCCTAGCGCATGTGCAACGGTGAACTGCGAAGTGTGTAAATCAGCGATAGCACTGTATTTACATGTGATTAAGAGAACTTGTAAGCAAGGTGATAATAAATAAATCCGATCACCCAAACTAGAACCCGTTATTTCTGTCATGCGTACCACCCTACACGGCATCTGGTGCCAGAAGTTGGTGGTTTGGATTGCACTGGATTCATTAGCAGTGGTTACGACAGAAAATATGTGACAGTATGCTTGTCCAATTACAAATGAAAGAGATCATAACATGAAGTTGTTTACTCCTATGTGTATATGAATTTTTGATCATAACATTCAAATATGGACTTCCATCTACTCACCCATATCGCTGAAACTGGTAGTCAAAAGTAATTTCTTCACCAACAGCAATATTCCTTTTACTGAAGAAACCAATTCGTAATTCTCCATTGACTGTCCACTACAGGAAAGATACAAAGAGTAATTACTGTGTCTCATTATTACGTAAGAAGTATAATTATAGCAGCACTGATCATGCTAAAATGCACAGCTCATTAGAAAGTCAGATTTATTTACTACTATGTAAACATGACCACTGATCACAACAATTTACACTTTTAATAAACAACTGACAGAATCAAATTGTTGATAAAATCTGTTAGTTTATTAAGATGTTATTTTTGCTACATGTTTCAGTCATTTATAACCATCATCAGGTGTTTATAAACAACATGCATCCACATTCATTACTGGACTATGTGTCACAATGGATGTGTTGCTAATGATCTTGTCATGTAAAAGTATTTACATAGGATTAGTGTTTAAACATGAGGTGGTAGCGGAAAGTTCCCAGACTGTTATTGTTTTCATACTACTGCTTTTTTGCCTTCATGTTTCATTTTGTCTGCAATGGATGGCATATACCATATATACCATATATGCGAGATGTTTCCTCTGGAGGCAAAACAATCCGGANAAATCAAGCAAAGTGCCTGCATCAAGTTTTGCTGAAGCTAGGTAAATCCACTGCCGAAAGCCTTGAACTGCTTCGTGAGGCATTTGGAGAACATTCTTTAGACGGATAGCAATTTCTGAATGGTATTCATGTTTCAGGACTGGCTGAGTATCAGCTGAAGATGACAAACATTCAGGGCTACCAAGCACCAGCAAAATGACAGAAAATGTTGAAAAAATTCCAGAACTCATCCATGACGACCATCACCGAACAATCCATCAAATTGCAGACACCACTGGAATCAGTTATGGAGTCTGCCAGGAAATCTTAACACAAAATGTGAAGGTGCTGCATTGCTCTCATTCATCATGAATAGCCCACCCACGTCTCTGAAAACCACAGTTTGTAACTAACAAAAACATGGTTATCATTCCCCATCATCCCCACTCGCCAGGTTTAACCCCCTGTGATGTCACTGTTTCCCAAATTGAAAATGAAATTGAAGGGATGACATTTTGAAATAGTGTCTGAGCCAAAGGGAATCACAAGTGATACTCAACAGCATTAAGGAAAATGACTTCCATGGTGGTTCTGAAACATGGAAAAAAATTATGGGAATCACTGTATACATTTCCAAGGAGACTATTTTGAAGGAGATGACAGCCAAAATTGAGTTAAGTTAAGACAGCATTTCTTTTTTGACCTAGTCCGGGAACTTTTCGATACACCTTGTATACAGAAATACTTGTCTAACATTAGTAAATATTATTAAAATTATTATTATTTCTCTTAAAATGATATATGTATGGGGGATACTACAATGTAAACATGTCCATCAATCACAACAATTTACACTTTTAATAAATGACAGACTCAAACTGGCAAAAAAATTGGTTAGTTTATCAAGATGTTATTTCTTATATGTTTTGGTCATTTACAATCCTCAGGCACTGTTTATAAACAGCTGATGATTCACCTAGTGGGGGGTGGAGTTCAGCTGGGTCCACTCGGCACGGTGGCCACTCATTGGCCTACTGTACCTGCCCCGGGTGATTATGATGATGGAGAATTTGGTGGAATGAAGATTGGCAGGGGAAACCGAAGTGCTTGGAGAATACCCGCCCTAACACCACTTTGTCCACCACAAATCCCACATGACCAGACATGGGATAAAACCCGGGCTGACGCAGTGGGAAGCCAGAAACTAACCGCTTGAGCTATGGTGTGGCCTACAACACCTGATGATGGTCATAAATAACCAAAACATGTAGCAAAAATAACATCTTAATAAACTAATTTTATCAATAATTTGAGCCTATCGGTTATTTATTAAAAGTGATTGTTGTGATCAACAGACACATTTATGTAGTAGTGACAACACACAAGATGAAAAACATACAAATTAAGATATATTTACATAATGACATTTATTTAATTTTCAGATTAAAATCTTTAAGATTAATTAACCTAAATACAAAACATTTATGCAATAGTTAAATAGCGGCTCTGGTATAGAAAACCAAGATTAACAGCTGTGGGGATCTGCTGCACTGACCACGTGACACCATCTATCCGTAAAAGTTGGCATTAACTTTGTCAACAAGCGGCGGTCGCTCAGCCAGTATAGTTCGCTTGCGGACTACAGATTATGGAGTTTGTTTTGTTGTTTGCAAAAGAAACTTTTGGTCCCTTAACACATTCTACTGTGAACACGAACCTCATGATACTATCCTCCTATGTGATTTTCCCTATGTTTTCCATCTCATTTATAAAACAAACAAACTTCAGTTTAGGTGATCTTGATTCAAATTACACAAAAATTCAGGATTATGCTTGTGTCATTCCAGGGAAAGATGTAGATATGACAACCATTCCTAATCCAGAACAAAACATGGGAAAGAGTTAATCATAATCCTGTCCTTCAGCAACAGCAAAGAACTAAATGCACTGATGTTACATAATCCCACTGCCATGATATACCACAGCTGTGCACACATAAACTGCATCTGAATTTAAAGATGATGAAAATAAAATCTAATTTATAAGCCTGTTTAAATTGCTTATCTCTCAAGTTCCAGTCAGATTTAAGTATCACTTAAATTTTAGAGACATTGGCCGTAGTGATTTTATGACAACCTGTGACACTGTATGCAGTAACCTACTGCTTGCTGGTCTCAGGAAGTCTACCGCACTAGTCCAAAGCCACCCATAGCAGTTGTGCCATCATTACAAATAGTCTGGGCTGCTGACAGTGAAGTAAAAAAAAAAAGTACCGGTATCCCTGTAACAGGCTGTGGAGGCCCATAGGGTTGTGAGATGTTGAGGTTCCCACATTTTCTAGACAATCGGCTCACAGATGGCGGCAAGGTTGTCAGCCCTACGTGGCGGCCACCCTTTACCCCCAAGAATATTCTAAGAATATTCCTGGTACTCATTTCTGTTAGAGGCTGAGTCAACCCCATGGCCATAGTGCAACTGGAAGGATTAGGTTAATTGAAAAAAAAAATCCAATTACTTCATCGGAACTCAAACCCACAACCTTGTAACATAGTGCCTCAACCAACTATGCTACCGTGTGCCCCACTCACAGTGAAGTATGGACACAAAATGTGCAAGCTACATCACAAACTTTAAGGTACTAGCAACCCAGTATGCTACAGAGGATGTGGGAGCCAGTATATAAAAAAACACAATTTCACATAAAATGAAGAGAAGTGAGGATGACCTACAGAGAGACTATCCCAAAAGAATGAAGAATAAAGTGAGGAAAGATATGATAACAATGATTAAATGAGAAAACTTCCATGAATAAGAAACTTTAGTTACATGTACATCTTTCATTAGCTAACATGCACCTCTGTTTACCCATCTGTATATGCATATTTATTGGTTTCTGTAAAGAGCATTTCTCTCATATGTTTGAGTATTAAAAAGCAATATCAAGCAGATGTCCTACATAACTGTGGCAATAATAAGCTAACTGCATGTCTGTTAAGTGTATGGCTTTTTACTTACAAATAATTAATACAAAGTTCTACAGATGTTAGACTTATGACTTAGACTTATGTTAGACTATGAGCTGGCATGCTCATTAATCCTGCAAAAAAGTCATCACAGGTTTCCTCTGTTCATTATTGAGGATGTCTATATTTAAACCACACAGTCATCACAAAGTCAGTACCATATCCTAACTACAGTAGTGACCGAATGCTACTAAAGTTCTTCTCTGTTTAAAAGTTCCCAACCCTGCACCCCCTCTACCAGTTCCCATTCAAGGATGAAAATGCACATCACTGTCATAACAATCCTGCATCCTTCAAAAGGACATCATTTTACATCCTGTTACTTCATGCAGTGTCATTCATACAGTCTTCTGCAAAACTGTTTACATATTTACTATTATTTAAACATCAACATTGATTCCCTTATTGAAATCAAGATAAATAAGATTTCCTAATCAACCAACACACACACACACCAAATATCTTGCCATCAAATCTATTCTGAATATAAACTGCACCTTAGTTTCACAGGAGGCAGATTCAAAGGGGAAGTATGGCTTGCATTCTACAAATACAACAACTTAATAAGCAATATAAGTGAGCTTACCTTCTGAGTTTCTGCATTAGGTTCACAGCTGTGGTTGATAAACCTTGAAATATTCCCCTTCATTGTGGCATCAATTATTGCATCTGACTTAAGAGCCATGAAATAGTAATGACGGTTTTTGTCCTTGGCATAGTCTTTTGCGCGACGACGGAATTCCTTTGGATCCAGCACTTCTCCAACATACTCCATTACAAATGTTCCCCTATTCAGAAAATAAATAAATAAATAAAAAATACAGTACACACTTATAAGAATATATATGTAACATCATGAGCAAAATAATGAAGGCTCAGAGGTCATAAACAAAAACGTTAACAGGGTAAAATATGAAAAAATCCTGTAGGAAACAGGGAAACTTACATGGGTAATTCCTGAAGAGCTTTCAAACCAAAACCTTTCTTCTCAGTCTTGAAAATCTCACATTTTGCATAGTCTTGTTTCTGAAATCGCCTGTTAGTACACCGTTCACCAACTGGACACCTTGAACCACTGGAAAAAATATTCAAAACACAACACAGTCTCTTAAAGGAAACTATCTAAATTATAAGGTATGCAGTCTACACAACAATATTCAGTATTTAAAAACAAAGAAGAAACTACCACATCAACGTTTGCTTTTATTATGTTTTTACAGATGCAACATGTTTCGCCCCTTACACCGGGTCATCATCAGGCATACAGTACTCCAGTTTGAGCTGCTGAATTTAAATTAATTATCATCTAATACGGATCCTTATTTGAAGAATTATATGATTATTAATTGCAATTCAACAGCTCAAACTGGAGCACTGTATGCCTGATGATGACCAGGTGTTAGGGCCAAAACAAGGCCACACCATAGCGCAAGTGGTTAGTCACTGTCTTCCCACCGTGGCAGCCCAGGTTCAATCCTCAGTCTGGTCAAGTGGGATTTGTGGTGGACAAAGTGGCGCTGGGGCGGGTTTTCACCGAGTACTTTGGTTTCCCCTGCCAATCTTCATTCCACCAAATTACCCATCATCATAATCACCCGGAGCAGGTACAATAGGCCAATCAGTGGCCGCCATGCCAAGTGGACCCAGTTGGAATCCACCCCCCACTAAGCGAATTTAATTTTTTTCGGTTCGAAACATGTTGCATCTGTAAAAACATATTAAAAGCAAATGCTGATGCAGTAGTGTTTTGAAGAGAGCAGTCTTCTGGGATGTGGCACTGTGTAGATATTGTGTTAACCGACATTTCGGAGGAATGTCGCCTCCATCTTCAGGGTAGATGGAAAAAAGAAAATCCACAAGTGAGGAACCAGCATGAGCAGGTTGTAGTTAGTCTGTTAGCACCTGCTCACGCTGGTTCCTCACTCGCAGATTTTCTTCTTTTTTCCTTCTACCCTGAAAATGGAGGCGATACAATCCTCCGAAACATCGGTTAACACAATATCTACACAGTGCCACATCCCAGAAGACTGCTTTCTTCATTGTCACCATCGTGAAAACCTCAAATCTTACGGTAGTGTCTCCTTTGTTTTTTAAATACTGAATATTGTTGTGTAGATGGCATACCTTATACTTTTGTATATCTTATTTATGACACATAACAGGATGCACAGCATTAAGATTGTCTAAATACATGTTCTACTTGTATATGCCTTTTCAATTAAATTTCTTTCACACCATAGAAGAATATTAACATTATTTTGCTGATTTCATCAGCTGTAAGACTAAATCAAAAGCTCCTAGTAACTTCAGACTAAAGTTTATGAGCTGTGGTGGAGAGAGGTAGCAGGTTTACATTTACTAGGGTGAATTAATGATGACATACACAGTAGAATGCATAGGAAGATAAGAATTATGAACAAGATTTTTGCATAATGTCTTGAAGGGAAGAAATCCATTGAGACAGTGACATGTAAAGAGGAGAATATTATTGAAGTTAGCCCTAAAGAAATAGGGTGTGGACTGAATTTCTGTAGCTATGTATGCAGACCAGTCTTATGCTAATGAATTTCCAGGTTTCATAAAGTCAGAGAGTTTCCTGGATGCCTAAAGAAGCAAGCAGCAAGTTCCTTCAACATTGTCATAACTAGAAAACAGACTACATGGCATCAGATCCCAGATGACTGCAGTCTTGAAAAGGAATGTACCAAAGACAAGAACATTTACCGTATTTACCCATGTATAGGCCGCACATTTTTTGCCAAAAATTCAAGAGGAAAACTGGGGTGCGGCTTATATTCGAAATCACATTTCATTTAAAAAAAAATATATATTCATAATTAGTAATAGAGGGTGTAATACTCCTGAAATAATATTCCAGGAAAATTATTTTTTCTATAATTTCTGTCTGAAAATTGTGCTGCAGCCTATACACGCACGTGGCCTATACATGCGTAAATACGGTATTTTTTAATGTGTACTTTTTGTATGTAGACACATTTCTGGGATGAATCGCTTTCAAGATACTGTATAGTTAACAGACCAAAAATAGTCTTGTAGCCAAATATTTTGTTGCAGATAAATGTATTTTTTTGTACCTGTGGCTCTTGCTTCTGCTTGGTGTACAGGAATGTTTGTCCTAAATACCTACAAGTCAGGTATAAGATAATGGGGTAGAATAAAAAGTAAAGACTGACATTATTTTTGCTTCAATAATGTTGAGCTGAACTTCTTTTTATACGGTTCCCTATTCCCTCTGTCACAAGTGGCCAGCAGAGATTTCTAGAACTCTACAAAGCCAACTCCCCAATGGCATGTGTAAAACTGGTCATCAGCCAAAACTGTAGCTGCCACTGGCTAAAGTGACAACCATACTTTTCAATCCCTTGTATACTGTATTTATGACAATATTCTCCAGCCTTATGACTGTGAATACAATATGCACAAGTTTCCCACTTATCTGCAAGTGCAATATTTTGTCAAAGCTTGTAACATGTGTGCATTCATTATTTGATGCCTAACATAAATCTGTGTAAAAATAATTAAGAGAAAAATCTTCCACCTTAGGAAAAGCAGCAGGTGATGATGGGAAGGAGGGGGGGATGAATTTAAGTGGGCAATTTTTTGCAGGAAACAAACAATTATTCTCTCCATAAAACTTTGTGCATTTATGCACAGGTTAATGTGACATGATAAAATGGTTATTATGAATTAAAAAGAATACTATTCCAGCACCTGCCTGAAACAACTAAGGAAAATGACAAAAAATCAGGATTGTACCTGGGTTTGATTTGTTTCATTCTGGTCCATCACACTAAAGTTGAACTTTGTGTACATTGTGTATTTCAGACATTATATGTGTATGTATATAATTTAACACCTATTGTAGTAGTAGTTTCCAGAAAAAGTACTGATGCCCTCTGAGGATGATCCGTAGGGATCGAAACATGTAAGGGTGATGAATTTTCAAGTGATAAAACTTAAATAGTCACACTGGACGGTGTTGTTTTTGTCTTTGTAACTGTATCTGGGCTTTGAATGAGATTTGAACCCCGACCAGAGATATACTGACAAATGTAATATCAGCACATGTCCTGTATGATTATTCCTCTTTATTTTCTCTTCAGAGATGTCAAATTGCGCAATACATTCAATAACAAAACACCTGATGTGACAGTAAGCTGCATTCAAGAAGCAAAAGAAAGGTGCATTCAACCCAGTTGCCTCTGGCAATAATTTCACTTTTATACAAAATGATGCTTCTAAAAAAGTTGGAACAATTACATTCATAATTAAACTAAATAAGAGAGATCACTGAAGGTTCAAGAATACTGACTTCCTTTGAGCATCACAAATTAGTCTTAACAGTAGTCTGACATCAATAGCTTTGTTACTTCCATTTAAATGCTAACACAGATGTATGCTTTACCTACGGGAAAAGTATACAAAATGCAAGATCTTATATGCCATGAAACTCCTCAGTACTTTGTTATTAATGGTGGAAATTTTCTGAATATATGTTAAACTAACAATAATAAATAGTTAATTGATCATTCATGTTTTAAAGGTCAAAAAAAAAAAAAGTAACGGTTGTCCCTGTGCTTAATTATACATCATGCCACGAAATGTATGGTCATTTTTAATATTGGCACTAGATAATAGTGGGTGGTCAGCTTCATCCCCTGGCCACCAACACTATGGAAGTGCCCCAAGTGCTCACTGAACAGGAGGCTGGGAGGGTCCCAAAGCCAGTTTAGACAGTGCTAAATAGAAAATCATCCTGCTTCTGCCAGGAATCGAACCCAGGTCATCCAGCCCTGGCTGTCACCATACTGATTGCCAATACTCAATGTTATTTTAAAGTATGGAAATTGGTAATGTTAGAAATATCTGTTTATTTTATTAATGGAACAAAATTATGTTACTGTTTATTTAATGACCATTTCAGTTTAGGAATCACATGGTCTGATGTGTAGCAGCTGGTGATGACATGAGAAATGTGAATTCTGAAATTATTCTTAACACAAATACACGAATTTACATGCTGTGGCTTCTTATTGAGAAATGGAGAAGAGTGGGGATCTTCCATGTCGGGGCACGCGGCATATATGGGAGACAAGAGAAACACATACAACATTTTAATCAGAAAATTCAATGAGAAATACTCATGATACCCAAAGTTAGGCGAGAGGATACTACTGAAATGAGTTATTTCTAGAAACTGGACAAGAGGGTGTGGACTGGGTTCATGTGGCATAGGATAGGGATCAATGGCAGGCGCTTGTAATCTTGGCAATGGGCCTTCACATTCTGTAAGAGGCAGGGAATATATTAACCAGCTGAATGATCATAAGCTTTTTAAAAAGAATTCTGTTCCACAGAATTAGTTGGGGTCTTTCGTATGGAACTAGTAAGCATGTGAAACTCCTGTCTGTCACGATTTAGCATTATCAATTTCAATGCATCCAATAAGCTGAAATAACACCCTTCTACTAGTATAAACAGTCACCAACACGGCAACAATTTCTATAATCTTCACCTCCATGATTTAGACTACAGTGCACTGGAAATGCATACCCCAGTATGCCATGTGACATATTCTTTTCCATATCAACTTTCGGCTCTGAGTAAATGTACAAGGACTGGGTTGTGGTGGTGGTGGTGGTGGTTGGAGGAGGAGGAGGAGGAGGAGGAGAGAGGTAGAGAGCTTAGAAATTGCTGAGATTATGGATGCCTTTTACACCATTCCCTTGGGATATTAGCAGAATGTAAGACTATTGTCTTCTGAGATGTGATGCTGTGTAATCTGGAGGACAATTACCTCTGCTTCAGAGAAATGTGTAGCCTTCATCTCATGGTAGAAAATTGACAGTCAAGAAACCTCTTCTACCTAGAAGATGGAGGCAGACAGTGCTACAAAATGTCAGCAGTGACCTACAGAAGCCCATGACATCATATCTCACTAGCCGGTAATCTTATGTAACTTTCATGAGAATTTCAAACCTCACAGAGCACAAAGGAATTCCATTTATCACTGATCTGGTTACTAAATTATTTACACACACATTTCTGTGATTAAGAGGGTGCAAAATGAATCTGAAACCATTTCTCATATGTTCTAAAAGAAATAGTATTAATGCACCAGCCTTGCATCAGCAACTAAATTAATGTAGTCTGTATAATGACATTAAAGTATTACATCATCCTTCAGAAGAATGATATACATTCACAAGAATCAAGTATTTTGAATACATCTGAACAAATTCCAAAGGAGAATGCAAGCTACAAAAAGCAAAATTAAGTACATCAGGCCTCTTGCCCTGTACTTAAGATGTTATTCATTCTCTTGCAAAGAAAACATTTCCCCTTTAAAAGAATTTACTACAATTACATATTAGAGAGAAAACTATTCATAACTAACACATTTAGCAAAGGTGGATGGGTGAAAGGAAGTTGATGTAATAAAATTCTTATTACATTTTATTACTAGCACAGACAATTCTGCGGACAGAGCACATCTACCCTCCCCTAGTTTATATTGATCTTTGGACTCCGCTTTCCCCCAAGTCAGCTCTCCCACTCTACTAGCCATGGAAATCAATATGACAGCGTGACAAGCAGGGCCAGCTGCAGGAGCTGCTCCCACTGCTGTGAGATGAGCCCTCACTTCTGCATCACAAGTCTGCAACCATGGCATTCATTATGACAGGTAAAAATAATTTCACATTAGAGTTACCTCCACAAGTTATGTCATTTATACTTAAAAGAAGATAAGTGAAATTACACAGTTGCACTCAAGCCTGAATGCCTCTTACTTCAATTTCTCCAAACCAAATGTATTGACAAGAATGACACCTACATAGTTTCTCAGCTTATGAATCTCAGACAATATTTTCTGTTCTAAAGCAAGATATAAAATTTGATATACTGGACCCCATTTGTTGTATGCTTCTCTACCTGAAAAAATATATCAAACTTGATGGATACAGTTCTTCAAAATACAGAACAGTTATATCTGTTAAATAGTTTCCCATTTCAAAATAACAGTATTAGGTAATGCTGAATTATCACTTTTTTCAATATTCTGGACTGATATTTATTTGTCTTTGTAGGATAACTGTAAAGCACATAAATGTCAGTAGCAGTACTCATGGCATGTACCTCGTAAGATACACACTCTGTATATTAAGATTCTTACAAGATTTCAGCCCTATCAGTCATGCATAGTCTCTGGAATATGCACTATCATAGCATTTTTTAGCCCTTTATCTTACATTTGTAATTCAAAAGTATGTACATTCATTTTTCTTTCCAAGTTCCCTTTAAATCTTCTTTCCCAGTCTCCTAAATCTTACGAGTTACCATTATTCATACAGGACACTATTTGCCCTACTGTATGAACATGCATGCATTTGTGTCAGATATTAACCATTTCTCATCAGCCTACTTCTTCACACTGCAAAACATGCTCCGCCTTTGCAGATAACACATGCATCATTAGAAATTGCATTATAAATGGATATCACTTAAAACTGCAGGTTGGTTTAAAAAAAGTGTAATTTTTTACAAAACTACAGCATCAAACTCATCAAAATCATCTTAATCTGTGGATGGCAAAGGACTTCATAAAGTCAAGTTTCATATTTCAAAAGGTTAAAAAAAATAAATAAATAAATAAATTTTTCTGTTATCATAAAATAAAGCATAGGTTTAACAAATTCTACAGCAGAGCCCTTCTTGACAACTAACAGCTGCTCAATTAATCATGAAATTCCCTAATTTTATCGGACCCAAAGGTTCATTACTATTTTCAGCTCTAGCTGGTTTGCTTGCGGATTTCTTCTTGTCTTCTACTCTGAAGATGGAGGCGATATGTTCGTCTGAAACATCAGTTAACACAATTTCTACATGGCGCCACATCCCAGAGGACAGCTTTCTTCATAGTCACCACTGTGAAAACCTCAAATCTTACATAGTTCCTGTTTCCCAACACAATTAGGTCCCGCTGAACAGTACTCATATTGAGGCCCAACATTTTATCATTGCACCACTCAAAGACACATCTCCACTCTCAATATAAACCACACTAGAACCTATTTTCTTAAGATCCATTTAATATGGTATTATCATACCATCCGTGAGATTCTGCTACCAAATATGCATATGTACCTTGTGTCCCTGGGCAGCCTATGTATGTAACCTACCTAGCCTCTGTCCCTGGGCAGCCTATGAATGTAACCTACCTAGCCTCTGTCCCTGGGCAGCCTATGTATGTAACCTACCTAGCCTCTGTCCCTGGGCAGCCTATGTATGTAACCTACCTAGCCTCTGTTAAGTTTAACTCTTCAACGACACAGGGCATTTAATTCCTATTCACTCCTTGGGACAGAGACAATATTTAAACATTTTAAATGGTAAATGCAACATTTAACTTAAAGTGTAATAAAATTGGAAAAACTGGAGGTTTGTCTTTCTAATTTTCACACTACATTCACAAATGTATATAGAATCGCTGTATTGTTACACACTGCTTTAAAATTATTTTGGGGCACAGTAAGCCTATAAAAATTAGGAATAATAGTATCATATTATCTTAGAAATTCAGCTGGGTGTGTTAGTCATGAAAACATTCCACACAGAGTCTCACATCATGTGTGTCACACCAGTATACAGTTTTTGGCACACAACAAGCCCTTTTTGTGCTCTTGAGTTCTTCACAATTGGTAGAATTTTGCTTATAAAATTTCTTTCTCTTTGACGGGACATTCTTTGTCTGACGATTGTTGACCTGGCACTTTGTCTTCTACGGCATTAGCATATTTCACAGTGAATCCGTCAATTAACTGACTTCTGATTGACAAATGATCTATTCTTTTCATTGTGTTATTCCTACATATTATCATCGCATTCAGAAATTTTCTTTTTGCACCTCATAGTTTTGCATATTCTCCCAATGGATGTTCATGCTTTTCTCGATTCAGTCATCGGCCACAGAACTGAGAAAATCACAAACATCCATTTTTGGTGTTAAGTTCCAAATCTCATAAAACTCTGTTCTGATTCGGTTTGAAGTAAATATATCCTCCACTGGTCGTGACAGAACACAGGTTGTCACTTCGCTGCTCAAACCGGACTGCATGATATGTATTTATAGAACAAAGAGGAAATACAGGAGTACCATTCATATACTGAAGTGCTTATCGTTTGCTACATAGCAGTCATAGCACACTTCTTAGAGTCAACATCACGTCTCAAAGTCGTAGATTCTCCACGTCTTCTCGTGGTTACAAATTTCAATCTAAAAGCAGCACTGGTCACAATATGCCTCAAGACAATCGACTTTTCATTTGATCAGCATGCATGACAGCACACATTACTGATATAATATATTTAGTTCATTAGAATTCCCCTAGGGGGCGGAGATAGATTTGTATGGTAATAAGTGCACCAAGTGTTGAAGTAGAAAACTTTTTCAAAGAATTCAAATGTATTACAACTCCCACAGGAAGTTCAAATTGGGACAAAGAATATACAAAATTATAGCCAGAAATTTCCTCTTTAATTTCATACCAAAAGAATTACTTTACATGAAAAACCGCAGTTCAAAATATGAGCTGAAACTTAAGCGCTACACTGCACTTGCCAGGTATGGACTTTAGCTACATGTGACAGAAGCCGCTGGCGTGCCATGCATGGACTACGGCGCTGAAGGGTTAAGCAAATCTGATCATACAATATACTCCTTTCCCTTATTGCACAGCTGTTAATTAACTTTCTCATGCCCAGCAACACTTCTGTCATCTTACCCTGCAGCTCAACCATTTTCTACAGCACACTAGTAGTCTGTAGCATTTCACAATAAAGAAATGATTACATGCTCTTCCCATATGTCCAAAGAACTGCAAAAGATAGCTATGTGCTCCCTTTTTTTTATTGCTAGTGGGGTGGGACTAAGTCCCTTGTACTGCGGCCACTCCTGGCCTATTGTACCAGCCCCAGATGATAGGTGAGGGTGGAGCAACTGGTGGAATGAAGATTGGCAAGGGAAACCAAAGTACTTAGAAAAAACCTGCCCCACCGCCACTTTGTCCACCACAGATCCAACTTGACCAAACCCAGGATCGAACCCAGGCCGTCACGATGGAAGCCAGTGACTAACTGCTTGAGTTATGGCGCAGCACTATGTGCTCCCTTACACACATATGACAAAATCAGAAGCTCAAACTGTGTTATGAAGGTGACATATTTTGCCTTGTCATGGTGTGTTGCTATCTGACCTATGCTGGGTACGGCAGTCTAGACAATGAACTCCTAAATGTCTGAACTCAGATGCAGGAACCACGTGTTAACACTCTGCTTGGTCTTAGGTTCACACACTATACTTGCATTTTTTTTAAACACTTCAATTTTTGTAAGATTTGAGGCTTTCATGGTGGTGACTATGAAAAAAACGGTCTTCTGGGATGTGGCACCGTGTACATATTGTGTTAACCAATATTTCGGAGGAACGTATCGCCTCCATCTTCAGAGTAGAAGACAAGAAGAAATCCATGAGGGAATTAGTGTGAGATGGTGCAACAGACACATCTGCACCTGCTCACACTGGTTTGCTCATGGATTTCTTCTTATCTTCTACCCTGAAGACGGAGGCGATACATTCCTCCGAAACATAAAGTATCATAAAGTACTGAGCCTTCTTTTTCCTGCGTAAACCAATGAAGTGCGGAAGGCTCCCTTCGGTGGAGATGTGGAGGGGACATTCATGTGCAGTCGTGAATTTTTTCCCGCCCGCAGAAAGCATCAGGCGCTGGCAGTTGGCCTATGAGTGAGGACGTGTAGTGAGCACTCATCGGATTCCAGTAAGGTGTAAAATGGCGGGACAACATGAGCAGCGATATTGCATCAAAATTTGCCAAAAGCTTGGTGATACCCAAGTGGAAACCATTCGCAAGATTCAACAGGCTTTCGGGGACGATGCCATGAGCAACTCATGGATAAAGGAGTGGTACAACCGCTTCAAAGATGGCCGCACATCAGTGGACAGCGAACCGCGTTCAGGCAGACCCTCAACAAGCCGAAATGAGAATGTCATTGAGCAAGTGCAGACTTTGGTCATGGAGGACCATTGTATCACAGTCCGAGAACTTGCGAATGAGATAGGGATAAGCACTGGATCAGTACATTCAATTTTGACCGAGGATTTGGGCATGAGGAGAGTGTCCGCGAAATTTGTACCGAAACTGCGCATCTGATTTAGACTTTCGTCACCAAACACAACATCCCTGTGGTTCGTCAGGCTCTCTACTCCCCCAACATGGCTCCGTGTGACTTTTGGCTATTTCCCAAGCTGAAAATGCTGCTGAAAGGAACCCAATTTGAGTCAAGAGAAGACATCATGCAGAATGTGACGGCCCAGCTGATCACCATTCCAAAAGACGCGTTCCAGAAGTGTTTCCAACAATGGTGGAAGCGCTGGGAGAAGTGTGTGCATTACCAAGGAGACTACTTTGAAGGGGATTAGGGTTTTGTACCTCCAAATCAATAAATGTATTTCTGCCGACCAAAGGTTCAATACTTTTTGAACACACTATATATACGTTGCCACATCCCAAAAGACTGCTTTCTTCACTTTAATTTTTGTTCCCTTTCACAGTGAACTTAAACTATACACCTATAAAAGCACTTACGAAACCTACAGTTTTCCATAATGCAGTCTTCATTTCTGTACAAAACAAACAAAAAGATTATGATTCTTAATTGAATTGCATACATCTATTAAACTGAGATTTATCACATCATTATGAATCAAATTCCATGTATGAGGGTAAATCAGAAACTATCTTGAATCAATTCTGGTTACTGTTACTAGGGCACCAATTGCCTCATTGCTGAATGCACAAGCATCCACAAGCACAGAACCTCCCTATCACTGTAGTGGCTTATTTGACCTTCACAATTCAGCTTTCAGTGACTGAATTTCTGTAGACATGAAAGTGTGAGAGGTCCAGAAATTCACAAAAGACTATCAAGAGTGTATGGTCACAGTAGTTTGACAGAAATAGATTGACCTGTTCAAAACTTGCCAAACAAGTGTCAACGACAAAGAACAAGTAGGGTGCTCAACCATACCGCTTACAAAACAAGAGAGTGACTAAATCTGCATGCTAAGTCTTGAGAAAAGAAATGTGCCAATGACATGGCAAACCAAATGTGGATCAGTCACAGTTCTGCTTATGAAAGCATCCACCACTTCAGGTCCATAAAGCTTGTGCAGATGGAACCGCACTGGCATTTCTGTTTTGACTTCTGTAACCACCCTGTAAACAAGTATCATGAAGAACGTGGCAGCTTCGTGAGTTGCAATGGCACTGATAACAAAACATGGATCCACCATTACAAACGAGTGCAGATATGAGGAGTATGGAGAGAAAATGCCTGATGTTGCCTCCTTAAAAGAATTTCAAAACCCAACCAATATTGGGAAAAGTTCTGCTCACAATGTTCTAGAATTCGCATCCAACAATCCTTGAATATTATCAGGAAGGGGGTGTGAAGATAAATAGTGCATGTTACAGTGGGATGCTTCATGACAAGCTAAAGCTGGTGGCTCAGAGTAAACGAGAGAAACTGTCAAAAGGTTTTTATCCTGGTGGAATACATTGCTCATTTCCACACTGCTGCCCACTTCTGAAATACACGAACAGCTATAAGTAAACTCACTCACTCATGGGCCTGAGCCCTTCTTGAGAAGCTGCTCAAAAACTTCCCAGGATTTCATGTAACCTGTAGGTTCATTACCATGTTCACAAGAGCCCTCCACTGGTCCCTATCCTGAGCCAGATCAATCCAATCTATACCATCCCATTCTCTCTCTCTTAAGATCCATTTTAATATTGTTCACCCACCTACGTCTTGGTCTTCCCAATGGTCTCCTTCCTTCCAGATTTTCCATCAATTTCCTATACGCATTCCTCCTCTCCCCCATTCGTGCTACATGCCCAGCCCATCTCATCCTCCTTGACTTGATCATTCTAATTATACTTGGAGAAGAGTAAAAGTTATGAAGCTCCACATTACGCAGTTTTCTCCAACCTCCTGTCACTTCATCTCTCTTCGGTTCAAATATTCTCCTCAACACCCTGTTCTCAAACACCCTCAGTCTATGTTCCAACCTTAATGTCAGAGACCAAGTTTCACACCCATACTGAACCACAGGCAAAATTAGAGATTTTATATTCTAATTTTTATGTTTCTAGACAGCAGACAAGACGAAAGGTTCTGACCTGAACAGTAGCAAACATTATCCGAGTTCTATCTCCTCTTAATTTCCTCCTGAGTCAGGTTATGATCTGTTATCGTTGTTCCCAAATATCTGAACTGTGCCACATTTTCAAAACATCTATTTCCTATCTTTATGTCATAATTTTGCCCTGCATTTTGGTGACGAGACAGCGCCATATACTTAGTTTTCTCTTGGTTTACTTCTAGACCATTATATTTACTTGCCTCAATTAAAGTTTGTGCGTTTTTCTTTATGGTATCTACATTATCACCCAGTAGAATCACATCATCGGTATAGGCCAACAACTGACATGTCCCATTTAATTTCAGTCCCACCTGGTTTCCCTGGACCTTCATAATGGCATATCCTAAAGCAAAGTTGAAAAGGAGTGGCGATAAAGCATCTCCTTGTTTTAGACCATTCTGGATAGGAAATTTATCAGACAAATATTTACCCACACGGACTTTACTATACGTTTCGTTTAAACACATTTCAGTCAACCTAACTAGTTTCATGGGTATCTCAAACTCTATCAGAATATTGTACAATACTTCCCTCCTAACTGAACCATAGGCTTTCTTGAAGTCTATGAATAGCTGATGTACTGTCTCATCGTACTCCCATTTTTTCTCCAATATCTGACGAATGCAAAAGATCTGATCTGTAGTTGATCTGTTATGTCGAAACCCACACTGATGATCCCCAATAATTTCATCTATATATGGACTTAACCTTGAGAGAAGAATATTGAATAAAATTTTGTATGAAGTTGATAGCAGTGATATCCCACGATAATTACTGCAATATAAGTACAGTATGATTAAAATTAGGATTAAATTCCATCAAATGCAACAAAATTTTTAATGAAAAATAAAGTCTATGCATGTTTTTGCCAATGATGGCCATCATCAGAAGGTGACCAACATTTTAAAGGAAATGTTTCGCATGTATTACAGGCATGTGTCTTTTAAAGGATAAAACACTAGCATTTAAAATGTTCTTTAAAGTAACAAGAATTTTCGACTGAATGGAATACTGCTGTGAAGCCCCAGTGATTGTCATGTTCCTTCACAGTAGTTATCTGAACTGCGTTGATTGTGTGTGGGGGATGTTTGGTGACCAGTTCATTAAACCACATCCTACACAGCACCACAACCCCACTCACATGACACACAGGGCCAACACAATTCAGATGACCATCACAGCAAAATTCCATTCAATCAAAAATTCTATTACTTCTAAAAAAACATGTTCCAAATAACAGTGTTTTAACCCTTACAAGACAACACATACATGTGAAGCACTTCCTTTAAAGCACTGGTCATCTTTGGTCAATGGCCATCTTTGGCCAAAACATGTATAGGCTTTATTTTATTATTTAAAAAAAAAAAGGAACAATATTGCATTTGATGGAATTTAATCTTAATTTTACTTAAGCTATATGATGCAATGGTCAGGAGCAATGTCTATCATAAAAGAAAGAGCAGCTATGCTTTGAATCCTAGAACATCCACAACACAGCCCTAACCTTGCTCTTTCAGATGTTCATCTATCTCGACCCTCTGAAGATGCTTCAAAACAAAACTGTTCTGCCAGCAACCATACACTGAAGGATACAGTGTATACATGGCTGGCCAACAGCAGAAAACTCTTTTTTCCAATGACATATATACACTCATGCAACACTAGACTACGTGTATTGAAAAACAAGGAAATTACTTCATGCAATGTTGAGTTACAGTATATACCTGTTGTGTCAATTTTAATAAATAAATTGATACTTCTTTATTTATCCTCATACCACTGCTCCCAGACATACATGTGTCTTATCAGCAACCTATTAGCCAACCTTCAAGCATTTGAAGATGCTATGTCAAATGATGACTGACAATTCAGTCTTACTTCACAGAAAATGTTTATCCACAGCTAACAGCCCATAGCAAGACACAGTGTTCATGTCACTGAAACGATAAACTGCACTACCTATATTTCTTTCACAAATCTGTTGTTGTTGTTGTTGTGTTAACATAATAAAATATGTCATATTATCACTGAAGAAACATTATATAAAAAGCAATTAATGGCTGATACCAAATGCACTGAATGATTATCACTGAAACGAAAATATGCTCCATACACACTTCGTTTCTATTAAAACAAATATGAGAACTACATATCTAATACAGTGATATTTCCTGTGACACAGTGATGTAGGGTTTTGAATTTGCATTATTCAGGGAATCCTCTAAAACAGATAACAGAATTCCTAGTTATCCCTAAAATAAGACAGCATCATTACGTCTTTACTGTTGCCAAGAAAACTAATTTTTCACTTACAAGTATCAGCCAGTACTAAAATGTTCTTCTTCAAAGCCATCTAACATATGTTATATACAAATTGTGTGTATGAAGCATCATTCTGAACGTAGAAAAGGACTAATACAGAAAGCTGTAACTACAGAAACAAACCTCCTTGAGTGTATGATAATTATTCATCTGATTGATAAATTCTTAGTTGTTATGGAATCTAGAGCCCCCTGTGAACATGGTAATAATCCTGCAGGTTCTGGAACAAGCAGGGAATTTACTGGCTGGCTGAATGACTGTTAGTTTCTCAAGAAAAACTGTGCTCCATGTAGTTCGATATGAATTCATGGAACCTAAGCACCTGATCACTGTTTTCACAACCTTTGGCCAGTGAACTCTTCTCTAACCAGTTCACTCTCTACAATCTGTTTCTCTAGGGTCCATTTTAACAATATACTTCTATCTACACCGATGGTTCCCTGGTTGCCTCAATGTATGAAAACTACAAGCCAAAACTCTTACGCACTTCTTTTAGAATCACGTGTTCTACACATCTCCTAACTTGTAGCAACTGATCATGATGTACGTTCCTCCATTCTCCTACGTAAACTCTTACAATCAAATTTATTGCTGCATTATATTCTCTAATACTTTTAATTTGTCCTCCTTGTACTCTGGAAACATCGTTACAAGATTCTGTAGTGAAGAGCATTATCCATTTCCTCAGTTTCTTTTCTTAATATCAGTGTCAATATTACTTCTTTAATTTTCATTTTATGCATCCTGTTGTGTTATTATATACAATTTCTTTATTAAAGTCCGTCAAAACACAACAATAGCCTTGACCTTTATACTGTTGTGTTGTGACGGACTTAATAAAGAAACTGTATTACTTCTTTATGTTACTGTTACTGAAAACGACTTACATGCCACATTTTCAAAGAATTTTTTATTGCATTGATTTTGTCCTATAACCAGACAAGACACAGACATATACTTAGTTTTATGCCTAATAATTTTAGTGCTTACATCAGCATAGTAGGCTTACCATTCAATCATAAGCAGACGATTGAGGCAATCTTCACCACAACCCATTTCTCCACGAGCAATTTCATCTTTGGTTAGGAAACAATCACAAACCATGCGCTTTGCTTCTTTGCTTGTAGTTCTAAAATAAATAAATAAATAAGTACTTCATATATTCAATCCCGAGATATGAGAAATGAACAAATTCCATATTTAAATAGAATGATATGTTGTCAATATGCTTCCCCATAATGAAAACTGACTATGGAAATGCTACAAAATAGCTCTAGCAAATATCAAACGGAAAACTCACCTCTCGGTTAGATATTCATTTTCAATCAGTCTGTCAAAATTGCGGAGTCGCTCTTCCATCTCCTTATCCTCCCTCTCTTTCCTATCGCTACGGTTGTCCTTCCTGGCTGCATCACCTGAAATTGCTTGCTCCAAAGGTGCGACTGCTATGCTAGCAATGAGAGACTGAACTGCGAGATTTGGAATAGCAGAAGCTGCAGGCTGAGGTGATAAACTTGGTGCAACTGGGATCATGGGTCTGGGTGAGAGACTAGGCGTTGGTGGTGTGGCAGCAAACTCACTGTCACTACTTCGATTGCTTACCATCTCCAATTCACTAGATCTCCTCCACCGAGACTTCACTTTCACTGGTTTACAACTGTCAACATCATATCCTGAAATGGTTGGAGTTACCAAACCATGCATTGTAGCTGGTGAGCTTATTGGTACAGGAATTTTTGTGACACCAGCGTTTTCTTTGTCAGACTGTGTATCAGTACCAGAACAACAATCCAAACTGTCCCTTCCTTCATATGTTTTAGCTTCACTGCCTTCCTTCTCATATAATGTCGCTGATGTTTCTATAGTGTCACTTCTGTTCTGCGCCCTCTGTTTCATTATGCCAATTGAGCGTATTCGACTGCTACGTCGGACTCCAGAACTGCAGTTAGAACTACTTTCTGAACCTGTTGTATCTGTGCTTCCACTTCGACTGCGAAATGCTGGCACCTGCTTTCTTTCTGTTTCATCTTCATTACATCTAAGAGCCAAGTGCTGATCCTCTGAAACTTCTCGCATGTGCAGAAGACTATTCTCTTCTGCTTGAACCTTTCTGTTTACTTCTGAGGTCTCAACTACTGATTCTAATTTGACTTCACTTTGAGATTTATGTAAATCGTTTCTTTCAGCAATTACTTTACTGTCTTTATTGAATTCAACACCTAAATCCAAACGTATCTGATCCGTTTCTAATTCATTCAGTTCATTCAAACCCAATCCTATTTCAGTCTCATATTCTGTTTTCATTCTTACATCCACTAAATTAATGTCATTATTTCCAATGTAACACTTATTGTCTTTCAATATTTTAACTATATTTTGATTCATACTGATTTGAATATCTCTGAATACTTGCTTATTTTCTTGACTATTTTCTTCTATAAATGCAACACTTCCTACATTTTCACAATTCCCAGTGTCACTCTCTTCTTTAATATTTGTTATTTGTCTGTTTGGTACTTGTAAGATCACTGTTTGTTGATCTGCTTTCACACATTTTATAATATCCACAACATTCTCAGAATCAACAGGCTTCAACACCCTTCTGTCATTCTGCATGTCCATCTCCACACCTCTTACTGACACCTGACTACCCTGGCTGCAGTCTTCAACTCCCCTTAGCGTTCCTTGACTATCTTCATTGCCAAATATTAGCATCTCTTGTATTTGGTGACTCATATTCTTTTCAGTGTCCTGTGTACTGCTAAACTCCACTAACCTATGATGAGATAACACATCTCCCACATCCATCAACTCCTGGTTGTACCGACTGCTATAGTCACCTTCTCTTACAAGTATCACATGTCCAGCTTGACTACTGAATTCACTATTCCTCACTTCAATCATGTTACTGTAATCACTCTCTTGACTATCCGCTTCCTCAACCATCAGGTTATCTTGACTTCTTGTGTCTTCCAATTCTACTTCCATCCCTTCACACACAACAGTCTCTTCCACAACTTCTTCTTCCCACACTACAGGTACTTCTTGCGCTTCAGCCATATCCATCGCCTGTTGTTCTATCACCACTTCTTCCACACTAACCTCTCCATGACTCTCAAGCACCTGTGGTGTCTCTGTCTCAGTCTCATGAGTAGCCACCTTCTCCAATGCTGCAACACAATTTTGTGGTTCCTGGATATCTCCAGGCTCAAGCATGTGTCTGAACTTTCTGAATTTTTTGTGCACCAATGGAACATGTTGAGGTGATGCATTTATTTTAAAAACAGTTAATGGGGGTGGCTCACCAAGACTTGGATCTGTAGGGCACATTTCAATGGGGGTGTGACATGACAAAGGAGTCAGATTATCATCTTGGCTTACACAAGACTCTTCTGACTCATTTGTGCTTGAAGGCAACAGGGATCCATTGAGCCTTTCCTCTGACAGACCATTGCTCTTCCTAGAAGCCTTGGCTTGTGACTTAGATGCTGCCTTGCTGCTTCCAGCCCCCTTCCTTCTGCGGGCCATGACTCCTGCTACCGGGATCACCATACATCCAGCAACAACCTTACAAACTATAAGGGTCACTTCACATGATGCTACATCCTGAGATGTCTATACCTGAAATTCAATTAATTGCATTTGCTATGAAATTCCGATTATTTGTCATTTTTAAAAAATGTGGTTCCATGTAAACAATGAAACCAGTTTCTATACACATTGTTGGCAGCTCATCTATACAAAATTAAAACAATGTAATCAAGTACAACCTGTTTCATAAGCCGTACGGACACCACGTGTTCATACATGACAGAATAACATGCATCCATATTACTGTACCTCACTCAGAGCAAAGTGTACTAACAACAGAACCAGTAATGCCACTGTTCTGTAACAAATGGTCAATCAAAGTATATCTTAAGTCAGTATAATATATGTCTAACAAACAACCAGACTGAAGTTTTCTTTATGTGCTGGATCATGTGACTGCCACATTCAGCAGTTTTCTTGTCAGTAATTTGGGATTTGGTTTGTTTTGTGGTTGAAATACCTCTTTTATTACTATTGTCATGGTGATCTGTTTGCAAATAATTTTGGTGATAAAAGTGTTACAACAGGGAGGCAACAGTAACTGAGAAACATGACACTGGCATTTACAACACATACCTCTAACTGTATGAAGATGTAAAAATGAGTAAAAGAATAAAGGCTTTCATGTAGAGTAACTGGATTCAAGACAGATGGGGAAATTCTACAAGCATTAAAAGAGGAAGTCATCCATCAACTTCAAGAACTGACTCAAACAGAAAAAATGACTGAAATGGTAAGAAATGATTGCTAACTTACTGGAACACAGCATGTCTTAATATGAACAGAGCCTGAAAAAAATGTAAATTCCAAAACCTAGGGTCTATTTCATGCTGATGTCCATCTCTGATTAGAGTATCCACTATGAATTTCAACCTCCCAAAACAACCAACCAACCAACCAACCAACCATTAACCTTTCTACATTCTGGAATACTCACAGCAGTGCATTCATCAAGACCAAATTTTTTAGCTGGGCAAGTGGATTTTGTGCCATGGCTATGCACTTTCCCATGTCATATTTTCAGCACAGAAACTTTGGACCAAAGAAACAAATTCAAGTGCTTGAACATCCACTATATTCACCCGATTCAGGATTATGCTACTTCTTGGGTTCCCAAAACTAAAAATCCCCTTCAAAGGGTCACATCTTGAATCCTCTTGCTGATATTCAAATGTGACAACAGTACTGAAAGGATAAATTTGATTTGTACTGAAAGGACTTTTGGAAGATGACTTCCAGTAAGGAACAGACACTGAAATGTATTTAGTGAGATGGCAACAACTACTATCCTCAAATGAAAAGAAGGCAAGGTAATTACCAAGGTCTGTCCACATGTACAGTGCAAGCTGAAAACTTTGGCATGATTTTTAACACTGTCACTGGTCAAAAGATATGATACTAAGAATCTGTAGATATGGCATAAACATGGACCTTGGTAAGAGCTACAAATGTTGCATAAAACACTTTTCCAATCTATTCAATGTGATATAAAAAGTTAATTTAATATATAACTGTTAATTTAAATAAAGTGATGAAAGATAATTGTTTATGGTAAGTGACTGGCTATGGGCAGACTTCATTCCCAGTATATGAGAGATTTCTCAAAGAGCAGCCAAAGTACAAATTTGACCACTCACCCTCATAAACTGATGGGTCCAAGAATGTGCAGAGCTTTACCTCCACTCCCCTAAAACACCTTCATGATGTGGTGGCTGGGCACAGATTAAACTTCTTTAGATAAAGTAAATTATCAGACTTAATGGACAATAATGACCAAACTCTCAAGTTACTAGAATGTTCCATACAAAAATGTCATTACAATTATAAAAAAAAGCTTCATGAAATAAAAGTCAAGGCATGTCATGCTCACAATGGTATTCTTTTCTTAGCTTACATACACAGCAAGGTAAAACTGGAGAGCAAGGTGAACATTTACAGACTGTGAAGTGCTTCATAACTGATAAAATATCTGTGCATGTCAATTCTACACCAAAATATTTAAAGCAATTAGCATATGTAACAAGTACATCCTTGGCTTAAAGTGCATGCCAAGCTTAGCAGTTATGCAATATGAATGTTTATTATTCCTCAATCCTCTCTGATCATGCTTCACACACAATGAACTAAGTACTATATTAAAGCATCTGGCACTACTACATCCCTACTCTTCCACTACAGTGAAATAAAATTACATGATGGCACTACCAAAGACTACAGAATTTAATAGTTCCCACTCATACTCCTCACAAGGCATTAAAGCTAAGCTGAGCTGGTCTTGTTGAGACAAGTCCCAGTTTTTATACCCTGTCCCAGGATCTTAGCCAGTTAATTAGGAACTGACAAAATATCCTGGATTTCAACTTTAAATCATTCAAACTTGAACCCCAAGGGAGACACATAATCTGAAAGCGTTACACAGCGTTTCACTGCACACTGTCATCAGGAAGAACACAAGCAAACTAAACACACAGTAGTTCACAATGCAGTCAGTACTTAGATTTTACATGGCATAAAATTGTAGGAAGAATGACGATTTTACAACGTTTGGAATGAAGTGGCAATTGTGACCTAATCAAAAGACTATCCCACTGTTTGCCTGGAGGGACTGAAGAAGGCCATAAAAACCAGTGCCCTGGTTCAGGTTTGAACCAAGCATCTCCAAAATACAAGCCTACAATGTTACCACTATACCATCTGTACAGTTTCTTGTTCTTCATTTTAAAGAAGAGGTGTGATCAGTTCTTAGCATGCAAATGTGCCCCTCCCTAACCCTCTCAATTCTGTCCCTCCATCTTCAAAGAATGTCCTGGATTTTTTTTAATATGGTCACCCTGCTTATGACAAATTATGTTTGGTGTGACCATGCCTGGGTAACAAGACCTAAATACCTGCTGCATGAGTGCAATGGATGAGATTCTTACAAATGCATTTTAATGTTCTAAAATTTACAGCTAACTGTCTTTTAATATATATTAATAGGGGAAAAATGTATAGCCATGTACATTCTGAATCAACTATAATAAGCATAAAGAATATTATATTTAACCATTCGGCTACACAGATTGATCACCTTAATGTTTATTCAAAGTCATATATATGCAACTTCCAATGCATTTTGACGGTTGCATGGTTATTACCACAGTCACATTTTCATTCATTATTTCACCGCTTATGCAACATGTTTTTGACTTTATAAGGCCTCCTCAGGTGCATTTTCTGCATAAGTTGCTTCACTGCATCAATACCCTACAGTGGTAAACAACAATTAAAATCAAGTTAAAATAGTCTTCGGTAGCACAGTTGGCTGAGGCACTATGCTACAAGCTGGACGGTCCCAGGTTCAATTCCCAATGAGGTCACTGGATTTTTCAATTCACTTAATCCTTCCAGCTGCACTATCATCCTGGGGTCAACTCAGCCTCTAACAGAAATTACTATCAGGAATCTTCCTGGGGGTAAAGGGTAGACAGCATTTAAGGCTGACAACCTCACCGCCATCTGTGAGCTTACTGTATAGAAAATGTGAGAGCCTTTACATCTCACAAACCTATGGCCCTCCATGGCCTGTTACAGGAATAGCTTTATCTTTACATGGTTAAAACAGTTAACATATTTTTAATGTTATGTCAGTAATAATTCAAAGTTGTTAACTTCTCACTTGAAATAGTGATGAAAATGTGGTGGCAACAGCCACACAACCATTGAAACAATATTAAAGTTGCATTAGTAAGACTGAGAATCAACACTGAGTACATGACTGTATGAGACTGTGTATGTGGTGGTGAAGTGGTTCTTCACAGACATTATGTCTAAACCTTCCATATACCATCATCTCTTAAAAAAGGACACAAGTCACAAAAAGTGAAATTTCATGTAGAGATCTTTATTTCATTAACATTCTACATACCGAACACAGATAAACAATTTATGTATATCAGATTTCTGTATATGTATGTTGACATGTACACAAATCATACTTCTGGATACAAACCACAAAATGATTCTTGAGCTACACAATATATGACAAAGGAAATAAAAAAAATTGAAAGAAGTAAGTTTTAGATGATATAAACTTGTTGATTTCAGTTCAGTATTTAAGTTTTATGAATGATTTCTTAATAATAAAGTAATGAATATATGTAAATTGCAAATCTGCTGGTGCAACAGTTTAAAACTATATACCAAAGACACAGTGACCATAAAAGCTCTATTGCAAAAGCGCAAAAGTAAACTATAACTAACAAAGAGGGACAAACAGAGCAATTACAGAACCCCATATATTTAAAGATCCAGTAATTTAGATACCAACAGCAACATATAAGTGATCTTCATTCCATCAAATTCTCCACAAATAAGAATATCTAACTAATTCTAAATTGTAATCAACTGTAAACAATTGTAACTATTGTAATTTTAATCTTACTCATATATTAAACTGTTAATATTCTGAATTAACTTGATTTGTCCTATATCATGTACAATGATCTACAGTGACGAAATAAATCAATCAATCAATCAATCGATGTTAGCAACAGATTCACCATATCTGCAAATACTGCTTTACAAAGAGCTTTATCAGTACTAACATAAGAATCTGCCAACAGTTTAAATACCTTACTCATTTGCAGTCCTGAGTTATCAACACCAATCAACAATGACTACAAAAAATTAATTAATATTCCATATCATTCAACACCACAGCCATTAAGACAAAAATATTGGTATGAATATGGTAATGGGAAAGTTACACTTGCGTCTAAGCATTGTGTCATGAAGGCAAATATGAAGCACTAAGATTATGTTTCCCATATTCTCGTTCACTTATTTATTCATAGTTCACTTAATGATGATGGTGTTAGTAGATAATACTACACAGTGTTAAATAATAGAATCATACATGAACAATGAATTGGAAATGATGTGAAAAGCAGGGGTCACAATTTAATCTGAAGCATTAACATGCCATGAGAGATTGAGAAAACCCACAAAAAACTTCACTAAAGATAGCTGGTCTTCAGACAGAGATCTGGTCCCAGAACTTCCCAAATACAGAGTAGGAAGGCTAACCAACTGACTGCAACATTCAGTCCAACACATTCTTGACCTCAGCATTATATGGAGATCCATTGTCAGCTACAGCCATATCAACCAAAGGGAAAGACTGATTGATAATTTATGGCTGACTCAAGTCAACTGGTTATATGGAGCTAATACAGAGAGGCATTTATTTCCATTGTTAGGAAGCTAGATGAGTCCCACTACAACTTACAGCACTGTTTTTAGATCTTTGACGATTTCTCATAATGGAAGAACTGTACAGTCAACCAGTCTAGGCTAACACTGGATACTCTAATACAGCATTAATTCTATATACTTCACACAATGTTATTTTTCTGAAAAGTTACCTCTAACTAGGTATTTTACGAAAGTGACATTGTCTAAACGTGTTTACTACCTCAGTAACGTCTGCCAGCAATACATAAAAACAATTCTAAACCGTGGGGATACGAACGGTTTAAACATCACTTTGTAATTACGAAAAGGGTCTTTCATGCGACTATGAGCTACTGTTAGCAAACATGTGATTTCTTTATGGGCTACACCTCAATACTGCTTTTTTTTTCTTGAAAATTCTATTAAAATGTACGACATTGTAGGATGACCCAGCCATACATCTTCATTAGTAAATTATTCAATACGATAAAACTTGTATAATATAAACGCACTGTAACATCTGAACAGTTTTCACAGCAAAGAATTGTCTCTGTACTTATCTACCGCCTCAACTTACAATAATTCGAAGACTGAAATAAATAACTACCAAAACATCTCACCTTGTTAAAGTGTGATGTGAATGCGTCTTCACAATTAATATGAAGTTCACAACTTAATCCCATTCATTATATCATACAACTTCCAAATGTCTTTTAGCAGATATGCCCACTGAGACGCTGACCCTCACGCCAATTTTTGGGCATAGTTGTTTCTACGAACCATAGTTGCTTCGAGAGAGAACCAGACGTGAGTTCTGAATTTAGATAGCGCTACAGTCATCACAGGGGTTAAGCTATTCACGATTTACCCACGTTTACATGCTTTGGTGAATCGAAATGATTATGTTGTTACATAGCGATCGCCTTCGTCGTTTACTGCATGTTCAAAAGCCGTAGGGCATATCGCCTTGATCGTTTGTTACGTAGCGATGATTAATATCGCCTTCGTCGTTTACTGCATGTTCAAAAGCCGTAGGGCATATCGCCTTGGTCGTTTACTGCATGTCCAAAAGCCGTTGGGCATAATGTTTTGTTTGTAACATATATTCTCAAGTAATCTGCAAACTACACGGCATCACATACCAAAATATTAATACTGACCTCAAAGAGAATCTCTATAATGACCAGTATTGCATTGAGCATAATGTGAATGTTGGTGACTGAGTAGTTTGGTTGTAGTTGCATTTGTATGTACAATCTATAATTCAGCCGAAGTGTGCCATCTTCTGGGACGTGATGTCATGTAAGCCATTGAAATTCTCCGTTTAAAAGGACGTAATGCTCTTATCTTGAGGGTAGAAGCAACTAGCAAGTTCAAGACGTTCAAGACCGTGTCGGTAAACTATCGGACTACACGGCGTCACAACCCAGAAGATACTACTCTTCATAGCTATCTCTTTGATTTCTACCGCAACAACGACTGAATCCTTGTGTATACATCAAGGCGATCAAGACACATTACGTCTGACAGTTCATACTTAGAGGCAGCTTACGTTTGGAACGTGTTAACACTTTAGGTGGCACAGCTTGAAGTGGCAGCTTGTATGCCTTCATAAACCTCACCCGGAGACTCGCTGTTCCCTGCCGAGAGTAGGGGTCCTATGCTAAAGGAACACGCTCGGCTCCACTGTCGACATGCGAGAAAGTATAGTACAATGGTGTTCATGCCGTCTGTGGACGCAATGTTCGTATAAACGGACTGAAGAGAAGTGACACGAAACGTGAGATTAATTGAGGTTTTTGGTTATAGTGCTTTAAAGTGTGTAGTATTTATTTTCTGCTTAGATCTGAAATGTAATAGTGATATTCAATATGTGTTATATAATTGTGTATTGCAAATATAAAAACACGTAAAAATTGGACGTTCTCACAAAGATAACTATGGGGGTTACTTTCTTGAGGAATTACATCCCGGAAGTTTGTAAAATTCAAGGGCACATTGTTGTACCTCAGTTGCTATCCATCGACTATCGCATGCAGAATCGAGGAAATCGATCGAGATTGTTTCCTGTACTGTAATATGAGAGAACTGCCTATATCTGAAATTTCTATACACGCATGCTGGACAGCATGTGCTTGATACTACATTAATATGAACATTTGATTTGCTCATTTAGAGTAATTTAGTATCATCCGAAATGGGACTATGCAAGAGGTTAACAGCAACTATTTCATTTTGTTTTCTGCCATTTAATTGCCACATTTCAAAAGTAACCGAAAGTTTTTTCTTGCATCACAGCCCAGAAAACATAGAAAATTATTTGCCGTGTGACTCAAATTTGAAATTTGAGTCACATGGTAGAGAACTTTCTAAATATGTTTTCTGGACTGTGATGTGAGAAAAAGGCACTTTCAATTACTTTTGAAATGTGTTGATTAAAATGGCAGAAAAACAAAATGAAATAGTTGCTGTTAGCCTTTTGCATAGTCCCATTTCAGATGATGCTAAATTATTCTGAATGAGCAAATTAAATGTTCATTTTAATTTAGTTTCAACCATATACTGTCCAGCATGTGTGTATAGAAATTGCAGATACAGGTACTCTTCAAGTTATGCTGTTGTGTTCCAAAAAAAAAACATGTAACTAATAAAACATATCAATCTTTTGATTCAGTAATCCCATGAAGGGAGTTCTCAGGAACACAAAGAATGAAACAGACAGTTCATACCATTGGATCTGATTGCTAGTCAACTAACTTTGTAACATGATTGCATCTAAAGTCTGTGATCAAGCACTGTTATTGCTCTTGTGAAGAGGGAAATTTCTAGACTAGATGTACAACCATGAGCTTCCCAAGAAAGACTACTCCATGGAGTGCATTAATGTTTTTAAGTTGCATAACTGCAAATTTACCTCTTTTGTTCCAGATCCTCCAACAATGTTATGCAAAACAGACCAGACCTTAATAATGACTGGTGAAAGAGAGCGGTAAGGACCTAACTATTGATTGTGGACAGGGCTAGCAAGGATTTATATTCTAAATTTATAAAGAACGTCCAGGAGACAGCTGAGCTGTCAGATTATGATATTAAAAGGATCATTAAGTCATTCCTTACATAATGCATATATATATCACTAAATCCTGAGTTTGAAGTGTACAAGATATTGAAAGTCCCTCTCACCTGCTGTTAAAAATTGCCCTCAAAACTAGTCAGTGAAAAGTTCATATGAATGAGTTATGTTTTTGCAATTCCCTTTTTGTTCCGAGTTTTCATGTTCAGTAAAGGAACCTAGGTGCTCCTGCATTCACCTCCTTTTGAACTTAGCCCCATCCAATATCTGGCTGTACCTGAAGATTGAACAGTCTCTTTTGAGAGGCCCAATATCAGTTAGTCAACTGCCGTAGGAATAGCAATTTCTCATTTAAGACAAGTAAGAGGTTAAGGTGTCCCTGTGCATACTCAGTTAAGCACAGTGCCACGAAGATTTGGGGGAATGGAGGTATAGGTTCACCATTCTTGGCCTCAGCACTAAATGGTGATGAGTGGTCAGCTTCATGCCCTGGGTGCATGACCCCAGGGGAAAGAACTGGACAGGAGGCTGAGCTTGACACTGTGTATGGATAATCTCTTGCCCTGGCCATACATCCTGTAACCTGCCCTTACACTGACTGAGCTATCTCAACTCATATTTAGGACAAGTTCCTACTATATTATCAAAGATGGGTATGAAAATTACATACAGGTATGTAAAGAGTAGGCCATACTGAAAAGTTAGAGAGACTTGAGTGCTGTTTTAGTAATAAATTCCTTATTGTAAAATAGAGCTTTCGGAATGTGTTTCATTTCTTAATTTAGTATTATCTGATCTCATTCAGTTTATATTAAGTTTCAGTAGAAATACCTTAAAGGAAAACTTGAGAAACATTGGTTCAAGTGGAGGACATCAAATAATGTACAGAAATGGCGAGTAAGAGTGTGAACTGAATTCATCTGGTTCAGGATAGGAGCCAAGTAATTTTGAGCACTGTAATGAACTTTGGCCATGTTAGGTGGGTCCCTCTCACCACGGTATGGCGTGTCCCCAGGTAGCGGATGGAGGAGATGCCCTCCACTTTTGAAGGGAAACTGTGAATATATTGAATAAGCAGTCGCGGACAGCCGACAAGGGGTGGCCCTCCAGCTTGGGGGTTGGGCTTGGGGCTAAATATTCGAGGAGAAAATACTTTGTTACAAAAATGAACACAGCCTCAGACGTGGACGGACTCCTTGGATAAACGACCTAAGCTAAAGAAAATGGATATGAGATCTGGCACTTGGATTGTTCGGAGTTTGTATAGGTCAGGTTTGCTCAGGGCAGTGGCAGAAGAAATCTTAAAATATAAGTTAAGATTTTGTGGGAGTACAGGAGGTCAGATGGGATGGAGGTGGCATTGCACCAGCAGGAGACTATACATTTTTCTATGGAAAGGGGAATGAAAATCATGAATTAGGTACAGGTTTTTTCGTACATAAGAGAATCGTATCAGCAGTTAAGAGGGTAGAGTTCGTTAGTGATAAGATATCATATATAATACTAAAAGGTCGCTGGTGTGATATCATTGTTATGCCCCAACAGATTCTATGAAGAACTAGAACATATATTTGACAAATTCCCGAAGTACCCTATGAAAATTTTGTTAGAAGATTTCAATGCCAAAGTAGGGAGGGAAGACATTTTCAAACCAACAATTGGGCATGAGAGTTTGCATGAAATTAGTAATGCTAATGGAGATAAGAGTAGTAAACTTTGCCACATCAAAAGATCTTACTGTTAAAAATACAATGTTCCCGCATCATAACATCCATAATGCTCTTGGACATCTCCTGATGGGAAGACACAATCAAACAGACCATATTTTGATAGACAGGAGATTGTGATACTGACCACTACCGGGTGGTGGCAAAGGTTAGGGAAAGACTGGCAGTGAGCAAACAAACAACTCGCAAAGTTCATATGGAGCAGTTCAATCTCAAGAAATTAAATGAAGTAGAGGTTAAAGAGCAGTATTGTGTTGAAATCTCAAATAGGTTCGCAGCTTTTGAAAACTTGGACACTGAAGTGGATGTTAATAAAGCTTGGGAAACTATTAGACAGAATATAAAAATGTCTGCCAAAGAGAGTCTAGGTTATTATGAGCTAAAGAAGAATAAGCCATGGTTCGATGAAAGATGCTCAAAATTATTAGACCAAAGAGAACAAGCCAAATTGAAATGGTTACACGATCCAAGTGAAAGAAATAGGGATAATCTGAACAATATAAGATGTGAAACCAGCAGGCATTTCAGGAACAAAAAGAGGGAATATCTGAAAGACAAAATTGATGAGCTTGCAATGAACAGTAAGAACAAGAACATTAGAGACCTGTATAGAGGAATAAATTACTTTAAGAGGGGTTACCAGCCTAGCAGTAACTTAGTGAAGGATGAGAATGGTGATCTGCTTGCAGATTCCCACTACATTTTGAATAGGTGGAGGAACTACTACTCTCAGTTACTGAGTGTACATAGGGTCAGTGATGTTAGGCAGACAGAAATCCATACAGCTGAGCCATTAGTACCCAATCCTAGCCTGTTTGAGGTTGAAAGTGCTATTGCAAAATTGAAACGGTATAAATCGCCAGGTAGTGATCAAATTCCAGCAGAACTTATTCAAGCAGGAGGCGAAATATTACATTCTAAGATCCACAATCTAACTACTTCTATTTGGCATAAGGAAAAATTGCCTCATCAGTGGAAGGAGTCTATTATTGTACCAGTTCACAAGAAGGGTGAGAAGACTGACGTAATTATCGGGGGATATCACTGCTATAAACTTCATACAAAATTTTATCCAATATTCTCTCAAGGTTAAGTCCATACTTACTTACTCGCTCATGGAGGTGAGCCCTTCTGGAGGAGCCGCCAATTCTGCGGCTACTCAAGAATTTCCCAGCATTTTATGGAACCCGAAAGTTCATTACTGTGTTCACAAGAGACCTCCATTGGTCCCTATCCTGAGCCAGATCTATCCAATCTATACCCACATCCTATCTCTATAAGATCCATTCTACGAGGGTCGTACTGAAAGTCATGAGCAACATTTTTTTGTAAAGTAACATGCTTTATTATTGACAAACCAAATACACCACCTCAATCTACAGACCTTTCTGTATTTTTCCACATAATCACCACTTCTTTGTACATATTTCTCCCAGTGTTCTGGGAGTTTGAAAATTCCCCTTCTGTAAACTTCTGTTCCAGCCATCCGAAGACACTGATGGACTGCTTTCTGAATTTCCTCCCTTGTCTCAAAACGTTGTCCACGCAGCTGATCCTTCAGAAATCCGAAAAGATGGTAGTCAGAGGGTGCCAAATCAGGGCTATAAGAGGGTTGTGGAAGAACTTGCCACCTCATCTTTGCAATTGCTTCCAATGTGAGGCGAGCGTTGTCATGCAGGATGATGACGTTTCGTCCAAGACATTTATTGCGCAATGCACAATGGAGCTTGTGCAGTGTCTAGACATAACGAGCAGCTTTGATGGTTTGCCCAGGTTCCAGGAATTCGGCTAGAATAAACCCCTCTGCATCCCAGAAGACTGTGCCCATCACCTTCGCAGCTGATGGCACTGTCTTTGCCTTCTTTTTTGATGGAGAATGCAAATGTTGCCATTCCATACTCTGCCGTTTCGTTTCAGGCTCGAAATGGTGAAACCAGCTTTCGTCACCTGTCACAATACAGAGCAAAAAATCATCGCCTTCGTGTCAATATCTCTGCAGCAGTACTCAACAAGCACAAATTTTCCTATAGCCCAAGCTTTCAATCATCTCCTGTACTGCACTGTGCCCTGTTCCAAGTTTTTGGGCTATTGCGTCCACAGTCACACATGTCACCTTGAATGATCTCATCCAATCTTTCCTTGTTGTATTCAGTTGAGGCTGTTCGAGGACAACAGCTCCGAGGCTCATCTTCGATGCTGGTGTTCCCATCTTTAAAATGTTTCACCCCTCTTTGAACACTGCTCGCACCCATGCACACACTTTCATAAGCACGCTGAAGTCTCTGGTGAATTTCTGCAGCAGGGATTTCCTCTTTCACAAGAAATTCAATGACAGCACGCTGGCAAAACAACATATTGTTGTCGGCCATTTTGTTAGGAGTGATACTGGTCACGTGATGCAAGCTATTGACATCACAAGACACTCAAGGTTAACACAACAGGTGGTTCCACCTACCACCATACTCTCTTTCGTCTGCTGTTCCCAGGTTGCATGCAAAAAAGAAAGATGCTCATGACTTGGTACGACCTCCGTAATATTATCCACCCACCTACGGCTTGGTCTTCCCTGTGGTCTCTTTCTTTCCGGCTTTCGCACCAATATCCTATACGCATTCCTAGTCTCCTCATTCGTGCTACATGACCTGCCCACCCCATCCTCCTTGACTTATGATTCTAATTATACTTGGAGAAAAGTACAAGTTATGAAGCTCTCATTATGCAGGTTTCTCCAACCTCCTTTCACTTCATCTCTCTTCGGTCCAATTATTCTCCTCCACATCCTGTTCTCAAACACCCTCAGTCTATGTTCCTGCCTTAATGTCAGAGACCAAGTTTCACACCCATACAGAACCACAGGCAAAATTATAGTTTTGTATATTCTAATTTTTATGTTTTTGGACAAGTCCATATATATAGATGAAATTATCGGGAATCATCAGTGTGGGTTGCGATGTAACAGATCAACTACAGATCAGATCTTTTGCATTTGACAGATATTGGAGAAAAAATGGGAGTATAATGAGACAGTACATCAGCTATTCATAGACTTCAAGAAAGCCTATGGTTCAGTAAGGAGGGAAGTATTGTACAATATTCTGATGTAAGTTAAGGATTCAGTTAGGAGGCAAGTACTGTACAATATTCTGATAGAGTTTGGGATACCCATGAAAGTAGTCAGGCTGATTAAAATGTGTTTAAACGAAACGTATAATAAAGTCTGGTTAGGTAAACATTTGTCTAATAAATTTCCTATCCAGAATGGTCTAAAACAAAGAGATGCTTTATCGCCACTCCTTTTCAACTTTGCTTTAGAATATGCCATTATGAAGGTCCAGGGAAACCAGGTGGGACTGAAATTAAATGGGACATGTCAGTTGTTGGCCTATGCCGATGATGTGAATCTACTGGGTGATAATGTAGATACCATAAAGAAAAATGCACAAACTTTAATTGAGGCAAGTAAATAGGTTGGTCTAGAAGTAAACACAGAGAAAACTAAGTACATGTTGCTGTCTCATCACCAAAATGCAGTGCAAAATTATGACATAAAGATAGGAAACAGATGTTTTGAAAATATGGCACAGTTCAGATATTTGGGAACAACGATAACAGATCGAAACCTGACTCATGAGGAAATTGAGATAGAACTCGGATAATGTTTGCTACTGTTCAGGTCAGAACCTTTTGTCTTGTCTGCTGTCTAGAGACATAAAAATTAGAATATACAAAATTCTCATTTTGCCTGTGGTTCAGTATGGGTGTGAAACTTGGTCTCTGACCTTAAGGTTGGAACAAAGCCTGAGGGTATTTGAGAACACGGTGTTGAGGAGAGTATTTGGACCGAAGAGAGATGAAGTGACAGGAGGTTGGAGAAAACTGCATAATGTGGAGCTTCATGACTTGTACTCTTCTCCAAGTATAATTAGAGTGATCAAGTCAAGGAGGATGAGTTGGGTAGGTCATGTAGCATGAATGGGGGAGACGAGGAATGCGTATAGAATATTGGTGGGAATGTCAGAAGGAAAGAGACCACTGGGAAGACCAAGGCATAGGTGGTGGGCAATATTAAAATGGATCTTAGAGAGATAGGATGGGATGTTATCGATTGGATTGATCTGGCTCAGGATATGGACCAGTGGAGGTTTCTTGTGAACATGGTAATGAACCTTCAGGTTCCATAAAATGCTTTAACTTCTTGAGTAGCTGCAGAATGGTGGCTGCTTCAGAAGGGCTCTGCTCCAAGAAGTTATTTCGATACAGCCAACTTCAGCTGTAACTCTGGAAAACAATGTCATTAATTTGAAGTCATCCCGTTTACTTTTCATATAAATTAACTTTTTTTTATTTATGTATTGCTCTTAATCTTACAAATTTTTGGAAATATGATGAAATGCCAGACATTATGAACACACGTTTTATCACACTGGTAGGTTAGTTTTGTCTAAACTTGCCTCATCTTCCCCATCAAATATGCATATTTTTCATACTCTGACATCCTTAACTTAAACAGTAGTTTATTAAAAATCAAACCACAGTTTATGTTTGAGAAGTATAGTCTAGATATATTCCAAGCAGCCTTAAAAATTCCACCATAAATCTTGTAAAGACAAGAATTTCTGGGAAAGGCTAATTGCCTACTTTTGAACAGCACAGAAAACACGTGTGCTTACTGAGCCATTACCTAGCAATGGCTATCTCTTCTGGCTTTCAGGCATTATGTCATATTGCCCCCTCCTTAGGGACGCCTTGTTTTCACCAGCTGGGGGGAGGGGGAAGACACATCAAGGTGATCTCATAGTTCCTTTTATTCTTTCAAAATAAGGAAAGTATACAATATTATATTTAAGCATCCTGTTGCACTCTATAAATTCCGTCCTAAGCGCAAACAATATATTATATGTCTTTGATCTTGTTCTCCTCTACACTAACTAACGTGTGTAAGTAACAAGATAATGTATAAACCAGACAGATATCAGCGAAGTAGATGTTGGTAATAACGACGAAAGAACAATCAGGAAGACCTGTGTTTTTAAATGTTAAATTTTAAACTAAGTGCAGTGTAACAGCTACGTGAGTGTATACACCTGATGATGGCTGTTTGCGGCCGAAACATGTAGTGTAGAGGAGAACAAGATCAAAGACATATAATATATTGTTTGCACTTAGGACAGAATTTATATCATATAAAGGAAAGTATGCTAAAAACACATGGCAGATGAAATATAATAATGGACTAACTTACAAAACAAAAGTCAAATCTCACAGCTATAAATTCAAATATGTTCCCACTATTTTGTATGTGGGATATGCCATAGGTATAGTCATAATCATCTGAGCTTCAGCAAAACAAAATTCCCAGGGAATAGTATGTCATTGCCAGACTACTGATGGCAGTATGAAGGCACAATCCTCATAATAAATATTTGTGCTATAAGTATTCTGTGTGTAACAGGAAGCTCCAGATAACAAGTATGTAACGTAAAATATTCACAGAAATCTGAGAATTATTTCACTTCATACATCGACTTTAATTATTTTAGATTGAAGGAACTTTTGCGTACCCGTCTGATAGAATGTGGCTGGAGAGACCAGGTGCAGATGCTATGCCGTGATGTAGTGAGAGAACAGGGTGTTCACAACCTGAAAGCAGATGATTTGATTGCAGAGATTACTTCAAAGGGCAGAGGTATTATTGCAAATTGTAATCTCATTCAAGGGAACGTGTTTTGTGCATAGATTTTAGTAAATGGGCCTAGTAATAAAACGATTTTGCCAAGAATAAATACAACAAAGCATTACATATTTCATTCTTCATTTCAGGTAAGTAATGTCAGCATAAGCTCCTATGGTACAGACATTTGTGGAAATGATGAAACATGACAAAAAGTCAGATCAAGACCCAAAATGTAATGTATACACGGTGTGTCCATGATCTGTTAGGACTCTCTCTTTTTTTATTATTTATTTATTTTGCCCATCAATGCCATCTGTTGGCAAGTTGTGGCATTAAGATTCTTGAAGTTTCAGCTGTGGCTGTCTATAATTTCAAAGCACAAGCATCGCTGCATCGTGTGCTCTCACCTTGAATGTAACAGTACTGTTGTGACGCTCATCAGAAAATGGCGGTTGCACAGAGTCAACATCAAATTTTGTTTGAAGTAAGGCAAAACAGCTGGAGAAGTGTACAAAATGATAAAAAAGTGTGTACAGTAGTGATTGTTTGAGTCGCTCAAACATTTTTCGATGGTTATGCTGTATTTATGACGGCAGGGAGGACAGTGAAGATGCTCCGCGTGCATCAAAGCCGAGAACAAGTCGCACTGAAGAAAATGTGAAAGAAGTGACTGAAATCCTTGCATCAGACAGATGTGTTTCTGCAAGGCTCATCGAGGAGCTTTTTGGAATACCAAAAAGTACTGTGAATCAAATTTTGACCAAGGATTTGGGCAAACAGAAGGTCCGTGCGCAGTTTGTACCGCACGCGCTGTCAGGTGATGAAGAACATGCCAGAGTGGACCACTGCAAAGACATGTTACGGTCGGCCCAATGTGATTTTACAAAATTGATTGTTACTGGTGACGAGACATGGTGTTTTCAATATGAGCGGCAGAGTGCAGTGTGGTTGAGCCCAAACAAGCAGAACCCAAAGAAAGTGTGCATGCAAAAGAGTCGAGCAAAGACACTGCTAACCGTTTTCTTCGATTCCAAAGGAATCATTCACAAGGACTTTCTGCCAGAAGGTCAGACAGTGAATTGTGATTATTATCTCTGAGTCCTCAATCGTTTGTGGGCAAGAATTCTTAAAATTCGACCTGAATATTGAGAGCAAGGTTCCTGGTCGCTCCTCCATGACAATGCCCCACCCCACAAATCAAAGATCGTGCGCGATATTTTGGCCAGAAATGGGACAACAGTCCTTGATCATCCTCTGTATTCACCAGATTTGGCTCCAGCAGATTTCTGGTTGTTCCCAAAAGTTAAGTTGGCGATGAAAGGAGACCCGTCACTACACCATCCAGGACATCCAAAGGGAATGTACCGCAGTTTTAAATGCGATTGCACAAAAGGAATACAGTGACTGTTTTCGAAAACTTGTAAATCGATTCCAGCTATATATTGGTTCAGAAGAGTGAAGTTTTGAAAATAATTAATGAACACACTCCTAACAGAACCTGGACACACTGTGTATGCATAAGTGACAAAGAGGGATGGGTGATAAGCATGGTTGCTATTCTCATCTTATTCCAGAATGTACAATATACAGGCATACCTCAGAGATATTGCAGGTTTGGTTCCAGATCTCTGCAATGAAGTGAGTCACAGGAATTTTTTGGTTTCCCAGCGCATGTAGAGTTATGTTTACACTACACTTTAATTTATTAAGTGTGCAATAGCACTGTCTAAAAAAAAACAGTGTACATACATACCTTGATTAAAAATGCTAACCATCATCTGAGCTTTCAGAGAGTCATCATCTTTTTGCTGATGGAGGGTCTTGCCTCAGTGTTGATGGCTGCTGACTGATCAGGGTGGTGGTTGCCGAAGGCTGGGATGACTGTGACAATTTCTTAAAATAAGATAACAGCAAAGTTCGCTGCATCCATTGTCTCTTCCTTTCACATAAGATTTCTCTGTACCATGTAATGCTGTTTGACAGCATTTTACCCACAATAGAACTTCTTTCAAAATTGGAGTCAGTCCTCTCAAACCCTTAGAGGCAGTTATAGGGTTATTAATTGGCCTATTTCAATATTGTTGTCTCAGAGAATAGGAAGGCCTGAGGAGAAGGAGATATATGGGGGAATGGCCAGTCGGTGGAGCAGTCAGAACACATGTTTATTGATTAAGTTCACCATATTATAAGGGTGCGGTTTGTGGCGCCCCAAAACAATTACAATAGTTAACATCATTGATCAAAAGTCACCACAACAGATATTATAATAATAATAATGAAAAAGTCCTAAATTTGCGAAAATTACCAAAATGTAACAAAGGCACATGATGTGAGCACATACTGTTGGAAAAATGGCGCCAAGACACTTGCTGGACACAGGGTTGCCACAGACTTTCAATCTGTAAAAAAATTCAATATCCACAAAGCGCAATAAGATGAAGTATGCCTGTACTGAAATATGGACATAATTTCTAAAATGTCAGTGAACCCATTCTTTATGTAGTAGTACAACTTTTATAATTATGTTCTCCTAAAAGGAAATAGTGTCAAAATGAACTATAAAGAATGTGGTCATTACTGCTGCTGCTATTGCTACTAGCAACACTACTACTGCATCATTATCATCACCATGAAAATAATCTGTGATTCATACGAAGACAAACAACTAACAAGCTTGCTTTTTCAGCTCTCGTGCCAGATTCAGTGAAAAAGGAACTGCTGCAGAAGATAAAAGCATATCTTGTTCAAGATATGTAATGCCTTATCATTTAAAGAATTTCCTCTGTACATACAGCATACTGTGAATTTGACTTTCTTAAAAAACTATTTTCAGTTCATGTGGTGTTACAACTTGAACCACCAAGAATACGTTCTGTTCAGTTATTACTGTTACTTTTGTGGTAACTTGATATGGTATAATACATAAAATACTACAAATATATTGGTAATACAGTTTTAGATTGTAGTTTTGTGATGATGCATCTTAATACACCCCCACCCACCCCATTTTACATTGTAATTTTGTTTACCTTTATAAATGATGATATAGTTATTTCATTGCAGTCTGTTGGGTCTGGATTATACGATCCCACTTTCTAAATATTTCTGCTTTTGTCCCCTCTGGCAAAGTACCTGAAAAAATTTGAAGGTTATGTATAAATAAAAGATGTGTTAACACATACAACTTCTATGTTTTTTTGGAATGTGATGTTGCGCAGTTTTGTAGATCTGTACCGTTTTCCTTTGAATGTTCATACCTAGTTACTAAAGTACACAACACCACATCTCATCCCAGAAGACCATAATCTTGATATTCACTACCATACAAACCTCAGATTCCTATGGTGGGGGCCAGACACATCAAGATGGTGGTTGTGGGTATTGACAATAGTGCAGTCAATAAGTATGAGTTTCTAAGAGGTAAGGACAATGTAAATTGTGTTAACTGTGCATTACTGACTGTAAAACTTCAAACTGTGTCGCAGGAAATGAAATCTGCACAACATATTATTGCTCTTCTGCAAGAAGATATGAACACTTTAAAGAAATAATTCATGCATGATACATCAGGGAATATGGGTCTGATGAAGAATATATATAATATGAAAAAGGGACATTCTCATTTGTGAAGAGTAAAAGCTGGACAGGAGCAAATGTGTATTTTCATAAGAAGATATCACTTAACTTAAAAAATCCTCATCAACTATAAGGACTGCAAATCGTTTTGAGGTTCTTTATAACCTCGACAAAGATGGAACACATGAACAACTGGGTGGAAAGAGAATTCATTTTCAGTTTCATATTGATAACAGTGATCATAGAAATCAGCAGCAACTTATAAACGACTTAACGTACATGATTCCAGTTACTATTAGGGGGTTAACCTCAGTGGAAACAAGAATATAAACCATAAATTTAAAAGCAGTGCTCAACAAAACCCAGGATGTAAAATCGTGATCATCAGCAACAGTCATGCCCGAGGATGTGCAGCTGATATGAAAAATGACCTTAAAGATTGTTACAAGACTAGTGGGTTTGTGAAACCAGGAGCATGTACAGACATGCTAATTGCTTCAGCATTGGATGATATTGAATATTTAATGAACAAAGGCATAACTGTTTTTTGGGGAGGTACAAATGATGTGATTACAACACATAGTAACTTTTGTAGAAATTAGCGAGTGTTCAGTATTATTTATCTGATTGGTTTTGTGTGAACAGTGAAGTGAAAACCTTTAATAGAAAACTAGTGAAATTTATGATGCCTTTTAAGTATGTCGTCATGGTAAAAGTAGAGCTCAAAAGGAAATTTTTTACTAAACAAGGTCTGCATATGGACAATGTAGCAGAGTCAAGGATAGCTAATGTTGTTACTACAACTCTTCAAAAACAGATAGAACCACCATTCAGTTTGCATTGGAACACTGAATATGATAATGGGGTAAGTTATGCTTCAAGCGACGATAATATAATCATACAAGATTTTAAAGTAGCTGCATCAGACAATGAACACGCTATATCTAATGTTTCGAACCAAGAAGAATTGGTTGATAAAGTAAGAGGAATGACAGACTACTAGACACAATTGGAAAACTTGGAAAATTCTACAGAAGTTAGTAAGTTCAAGAGTTGCAGTACCACAAGCATCTAGAAAATGTAAGAAACCTCCAGTAACAAGGAAAGAGGTTTTTTTATGGTAGATGATAATCAAACAATATATATTAATCCACTAATAATCTTTCATCAGAATATCTGTTGATTGAGAAAAAGAACTGATGCATTGATAAACTCTAGGGGTTCCCCCCCTGCATATCTTGAACTATCTGAACTCAAATCATATTGATTTGGATGGTTATAAATTTGGTGCCACATTATAGAAAATGGTGGTATTTGCACTTTTGTGCATAAGAATCTGAACTATTTAAATATTAATCTGAGTAAATATTGTAAAGATCAAGACATTGAGGTTTTTGTGTAATTGCAGTCTACAGAACACCTTGTGATAATTTTAATTCATTTCTTATTGGATTAGATAGTATTATCAGGTCACTTTAGAAACCAAACTGAAGTTTATTATATGTGGTTATATAATATAGATCTTACAAACAGTAATAAAAAAAGACAACTTGATGCTATGTTATTGTCCCATTATTTATCAGCTATAGTACATTTTCCACCAAAGTCCAAAATCAATCTAACATGGCAATAGACAATATATTTATAAATATCCATTAAATTACAAATTATACAGTTTATCCCATCAGCTCATGAAAAAAAAAATGTGGGAGATACTGAGATATACAGGTCACATTGGAGAGTGCATAACACACTGCTACTTAAAGCAGCACTGCAGTGTACTTATCAGGCAAGAAAGATACTGGAAGACCAATACTGAACCACTGTAGATACTAGGAGTTCTATGCTGCTTTTGCTTCCCTTCAATGCCAAAAGTGGTTGACTTTAGTTAGTTACAGAATCAAGCATTACACAACTATAGAAACCAAGAAATGAAAAATATATATAAGATTTGAAGTTCTTGTGGCAATGAATATTACGATTATGCTATTCTGAGATGTAACACTATGTACAAGTTGCATGGTGCTGCATCCCAAGACTAATCTTGGCATAAAATGCAACTCTCCACTCTACGTTTACATAGCTCCTGAAAGAACATATTCCAAATATTGTGACAGTTCAACTTTCACATATCTGTGAATGAAAGTATTTAGAAATCCTGGGGCATTACAGATACAGACCAAATCTGGATAACAAAAAACATATTTTCACATCAAACTATCCTCCACCTCCACTGTTCTATGTCTCCCTTGTATCTAAGCAGTTGTATACATTTTAATAAGTAACCACAGTTAACATTCAGTTAAATATCTGATCCACAGAATTGGCACAAACTTCTGATGTGTCCATTAAAGCAGGAATTGTTTAAGACTGTATATTATATGATTTTTATATTCACACAGTTTATAAATCAACAACAGCACTGTTGTAAGAGTAGTTGATGTATCATATATTATATAACCAACTTCACGACACTGTATTTACCATCATTACAGAAGGCTTTCACTGAACCCTATGCCAATCTGTAACTTATTTACCTTAGGTTCATTTTCTTCTTATCTTCCCATCTACACCTTGGCCTCTTTGCACAAAGTTTTCCAACCAAATTTTGTATTTATATCTTATTAAATTTAAAACTTACACAGTTTTTCATTCACCACTCTCTTTATTAAGTTTTCTAACTTGTCATTGCAGTCTGTGGAACTTGTCATTTCAAGTCCACCTAGATCTGTAAATATCTCTTCATAAGTTTTAGAATTGTCAGATTCAATAATCCGTTGGAGTTCATTATTGACTATTTCCTGCCAGTCCATAAATTTAGAGTCTTCGTGAAGATCTTTCCGCATGCTGGAAAACACATTTGTCATTAAAGTTTCCTACTAAAAGTCAGAAATAAATGTACCCAACATACAATGAAATACAATTAGTTTTATGCACTTACTCATCCATTGTACTGTTGACAGACAATATTTTCCAGAATCTTTTTACAGCTGCCTCATCAGATCTATAGGAACAAAAGTTACATAACCTTTATTTCTCTTTCGTTTGTGCTTTATTTTATTTCAAATTCAAGCAGATCCAGATACAGGTTGAGAAGTAAATTCACAAACCACTGCATATAGAATGTGTCACATATCAGAAGAAATGTTCCAATTAATCATTGGAACAAGTCTAGGTGACATCATATGAAATATACATAACACAGACATAGAACATAAATGAATATAATTACAAAAAAATTGAATGCAAATGAAAAACATACTAACTATTTATACAATAAAATTCCTCCAGTTTGTAAAAAGAGTGCAACACCAGATATCTTCTTAAGGAACTCTTCAAATGTTTAGGCGTCTGTACAAGCTCTTTTAATTCAAGTGGTAATTTATTAAAAATTTTAATACCAGTGTAGTAAACACCATTTCGATACAATGATAGCGAGGAAGTAGGAAAACATATGGAAGAATGGAAAGCCAAGGTAAATCCATTAATAGTGGAAGAACTGTAAGTGGCGGAAGACATAAACAATTGAAAAACTCAAGGATCTGACAGCACAAATTTTGTTTTAAACCAACTTCATAATGCAATCCTTCTACACATGCTAATAATCATTCAGTTAATCATAAAACTTCACATCTTTCATGGGACCGAAACATCCATTCCGGAGTGTTCACAACAGCTCACCACTGGACCTTATACTACACCATATGAACCCAGTCCTCACATCGTAATTCACTCACAGTTCAGTTTAACACCACGCCCTCCATCTATGCCTCATTCTCCAAGTGCTCTTCCCTTCTGATTGAATTGAATTTATTTACATTCTATAAATCCTAAGCAGGTTAGTACCTTTGGATACAGAACAAGTCAAAAGGTTACATACATAAGTACAGGCAATTTTAGCTTAAAAATTAATATAACTTAATTTTACATCATTCTCTATTTACATTGAAGTATTCATCTAAAGAGTAGAAGGAATGAGCATGTAGATAATTCTTTAACTCTGATTTAAACTTTTTAGTATCATTGCCCAAGTTTTTAATACTTTGTGGCAGATTGTTGAACACTTTTATGCCAGTAAAGTAGACTCCTTTTTGATATACTGATAAAGTTGATGAGGGTAGGTGGAAGTTATATTTTTGTCTAGTATTCATGTTATAGACATCAGAATTTAATTTGAATTTATCTTTGTTGTAAACAACAAATAAGAGAAGCGATAATATGTATTGCGATTGAAGAGGTAGAATTTTTAATTTCTTAAATAATTCTCTACATGAATCTCTACTTCTACATCCTGTAATGATTCTAATTATATTCTTTTGTATTTTAAAAATTATTACACTATGTGAAGAGTTCCCCCAAAATATTAATCCATAGTTCATAATAGAATGAAAGTAGGCATGGTAAACCATCTTCAATGTTTCCTGTGACATAAAAGGCTTAATTGATCTCATCGCATAGCAAGCTGCATTTAATTTAGGTATAATTTGTTCAATATGTATTTTCCAAGACAGTGTACTGTCTACATGTATTCCAAGGAATTTTGTATCAAGTACTTTACAGATTAATTTGTTGGCATAACTGATGTCCAGATCAATTTGGTGGTTGTTTTTAGTTGTGAATGATATGTAATGGGTTTTATCAAAATTTAATGAGAGTAAATTGGCTTCGAACCATCTGTTTAAGGCTTCAAATACAATATTTATGTCATTTTTAAAGTTTTCAAATTTAGAGTTCTTAAATATTATACTAGTGTCATCTGCATATAGAATTGGTTTAGATTTATTGTTGATGGTTTTAGATAGATCATTTATGTAGAGAAGAAAAAGTAAGGGACCTAAAATTGATCCTTGTGGAACACCGTGCTTTATAATTCCCCAGTTTGAAAATGCATTATGACTGGAGTTTTTATTATTTATTTCAACTCTTTGATACCTGTTTTTGAGGTATGATTTGATTCATTCATTAGCTTTGCCAGTTATTCCATAGAAATTTAATTTCGATAGTAAGATATCATGATTAACACAATCGAAAGCTTTCACTAGATCACAGAAAATCCCTCCACAATTAATCTGTCATTGAGAGACTAAACTTCAGTATAAATTTCTCATCTTCCCATGCCTCATTTTATCAATATAAGGTACTCTGTAAGGTCAAGTAAATATTACAAAGCTCCTATTGTGCAATTTTCCTCAGTCCTGTGTTACTTCCTCTCTTGGGTTCAAATATCCTCCTCAGCAACTCTGTTCTCAATGTATGTTCTTAACCTTACAATCAGATGTCAATTTTTATGTTCACAGAAAACATATGAAAGTAGATTTTTAGTTTTAGTCAGTACTATTTGTGGCGTACACTTTTTCAAGCATTACAAATTCAGTAGTTCTGAGTTTGTTTAGCAACCATGCTCATACACAAGGATTTGATCTAACCTGTAGAGGTAAAAAGATATAAGGTAAGTTTTCCTCGCACTTAATTAAGCACCATGCCAAAAAGGTGTATGATGGAGTGGTGGCATAGCGCCATCACTCTCGATCTCGGCACTTGAGGGATGTAAGGTGTCAGCTTCACGCTCTAGCTGCCTTAATCCCAATACCCACCGGACAGGAGGTTGGGTGGCCTCCACGCCAGGAATCGAACCCCAGCTGCTATACCGGATGGGCTATCCCTGGTCTTTGAGCTAACCTGCAGCACTTTTAAATGAAAGATAAATGTTAGAACATACACACGCTCAGTTATGTTGACCTGTTGCTTTTGATAAACCCTCAGGCCAAGTCTTTCCTACCACCACAAAATTCCGTTAAATTTGACCAGTAGGAAGAAGAGGGAAGCGTGACAGAACAATAACACATTACATCACCTTCCTGAATCCATTTTAAGTTGATATCAGCGCCCAAATAAGGTAATTTGAATGTTGCTGGCTTCTGTCATAATACCTGTACGTCCTTCACCTCAAATAACAAATACAACACCGTTTATGTTACCGCACACGTGTCACGAGATCAGAAAAAGAAAACGGACAAAATGTACAGCGCGCACATAACTCGTAGCACAACATGTTTCCCCCACCGGCATGCTTACGGTCATCAGGCAATAGTTCCTTAATCTACCACTTTCCGCGCTGCATAACAACATTGCAATTTTTAGACACAAACGGTAGTGTGACATGTCAACCCGTTGTTGGGCAACAGACTTGATTCGGACTTGATAAACAGTCGGTTGCTAAGAAGAAAGTTGTCTTCTGGGATGTGGCGCCGTGCAGATATTGTTTTAACCAACGTTTTGGTGGAACGTATCACCTTCATCTTCAGGGTAGAAGAAAAAAGAAAATCCGCAAGCGAGGAATCAGCGTGCTGACAGACTAATGTCGGTTCGAATAAACCTAGCTGTATAAGAGTAGGAAGAGAAAGGTGAGTGGATACATGGGAAATCAGTAGCATCAGTAAAGAGGAGAGGGGAGGGCTCTGCTAAGTTACGAAACAGTGGAACGAGGTTATACAACCTGCAAAACAAGGTTCTCCGCACCCATGAATATATTCCAAGGTGCATACCAATCAGTAATTTGCACACAGCTTTCAACCTTCCGTATGTATAAAACTATACAACAAAATTGTGCAGGCAACAAGATGATGTCCTACAAAAATACAAGAATGAACATGTTCGTAACACTGGGCAAGGCAAAGATATACATAGAAAATAAAAAAGGCTTACACTTGGTGGCGGTCAAGCTTACGACCGTTCAAGTGACTAATCTGCCGTCGGAGCGTAAGATAGTGATGATCTGCTTTGCAAAGCCTGGACTGACAGAGAACTTGTATACAGTGCATAAGGATGGACATTCAATACCATGCTACGTATATGTGCCTTATGTATATTTGACAAAGGCGAAGCCAGTTCATGAGACAAACCCATCCTCTCGTCAGAGATGATGTTACACAAAGACTATGGCCACATAGGTTCAGTTGAAAAAAGAAAACTCTGGTCGTGATCCTCAAGGGTTCTGGCGCCAAGACGAACTGATTAGTGGTAAATCGACAGTCGTAAAGCAACCCTGAATCTGAAGTCAGTTTGACTTTCGAGCAAACAACAGTAAGACATTTCAATGTATGAGGCTGACGGATTACGGCACCCTAAATATCAACGATATGTTGATTGTTGCAGTGTCCTTGGATATCGAGAAAGCCTTCGACACAACATGGCGGTCTGGCCTGCCATATAAATTGTCGTAACTAGAATTCCCGACAAGTATCATTAAGCTAATTGTGTATTTTCTCATAGACAGGAAATTTAATGTCGTGTCAGAAGGCGAATTTTCTACGCCAAGAAAGCCTCAAGGTCTCATCCTTGCCCCAATATTGTACAGTCTATATACAAATGATGCCCTTGCTGCACCTGGAACTCGTCGTGCTCTCTTCGCGGATGATACCTGTATTTACGCGACAGAGAAACATGAATATTGTGTTCTCTGCTAAGTGCAACGCGGCCTCACTGCTATGAATTCGTGGTGTGAGTGCTGGAACATAAAGATCAATGAAGGGGACACACTATCGATCTATTTCTGCAGAAAATTTAGAGACCCTAACGACGTACTACAACTAAACGAACGAGACATTCCATTTGTAGATAATGTAACGTATCTGCGTATCACTTTCGACAGGAGAATGAATTACCTGGAAACACCATATAGAAAGGACTGTAGCCAAGGCCATAAGCACGTACGTAAGACCCTATTCTCTATTCAGAAGTGCGCGTTTAAGTACAAATATTAAACTTATGCTTTACAAATCTTTGATAATTTCAGTTATGACGTTACGTTACGTATATGACTACATAATTAAATGGCCCAGGACACAGGCAGAANGGTCAGTTATGACTTATGCTTGTCCCACCCCGAAACATGTGGAGAGTGCTCACCTATTGAAACTGAAGCCCCTGCAGAACAGAGTATATCGCGTTGTTTGATATCATGACAGATGCACACTAGTCCACGAATTGCACGTGGCTTTCAAAATTCCTTACGTATATGACTACATAATTAAATGGCCCAGGACACAGGCAGAAGTAATCCTAAACCAAGTAAATCCAAATGTACGTCGTAGTAGACAAGGAGAAGCCATGCATAAGAAGTATAAGAGGCTTAAATTTGGCAGCGGTCAGGCCTACGACCGTTCAGCTAACTGCAGTTACAGAGTAATTAAATAAACTAAGACATACCTGCTGCAAAAGGCTGCATTGACAAAAAAAAAACTCTGTAAATCTTGTTTAAATATTACTGAGTATAGTACAGTGACAAAATGTGACCTTGACGCCGTGACAATGCGTATATACTCATGCTGAAAGTACGGTTCAACAAACGTAGTGTCTACATAGACCGACCGACCTCTTCCTTCGTTGAAGAGCAGGCCCCATTTCGAAACACGTATATGCCTAGGAGAGAACAAAATTCTTGGTCATGGGTCTGGACGAGACTGAAGACAGAAAATATATGTATGTTTAAATATTACTGAGTATAGTACAGTGACAAAATGTGACCTTGACGCCGTGACAATGCGTATATACTCATGCTGAAAGTACGGTTCAACAAACGTAGTGTCTACATAGACCGACCGACCTCTTCCTTCGTTGAAGAGCAGGCCCCATTTCGAAACACGTATATGCCTAGGAGAGAACAAAATTCTTGGTCATGGGTCTGGACGAGACTGAAGCCAGGAACGACAGTGCCGGCGAGAGCCAGCAGCAATTTAACCGACCGACCATAACTCGGCCGCCATACGGGAATTTCATGCCCTTCAGGAACAAACATCAGACGAAATAGGGGCCGGCCTAAAAACCTGAGGGTCCCAATAAACGACAATCAAGAAGAGATGAATGCAAAGACAGAAGACAACCGAGAGACGATGGAGGTCAATAAGGAAAAAATGGCGCCAATCAAGAAACTAATGAGGCCAGGGTCCAAGTACAGCAGGGCAGAAAGGTTTGTTTGCTGGCAGTTTGGGGGAGTTGGCCATCTTATAAGACACTGCCGAAAGGGATACCGCCAGAATTATCTCCCAGAAAGTGATCGACCGAGACGAGAGAAACGAGTGAATAAAGAAGGCACCAATGCCACTACACCCGCCTCCTTCAGACAGGACCTTCTGACCATTCTGTTCAGAACCTTTTGTCTTCTCATTTGCTGTCTACAAACATAAAAGTTTTAATGTACAAAACTATAATTTTGCCTGAGTTTCTGTATGGGTGTGAAACTTGGTGTCTAACATTAAGGGAGGACTGGGGGTGTTTGAGAACAGGGTGTTGAGGAGACTGTTTAGACTGAAGAGAGATGAAATGACAGGAGGTTGAAGAAAACGGCATAATGAGGAGCTTCATAACTTGTGATCTTCACAAAGTATAATTCGAATGATCAAGTCAAGGAGGGTGAGTTGGGCAGGACAGGATATTATTGGGAAAGCCATACGGAAAGAGACCACTAGGAAGACCAAGACGTAGATGGGTGGACAATATTAAAATGGATCTTAGAGAGATACGATGGTATGGTATGAAATGGACTGATCTGGCTCAGGATAGGGGCCAGTGGAGAGCTATTGTGAACTCGGTAATGAACCTTCCGGTTCCATAAAATGCTGCGAAATTCTTGAGTAGCTGCAGAATTGGCGGCTCCTCAAGAAGGGCTCAGCTCCATAGTGGGAAGTAACAAGGATGAAATACTAGGGGGCTGAGGAAAACTGAATAATGAGGAGCTTCATAACTTGTACTTTATGCCAATTTTAAGTAGAATGATCAAGTCAAGAATGGGATGGTAAGGGCATGCACCATGAATGGGAGAGAAGATGAATCATACAGGATATTGGTAGGAAAACCCGAAGAGACTGCTAGGAAGACATAGATATAGGTGGGCAGTTGATATTAAAATTAATCCTACAGAAATATATATATAGCGTCATATATGCCGAATACAGATTTTAGTCATTTTATAATGAAGACATCATGGCATGCAGTGCAGTAGTTTGACGTGGATAGAGACACACCTGAAGATGGCACATTAGTGCCGAAACATGTGGTGTAAAAGTGAAGAGTAAGGTGAAAAAGTGTATGCACTGTAAGACGGTTAGCATAAATCATGGATAATACAAAGTAGATAAGCCAGCTTTAAAATATTACCTCTTACTTCACTCCTTTTACAGTGCTGGCCATTTCTTACAATGGCAGATTCTTTTAATTATCTGCATGTCATCATCTCTTTTGCTGATTAATGACGGGACTTCTAAAACAACTTAGTTACTATTACGGCCTCCTGTGATGATGTTAGTACTGCCCATTACATCTGTTTCAGTAATACAGCAATATGCAATAGGCTATGCATCACCTCACTCTTTTCAAAATTTATATTTTCTCATGTTATTGCTTTTTATTATCAGCGTTCCATACTACTGAACAAAGGTTGCTTTCTTCTATTCAAAATTTATGTCTCCCTTGTTTACTGAATAGCAGTAAAGCAAAAATTATTAGGTGGTTTTCAAGGTTAAAAGCAGCATGAACAGTGGGTATCTCCAGTTTTTTTGATTATCCATTGTTTACATTATCTGCTCTACTTCTCCACTCCATTATCACAGCAACTGAGAAGTCATTATATTTCAGTCACTTTTCAACTTACTGAATAACCACACACACACGCCTTCAGAACATTCATTAGAGTATATTCCCTATTCAAAAGTGAGCGATTGAGCGCTAACATTAAACTGACCCTCCATAAAGCTACTCTTATTAGATCCGTAATGACTTATGCTAGTCCCGCCTGGGAGTTTGCGGCAGACACTCATCTAGTGAAATTGCAGCGCCTGCAAAACAAGGTTCTCCGCACGATTGGCAATTTTCCAAGGCGCACACCGGTCCGCGATTTGCACATGGCATTCAAAATCCCGTACGTATATGATTACATAACAAAATTATGCAGGCAACAAGCAGAAGTCATACAAAATCATGATAATGAGAATGTTCGCAACATCGGACAAGGCGAAGCCCGACACAGAAAGTATAAGAGGCTTAAACTNTGGTTGCGGTCAGGCACACGACCGTTGAAGTGACTAGACTGCCGTGGTAGCAAATACTACTAGAAATAGGGCATAATCTGCTGTACTGAACCTGGATTGACAGAGGCCTTGTATATATTTTACATAGAAATGGGAATTAAGATTAAATTTGTACATATATGTAAATACTGACAATGGACATACTAATATGGACTATGACTGACAAATGACAGACACGACCTCTGGTCAGAGAGGACGGCCAAAATTAACAGGACAGTAACTTTCATATAAGAAAAAAGAAAGAAAGAAAAATCTGGTCATGAGCCCCAGCCGGGGATCGACAGCAAGACAGACAGACTAACGGGCAGTCAGTCGCAATGTCGCAATGTGACTTGGACTTGGACTTAGGAGTCAATTAAAAATGTAGCAACCACCTAAGTCAGTTGAATTGTAGCAGTCGCGAAGTTCAGTTGTAGTGGTTCAAGATTACATACATCAAGTTATGGTCTTCTACCAACATCCAAGATTAAAATGTTTCTCTCCGAGAGCAAATGCATTTTGAATTTCGCTCAGCTTCTTCTTTCATTCGTGTATGTCATACATTATTCACAGATTAATTTAAACAGCATACTGCTGTAATTTTTTGACTGGCACATCACAATGCAAATGTGTACTATATATATTAAATATTATTTTCCCTTCCTTTCGGAAGCCTTTCAAGCATTTATTTTCTTTTCGGGTTTTCTGACTAAAATTCTGTATTTTTTGTCCCACCCATCTCATCCTTTTCAATTGTAACCCGAATAATATTTGGTGAACAGTACAGATTAAGTTCGTCATAACGCCATTTTCCCCAGCCTTCTCAATAATACAAGCCAAGAAGAAAGCCTGCATGGACAAGGGTCTGAACAGAATGTCATACTGATTAGGGAATCATAAATATTTGCAAGGTAGTCAAGTGATGAAATTTGGGTTTTATATGCTTAAAATACAGGAACATATATGTTTCATGCAATTTATGACATCTTACAAATTTGCTTTCATAAAAATGATTTAATCTTAAAACTATGTAACACGTATCTTATTTCCAAAAAACAAGAATAAATTTTCCCTTTAAATAATATTAATTTCCCTCTTCCATATTTTTATAATGAGCACTTCTGGATGAATTTACCATATTATGGTTCACTGGACGAAGATACATCATGAGTCACATACTTGCCAAGTTCTGTTATTAGCTTATATTAATGTGGCATGAGAAATCATTTTCAAGCATTACACTTTTAACAGCAGTATGGAATACATAATAAACCTTTCAAAAATTCTCAATAAAACACATGAAAAGCTGTACAAAAATTAAAAACAGCACACTGAAATAAAACTGTACAAATATTATTAACGATATGTGAAAATCACAATTAGACACATCAAATATGTTGCACATTAAGTGCACACTTTTATCACCAATATATTCACTTGCTAACTTGTTTTCCCTCAAGGCAAGATTCGACTTTGTGTTCACAGTGCTGTATCCCAGTATTTCAGGGATACTCAGGTTCGCTGAGCGGTGAGCAATTCGATGTATGGGGGTGGGATTAAGAGAACAGACAACAACAAGCAATTGGATGTAACAGTGCTATATTGTAAGAGTAATGAAAGGTGGATGAAGTAGAATTAGGCGGGCATTTTAAATATTCCCTACAAGGGGTGAGGCCGCAGTCCTGCTCGTCTAGCCCTTGTGACAACTGGAATCCAACTCTCTGTGTCTCGTCTTCACCTCCAAGCTGCAGTCTGCCCTTGTACCCCAGTCAGTCTGGGTTCTGCCTTCTCACATGTGTGGAAGGGGAGGAGACCACACACACGTTTAGTCTACACATTGGTTGTGAGCAGTCCACAGCTTGGAAAGAATATTTAAGATGCCCAAGGAATACAAAATACAGTACACAATTATAAAAGTACTCTCGCTTCCACATATGCAACAACAATAACACATACTTAACTTCTCTAAACCGTAACCAGCCAAGTGTCAGGCCAAAGATGAAGCCCCTAATTTAAAGACCAAGGATATAATTATGTATTGCTTGTTCAAGGCTATCACATACTTCAGGGGCAGAGATGAATGAGTATGGTAGCAATTGTAGATGATTAATAATAATAATAATAATAATAATAAATTAAAATAAAATTTAAGCATCGAAATTCAGCGAATGTGGAACATGAAATGTTTTGTGATACCAGTAATTATTGGAGCCACAGGTACAGTCATGAGAGGGTTGAGAAAATATTTGGAACTAATTCCTGGAAAGCACTCCATAGATTCACTGCAAGAAACAGCTATCCTGGGAACATCACACATACTACGGAAAGTGCTACAGTGCGAAGCTTGAAGCCTGAGTGGTGAAGTGCATCACTGGTTCAAGAAAAGGAATAACAGGAAATAAACCTGTGACAAGAGATGATGATGATGATAATAATAATAATAACAACAACAACAACAACAACGAAAACAATAATCTGTGGACACTACAGTCCATGATGAAAATTGGCTTCTGTCTTACAGTTTCTTAATCATATAGATAGTTGATAAGACTCCTTGGGTGGGAGATCAGCCTGCCACAAGGCTGCTACCTATAGAGGACGACATAAACAAAATAAACGCAGAAAACATCCATGCCTCAAGTGGGATTCAAACCAACAACCCCAGTGTTTCAGTCGGCGAAGACAGTGGCGATGATTAGCTGGGGAAAACCGAAGAAATTCTGAGGAAAATCTGTTCCAATACTACTTCAGCCACAAAAAAAATATGATATTGCCACCCATGACTTATAGTACTCCGGGTTCCCTCATGACAAGCCAGCATTATAACCATCTCAGCTGTGGCAAGACCTCAAACACTGACATACCAAAAATAATAGTGCTTTCTGTACATAACGAACTAAATATTCTTATTGAATCTAGGAATATGTATCATTATGAAATCCTATTTGTTATAGGACATAACAAAGGTGGACAATTTTGTTGTTTTTTGAAAGGTAAACAACCAGAACTTACTAGTGAATTATCATAATCATCATCATACTCATTACTTCAAACATACAACAAGGTATTCCAAACAGAATTCATCTTTTCATGTATTCTTTCCTATTTGTAACTCACAATTTACATTCTTAAAATATATAAGAAAGTTGATTTCTTGCATGGCTTCCATGTTATTATTACTGACATCTGATTAAAATTATCATATCAAATACAGCATCCTTTGTAAACATTTACCATTGTACAACACTCCAGAATCATTCAGCATGGATGGTATTGAATTAGCATATGTCAAATTATTTACATAATCACCAATTCAGTACTGTTAATGACATTGTTAAATCAATTTTACTATTATTGTATTTTAGCGTCCTGTTGCACTGATTTGTATTCATAATGTGTATATATTTACCGTCTTTTAGTGCATACAATTTCACTTGTCACTTCACACTACATGTTTTGGCATCATTCTGCCATCCTCAGGCGTATCAATCACGTTAAACCATTGCACTGCCTGTCATCAAGTGTCCATTTATAAAATGATATAAAATGTGTGTTCGTCATTGTTCAGTAATAAAATTTATATATTAAAACTTGTTAAGATCTATCATCTTACATGTCGTACATCAAACTCGTGTGTAATGCCATTCATCCACTATGGGAGTCATTCTTATGTTTTAATTGTGTATATACTGTGTCTTATGATGCATCATTCTTATGGACAATCATGGATGGGATAAATTTCTATGAAAAAAGAAAAATGTGAGTGCTTAACTGGTCATTTATTCCCTACCAGTTGACACAGTGCCATCTAACATGGTCCATATATTTTATCACCAGAAGGAAGCATTTTCTGTCCCATATTCACCAGTACTTTTCAAAACAATCTGGTCCATAGGTTTTAATTCTTGGAAATAAACATGTCATTCAAGATACTACTCATGAAGAAAGACATACATTTTGTTTAAACTCACTGAATTACTGTCTCTCTAGACTTTTACTTTGTTACCCCTTCTCTTATTATGGAAAATACAATTGACCACTTTTGGAAAGAACAGTTAAAATTAGCCTTAAAGCATACTGTATTCATGGTAGAAGAGAAAGCTGACCATGGAATGGAGGCAGTGCACTCCTCTCACTGATAAACGTCTACCAGACTACACACCATCACATCCTTGACAGCAATCTTCAGTCACTGCCACAATAAATTCAAATCTTACCTATTTATGAATTATGGCAAGAGTCTCTCAGCAACACCCAGAATCTATACAAAAATCTTTCATCTTCTGATGTCAATCACGACTATGTGGACACTCAAACATTTTAGTTTGCACTTTATCTTAACTGTGACTTCATACACTGAACTCATCACCCATATTAGTAAGTATGCCTAGGCAAATATACTATATATAAATGCAGAAAAAAAAAATTTCCCTCCAGTTCAATCACTTGAGTAAGACTGAAAGTGAAAATCCAACATACAGGCATACATTGTTTAAGAATATCTTCACCTCCATCTGCCAAGCATAATATATTTAACAATGATTGTAAATAATTACCAACAAAATTACCTATTTCTTTATGAGAAACATGACCTATCAGTTTCTTTTATGTGTACAAGAATATGAAAAGTAAGAATGATTATCACAGATTGGGACAAAGTATATGTTAAGAGAGTCAGAGGAATATATTTTTCACAGTTGTTGTGACAAGTTGTTCTACTACACTATGAGGGCATAAAAAGGTTTTGAAACTGATATTTGTTGAAGCATCTTGAATATTTGAAAGGTATGGATGAGGTGGCAACAACGTTATGTATTAGCAATCTTGTACATGTAATCCCACTTTGCTACCTCTACTTAGTCAAGAGTTAGGGCCCCCATACACACACACAGTTTGGCCTCCTGTTTGGCCTGCACAGTTGGAAGACTGAAAGGCAAAACTGATGTGTGTGGTGCGGCCGGCCGGCTGGCCAATCGTTTGGACTGTTGGCCTGTAGGAAACCCGTCAGTCCGTCAGTTCTACCTGCAGGACTGTAGCACGTGACGTGTGTGATTCAGCAATAGAGGCTGGAAGACTGTGACCGTGGCATGAAGCCTGCCGGTTTATCTGCACGTGTATGGGGAAGGAATGGGAGAGGGAAAACTGAAAGTTTTGCCTGTAAGGTCGATTGGAAGGCCAAACTGTGTGTGTATGAGGGGCTTTATACATGTATTATACAAGGACATGTACTGGGTTCCACTCCAGAATGGCCAACGCTCAAGAACAACAGCATTACATGACAGTGCGCCTCAGTGTCTATTTTCATGCTGTGGATGAACTACAAATTTTCTTTAAAATATCATAACTGGTGATAAACCTTGGACCTGTGATCTGGAAACTAAACACAAATTCTACCAGTACACGAGTCCCAGTTAATAATGGCATGGCAGACATGATGAAATATCCAAGTCATTTTGCATTTATTAGCAAAAAAGGACTAATTCACCTAGAGTACCTTCCTGAACATGGCATTCTACTGAGAGGTTCTAGCAGACTTGGATATTACATGAGAAGGAAATACCAAGGAACCTGTGAAAATGACACGTGGCTCCATCACAACAATACGCATCCCCACAATGCTTTGTCTGTAGTGACATAACTAGCAAGAGGTGACTTTCAATGGCACCACATCATCCCTTGTCACATGCTTTGACTCCCTGGGATTTCTTCTTCTTTTCTAAATTCAAATCTAAATTTAATTGCAGAAGCTTTGATACTAAGGAGGATACTGAAAGAAGAGTGCCAGGCATGCTTCTGGATATTGAAGGACACTGGAATCAGATTATTCATTTGCAAGACTACTACTTTGAAGGGCATATCACATGTGTTACTGGATCAGTCTTTTTGAGATCTCTTGATAGGGTCTCATGAAAGCCAAGTGGTTTTAGAATTAGGTTTTATAACATTAAAGCAGGTCTCTAAAATATATTTTCACTGGAGGGCTGCTTTCACTTTTGTCTTGGCAGGCACCTGAATCAAACAGAGCAGCTTTAACAACTTTCTGGGCTGTTACTTTTTTTAATATATATTAATATTTATATCAAGCATTCCAAATAAATCAACAGCTGAAATATGCACATTTCAGTTGATATAAGTATTGTTTAAAATATTACTGCACAGAAAATTTGATTAACATTTATTCTGATGCTCTGTTTAATGTCTGAGGAACACTGACTAAGGAACTCAAGACCTGGCACATGGATTTAGTCAACATCTGTACTGTTATACAGCACAGTACAAAATATTTTGCCATGTTTTCTACAATATGGTCTTTTTGCTTAAAACAGAAGTACATAAGCTATATACTAACAGTTCTGTAGTAGAATTAATTTACTATATCTCTGAGGTTATACTGCGGTTATATAAACGTTTACTTTTGACCTGAAAAGTTAGTATGTTTGCATGAGGCAGATATGAAATATACCTTACATGTACAATAATGCTCACAAATTTTTCTTAAAATATTTATTGTAACAACAGCAATGAACAATGTAATTATGCAATTTCATGCTGCAAATACTCCTTCGTGAATCCATGGCCATGCCATATCTCCGGTTGTTAGATGCTGGTTTCTCACTGCAGGGACCTGAATTGAGCCTCGGCACAGTCCATTTGGGCTTTCTGGTTGACAAAGTGGAATTGGAGCAGGATTTTCTCAAGAGTACTTCAGTTTTCTTCTCCAAACTATCATTTCACAACATCATTGTGCTCAAGTACCCACCTTATTCGCCAGACTTGGCTCCCTGCGACTTCTATATCTTCCCAAAAATCAAGTCAGTGCTCAAAGGAACCCATTTTTTGCCAGTAGAAGATGTGAAAGCAAAAACGACAGAGATCCTCAACAGCCTTTCAGAAAGTGATCTGCAGAATTGCTTTGAACGTTGGCAGCATCGTATACAGCTCAGAAGGGAACTATTTTGAAGGAGATCCTAATTGATTTCCTCAATTTTTTAAATAAAAAGAGATACACTTTGTCTGACCACAAAGGCTATATAAAATCAAGTACATGTTTACAATCCTAGACACAAATGGGAAATCACAAATACTTTAAATGCATGTATAGTGAATTATGGTTGGTGAGAAATTTCCATATTAAGAAATAAACACAAACATATTAAATTGGAGTTTACAATTTGTACAATTTGGTACATTTTGATCTTTCTGTCAGGACTGTCACGAACTCTTCACTGATATGGTCAATATCATTACTTCTTGAGCAACACAATACTTAGAACTGACTACAGACCCTCTCCAGACAGTTCCTTAATTAGTACACCTCAGCTCATAAGCTGTCCCACATTAACAAAGACACTGCTGCCTGAGTATACACGAGTTTTATTCTCATTTATTGTAATAAATCCTTATATGAACTTATTCTCTTGTCCAAACAATCCCATTTTGAGTTATATTCTTATTTATTTTGGCAAGGAATGACCTTTTCTGCAATTAGGTAGCCTATGGCAAATAAGAGTCTTGTATTAATATTTTAAATTTCTCAATGATATCAATGGGGAAATGTTCCCATTAAGTATAAAATTCCACTAATCTCCAGTCTTTTAAGATTTTTGACTGTTGACATCTTCCACATGTTTAATTTCTTTTCATGCACTTCACTTATTATATCTTTAAATGTGTACTGAACATACTTCATTTCATTTCATGTACTATGCAATAAAAAGGTGATGCTATGCACGCACAGTTTTAAGCCCGATACTAAAAGAAGACCTCCTGAGAAGTGCTGTTACTTTACTAATAATATATCACCAATTTATGACAACAGGAAGACAATGTTCAATAACAAAGCACATAACTCTTCAAGTTTATAAATTGCTTGCATATCAATACTGCTTCAGGTAGAAGTTACATGCAGTTCAGCTCTCAGAGGATGGCTCCCAGATTATAACACAACGATCTTCACCACCTGATACAACCAGAGTGCCATCATCAGACACAGCAACTGCAGTCACTGCTCCTGTTTGAAGAGACATGACAATTAAAGAGTTTTTCAACATAAATGAATAAAATCAAATGTCACAGTAAAACACATGTTCCACTTCTCTAAACTTGTCAGATGTTTTTACAGTGTGTTTATATCTAAAGCTGGCATGAGCTGCTATAAAAGAACCCCAGAACACATAACAGATTTGTTCCTCAGTCTGAAGAATGAACATGAGTATTCCGACTATTATTGTGCTGGCAGCCGATGACAAAGTTTCAGGAAAACTATCCGCCCACCAAATAACCAAACAACCAACTAACCAAGCAGCTCCATGGAGCAAAGTCCTGTTCAAGAAGCCAACAGTCTCTCAGCTACTCAAGAATTCCCCAACATTTTATGAAACATGAAGGCTCATCAGCATGTTCACAATATCCTGCCATTGGTCCCTATTCTGAGCCACATAAATTCAGTCCACACCATCAATCCTACTTTTCTAAGATTTATCTTAATATTATCCTCCCACACATGTCTAGGTCTTCCTAGTAGATTCTTCCCTTCTGGCCTTCCCAAGAAAACTCTGCATGCAATCCTCTTCTTTCCCATACATGCTACATGCCCTACCCAAATCCTCCTTGACTTCATCATTCTAACTACATTCTGGGGAAGAGTACAATTCAGAAGAATAATTAGAAAATGTCTAATGGTACACAAACATGATAAACAGAATGGAGAATAATTTATTATATACTGTATATAAATATATAACTTCTTAAATACTTCCAGCCATGCTGAGAGACTAGCAGGAATTATACATTTATATTTCAGTGATCCGTTCTACTCACAATCTTCACTATTACAATGTCCTTCTATAAGAGAGCTGTCAGACATATCCCGCACATTCTGTCCTGCTACTGTGTTCGCAATTTTTAGCATACACATAAGAGATGCAGCATATAAAAGCTATACATTCTTTTATAATCCATGTTCGTACCAAATTTCAAATTCTTTATGATGAACAAGACACTACCAAAACAAAAATTTTAATTTTTTAAGGTCTCTTGCTAAAGAAATGTAATGACCCTTTACAAAATGGAACTAATGTAACTCCTACTTACAATGTTAGTGGCATATATATATATGCAATTAAAATGTATAAAAGTGAGGAAGCATCCAAAGACGTGATGTCCACGCCAAGTTTCATGAAAATCTGTCAAGTGGTTCAAAAAACTAATTACCACATTAACTATACCCTGAGGCAAAAGATAAAATGTCCCTGAGCTTAAGTAAGCATCATGCCGTAAAGATGTATTTGGAGTGGGGGATAGCTCCACACATTCTTAATCTTGGCATCAGATGGAGCTGCCTCTTTACCTCCAGGGAAGAGTCCTAGTACTGTCTGTATGGGGGGCTGGATGGGCCACAGAGATTAATGTGGAGGCAGAGAGAGAAATTCTTGCCCCTTGACAGAAGTTCAACCCTGGTCATACAGCCTGTGCCCTATACTGACTAAGCTATCTCAGTTTTAAAGTGATTTCTTTTAATATATATTTCTCATTTTGAAAGGCTACAGTATTTTTAATTCTGAATCACTAACTTATTACAGTATCTGTATATCATCCACAGCAAAACGGAACTCAAAGGTCAATTTATTACTGCATATTTGTCATGGTTGGAAGGATATCACATTCTTCTAACTGAGATAATTCTGATCTTGGAGTTCAAATCACAATATGTTCCCTATATGTCTAGTATGTGAAGATACTGCCGCATTCTGCCATACAACTTCTTCGGTAAGATTAGCTGAAATTAAACTCAACTATCTTTATTCTGTTTAAATAATATAACTATCTTATACGTGAACATTTCTAGTTTTACCTACATACCAACATGAGCTGGTAACTGTTTCAGTAGTTTCACTTGGACCAAGTCCCATATGTACAGACTTCCACAGCTTCCTCCAAGTATCAGAGTCAAGCCATCCCAACAAAGGCACCTGCAAAAGAAAAATAAGGTATTACATTCTAATACTTTTGAAATCACCAAATCATGATTGTTCTTTAATGGACTGTCAAGTGCACTGGTGTTTCTCTAAAACAGGTTGAATGTTCATCCAAAAACATAGCACACAAACAACAGGAAGCTACATTAATGCTGTCTGAAACCCGACCCCCTCAAAAAACAGCTGTGAAATGACAACTTGGCAGTACACTGTGTACCTGTAACTGCAATACAAGAAGAAATCATTATGTAGATACATAATAAAATATTATTACAACAAATACTGCTGTAACAAAATTTTCATTTTCTCTTATCATTTTTCCTTTATTGTATTTTTATGGTACCCGGAAAAGTGGTATTCTGTTATACCTGTACTTCTTCCTCGTAGGAACCTCGACAATTAAATTTAGAAATCTTGCTGTTTCTTTTCCTCTGAGCTTTATATTTTGTACCATTGGTTCATGATACATCAAATATGATACAGGATGCAGAATGAATAATTTATTAATTGATAACTTTCAAGATTTTAACTTCATTAGACATACTGAAAACTTCTGTTCTGTTAAACTAATGACGGGTATGAATAATATGAATATGATAAACATTTACTAAATTAAAACTTACTTTACATTCATATTTTTAAATGAAAACATTACTCTATATCATCAAAGAGAGATGGAAGGAAAACAAAAATTCTTGATAAATTCGAAAATGCTGCTGTTTTGATGATCACTTTAATGATGTGTCCCATCTTTCTCGATGTGCTTTGATGTGCTTCTTGCTTGTTCATTTGCTGGGCTTACTTTTTGATCATGAAAATGGAGGCAGTACATTCCTCCAAAAGCACCAGTAAACATCTATGAAATTACATAGCATCAAGTCTCAGAAAATAGCTCCTCATAGGCACTGTCATGAGAACATCAAATCTTTTGTTTTATTGAAATTTTAGCACACATAGTGCATATACAGGTATTAATTTTAAAGAAGTATTTGAACTTCACTTTACTTGCACCACAAAGATGTAACAATTTTATTTTGCCGTACACATGTTGACAAAGAAGATATTTAGTCTCCATAGTCTCATATCATTGTACATATAGTTTTTATTTGTTCAATAAGTAAATGGTTTTACTTAATAAAGAATAATCTCATATTTAATAAAAGTGTCCAATGTCAATGTCATGCTATCTTGGCTCTCATGGTGAAAACCCTTAACTGCCTTGTGTGAACTGCTGAAGCCTGACATCATTCAATGGGCACTGACATGATTGATTACAAAGTGTGTAAGAAAGGAGAAGGGAATATCACAGTCTTTACAGACATAAGCACACATCTATATATCTCTGAATAAACGGCAAAGCACAAAAGACATGGGAGAGAGAATTAAAGAGTTAGAACATGCTACAAACGTCAGGATTCAAAGTCAGTACTCACCAAACATGTACCAAAACAATCAATCCCTACAAAGACTACCACCACTTAAGAATCTACTGGTGTGTGTTTGTGTATGTATATGTACATGTATGTGCTCATGTATTACGTAGGTAAGTCAATTAGCAAGTTACAAATGGATATAGAACTTAAACAAATAAAAGTACTTATTTGAAAAATGCTTTTATTTCTCAATATTATCTCCCTGTACATTGAGGCACTTGTCCCATAATTTCAAAAGCCCCTGAAAACCAGCAGCATAAAATTCTTTGGGCTGTTGTCGGAACTAGGTGGTGACTTCCCGTTATACAGCTTCATTGTTGGGAAATTTTTCAGCCGAAAAATTATGTTTAAGAGGGCCGAACAAATGGAAGTCGCTTGGAGCAAGACTCATCACCTGTGACAGTTTGGGCTAGCATATTGTGTCCTTCATCGTGGTAGTGATTGAGATGCTGTAATGCCAGACCCATTCTTTGCATTTTGTGTTGTGGGGTCAGCATGCGCGGCACCCATCATGCACAGACTTTGTGAAAACCTAACCTGTCATTCATTATGAGGTAGGCCATGTCATGTGAACAACCAATAGCAGTGGCTACACTGTCTATAGTTACCTTTCTATACAGAAGTCACTGCCTGGTTCCGACAAAAAACCTGCTGGTTTTCAGGGGCTTGTGAAATGATGGGACAGTTACCTCAATGTACAGGGAGATTACGTTGAGAAATAAAAGCATTTTTCAAATCAGTACTCTTATTTGTTTAAGTTCTATATCCATATGTAACTTACTTATTTACTTACCCTTGTAGATTCAATTCTACTTCATAAAATATATAAGTTTATTACAAGGATTCTATGTTTAAAAATTACGCTGTCTAATTTTCATGGAAACATTTAGAGAACTATCAAGTTCATATTACAGAAATTTATTTACAGACAGTAAAATAAGATACCTTATGCAAAGTTTTATCCTAGAAGACTGAGACATAGCATTAATATGTCAATGAAAAGGAGCTAGATACTTGACCAATAATTATTGAAGCATTTCTCTGCTATTTACAGTATTCTTAAAAACAGATAAACTTGTTTTGAAGGCTTTTTAAAATTAGATTTACTTGGAATATCTATGAACATATAACAGTGTCGACAAAAATAAGGTAGGGTCTGTAATCTCAATTATGATGTATCAAATGGAAAAGCTACGGAACCAGGATAGCATAGTCGGTATAGTGACTAGCTACAGGCTGGATGACTGAGGGGTCAGAGTTTTGAGTCTTGAATGGATCAAGAATTTTCTCTTCTCCACACCATCCAGACCAGCTCTAGGGCCAACCCAACCTCATATACAATGGATACTGGGGGCTCTTTCCAGGGGGTAAAGTGGCCGGGACATGAAGCTGACCACTCACCTCCAGTTAATGCTGAGATCGAGAAAATGTGGACCTGTACATCCACTCTCCCATACGCCTTCACAGCGTAGTGCTTAATTACTTAACAACAGGCACGGCTTTACCAAATGGAATAGCTAGACAGCTAACTCAATAACTAAGTTTTTATCCTAATTATATGCAACTATGTGTATTACACTGTTTAGTTTTCCATAGCAAGATCATACTGCATTCAAACTCCCACATATATGTTCTGTGATTTTATAATATTATGTTTTATATTATATACTGTAAGTCATGCGTTTTAATCTATATATGTAATATTGTATTGACTGACCTTTACTAAGCGGAATACTCTTGCTATTTAACTAAACAGATCTAGTGGATAAAAACATAAATTAAATAACTTTGTTACACTTTCTCTTTCAGGTTTGTAATTGGCATTTGGGCCCAAGGATGGTGTTGGGGTGGTGAAACATGTCATCCAGCTTATAATTTCTGTCAATAAGCATAGAGTGTGTGATTGCACACATAATATATTCAATTAGTCTAAATACACAAAAGGATTTAATAGTATAAAGGCAATAAATCTTTTACAAAAATACAACAACAAACAATACAATTTCAGAAAACTACAAAATCAAAGCCAGGGAAAGTTTATACAGAACTTGGTGAAGAATGCAGATGGGAGAATTAAACAAGAGACCCAGCAAAAATAAAGACTTCATAAAGTGTACCTTAATTCTTCATCAAGTGTCTTGGTATACACTTGCATCCCAGAGGCCAGGTCAAAAACCTTGAAAGCTTTATCCTTACCACATGACACCAATTTGTTACCATCTGGACTAAAGCTTGCTGCATACACTGTATCATTATGTCCTGCAATTATAAAAGAATTTTATAACTTATAAGGGGCACTAAACAAGCAGTAGTAACAAAGTGATATAAAATAATCTGTTTTTATTAATACACAGGTTTGATTACAGACTTACAATACAGCCTTCCCATGTTGCCCCACCTCTGGCAAATGCTGTAGTCCACTGGCAACATGTGTTCTGCTGAATTGTCCCAAAGAGTGTTCAAAAGCATGTATCTTTCCACAATGGGAATATTTGTCTTCACAGGGGTTACTTCATCTTTGGAAAGAGGTTGTAAACAAATGGACTCATGTCTGGAGAGCATGGAGAATGATCCAGTAGCTCTCAGTCCTAGCAGTGCAACACGTACTGGATGATGTGCACCATATGACATTGGGTACTGTCATACAGCAAGACAGGCCTAACAGCCAGTAACCCTAAGTGCTGCCTTACTTGGTGTTCAAGGGAGTTAGTGCAGTACTGCACATGCACTCACCATCTGTCTGTGCGGCAATGTGCAACAAACATATGGTCATATGCCAAGATCAGCATTGCCTTGAGTTGTTTCTGTTCCTGTTTGAGCTTCTTGGGACATGGGGAAGACAAGTGTCACAATTTGCTTGACTGCCATTTCAGCATCTATGAGCCCATGTTTCATCCAAGGCAATGATTCTGTCCCAGAATGTGGAACCATTTGCAAATTGCTCAATATAAACATCTGGATCTGAGATAAAGAGTGCAAGATGCATCATGCTGGGATATTCCTCATTCCAGTTCACTGCTGAGAATATGCAGTACTGTCAGGGCACTAATGCTTGCATGTCTGATGAGTTCTTGGCACAACTAACACCTGCCATCTGTCAGGAAATCTAAGTAATGTGTTGATCTGCTGCTGATACGGAGCATCTGGTATTTTTAATATTGTCATATTTAATATTTAATACATTTCATATCATAAACAATATGCCCGTACAAGGCACTTCCAATGTGTAAATGCTGGGAAATTCTTGAGTAGCTGGAGAATTGGCAGCTCCTCCAGAAGGGCTCAGCTCCATGAGTGAGAAAGTAAGTAAGTAAACACTGGTCAGTTCAGGGAGGTAGAGCAAAGAGAAGGAAGGGTGATTATAAAGGTTCTATGTACCCAAAGATGGCCAAAAGCAGCCTGAAACATGTAGTACACACAAATGTATGGCGTGTCTGTACCAGGATTGTGTCAATCAAGTAACTAATAAACATGTAGGAAATGCGTTCCTTTGAAATGTTGGGTTAATTATTTAGATCCCAATCCCTCATCTCCAAGTAATGATTAATATCTTGTAATGTGTTAAGAGACTACATACATGGGCTGGTTTGGTAATCAGACTTAATGGATTTCTGAAACTCATAACTACAATTAATTATAATCATTTCATTAGTTTATGCATTTTACAATTTGCCACAGCACATACTAGGCCTTCTCAGTCTACCGTGTCAGCAGTGGTTGCCTGGTAAGAGCTCCCAATGCCATAGATTCCTGAGCTTCTGCATTCATGTATTTACTGGCTGGTGACTTTCTTCAAACTAACCCATGGCAGCAAGTGTCTCTGCACCTTCTCAGCTCCTCAAAGCTCCAATTCAGTTCCTGATATATAGACTTGGGACAGACCCCACAGAACATTCTGCCTCCAACAGCTGTTTTATTGTTCCATGCATAAATGTTGCTGTGATCATGTGACAGTTACCTACTGCTGTGCAGCAATGAATGCTCACTTAATAGTGCCACTGTGTGTTTACTGTGTCAACCTACAACGGATGTTTCTTCTTGCTCCACAATTCTGACTTTGAGCCCTAATATCCCAATACAAATAATGGAAGTAAATTCCAAGGCCAGATTCCACCAAAGAAGGCTGAGGGGTTCTTGATTTATTTAATGTTGCATCAACTGCAGTGGTTACACACAGTCATGCAAAAATGGGACAATTACAAATTATGGTATGAAATTGATAATCTGTGGAAGGAAGCAGTCATGGTCAATTTATGATAGTAAATAGTTGTCAGGAGGAGAGAGAGGAAAACAAGGAAAAACTTCAGTGAAAGTAGAAAAACCATGATCAAGATTCAAGCTGGGTAGCTCACGAAATATAAGCACATACAGTGCGTACAATCAAGTGCGCGCCGCGGCT
>NW_019737986.1:183962-229872 GCF_002891405.2 Cryptotermes secundus
ACTGCTTTACCGTTTCTCACGGTGTTGTCGCTTGCAGATTTCTTAAACTTTTTCTTCAACCCTGAAGATGGGGGCGATACGTTCCTCCGAAACGTCGGTTAACACCACATATACACGGTGCCAAATCCCAGAAGACTGCTTTCTTCAAATGGTTATATTTTCCATAATCACAGCTTGTAAAAAATTTAAAAGGTACAACATTACATATACATTTTGTGATACACATGAAGTTTTACAGGATGCTTTCAGAAATGTACTTGACAAATCCCTCACAGCACTCACATACTGCATGCAGAAACCTGAAATGACATTTCCAGTAAAAGTGAAATTTCATCAAATGAAATGCAGAAATACAGTTAAGCAGGGACACACATTTTAGATGGGAGTATTTTCACATTACATTTCAATGCACAGCAAGAGACATATTGGATTTTCTTCTGACGGGTGTAAAAAAGTGCAAGGCATGTATTGGAAATGTGTTTTAAACTGTCTTCATCTATCTTCCTACAGTTCTTCTGCACTGTATACCGTATAAGTAGTAAGGGGATTTTAGATATTCAACTTACTTTGCTCCACTTATTAACCTTGGGAATGATTTTGATTTTAATTTCCAACCTGCTATGAATCTCACATATCAAATTCTATTTTTCACTTATAAGAGACTCCTGCAGTTGATCCACAAAAAAGCCACCAATTAATCATTAACCAACTAAGCAAAGCAAGCCGAACTTCACAAAAAAGTAAAAATACAAAAAGTCTCCAAAAATAATGTTAAGTGAAGTTCATCACCTGGTCACTGAAAGGCAACTTATATGTGCATCATGATCAAACTGAGCTATTAAGGATGATGAAGGTTTGATCCGTCGCCCCTCGGCCATTCCTTGCCATACTCGTACTGAACAGTCCCAGGATCCAGACACTAGAATTTGGTTCTTGTTGCCCCAAGCAAGACATGACACTGCATCTTCATGACCTCGAACAGAATCCATTTCTCTCCCAAACTCCATATTATACAGAATGCTGCAGTGAAATAAAACATGCAATATGGAATGCACGGTTATAATAAGTTAAATCTGTTCTGTTTAGCACTATTACAGAATTTTAGTCACAAAATCTAACGGGAAAAGATGATTTAGTAGACATAGACACAGATAGCAAGATAAACATAAAATTAATCTAACCCTCTGAAGCCTGAAATGCACCTAAATAATATTTAAGAATTTGATTTCTTCCTCACAGAAAACATAATGTTTCCCTGGTATAAACCAATTAATGCTGTTTAGAAAAATAATAAATTTTCATTCTGCAAATCACACAAAACCCATGAATATTGTGATGTATCAACCCACTACTAGGCAACGGCAGCAACACACATGGGGCGAATAATACAGGGGCATCATTTTCTGTGGTCTGCACATGGACCGCTGCTATGCAGCATGTGCTAGGTATGTTCTTGTGTACACAGTGATGTCACACAATAGTGGAGAGGCTGTGTTTCTGTGAGGTGTGGTCTATGCCATGTCTGTATAAGTGAGCCTAATTCTGAGGCTAGCAGCTGTAGGAGTACAGAAGAGTCAAGAGAATGGGAATAGAATCACATACAATGGAGTACAACAGAGAATACGAGAATGAGAATCAAAGTAAGTTGTTGGTAGGAGACAGCCATGGGACGTAAGTAGTTGAAGAAGAATTAGAAGTCTGCCCGTGAAGACTTAGTGTGTGATTAGAGGATTTAATCATAGTGAGACTGTTTTAATTCTGTTAGCAGGGTATGACTAGTGCATGTATAATAGCGAAGTGTAAATTGTGTACATCAGTGATAGTGTGGTATTGCTTATAAATACAAGCAGTTAATGGTATAAGGTATTGATAAATCTATTCACCAATCCAAAACCCATCTACAGCCACTAACAGACCTTACAACATACGCTGTGGGCAAAATGCAAAGTTCTAAAATAAAAAAGCAAATGGTACACATTAACTACTTCTGTGCTTTAAAGGGTTAAAAAAATATATTTTTGGGTGTGGACTAAATTCAACTGGCTCAATATAAGGTCAAAATGGCAAATTCTTGTAAAATGGTAATGAATCTTAGGATTCCATAATTTATTGATTAGGTGAGCAACTATTGGCGTATCAAGTATGACTCTGCTCCTTGTAGTTAATTAACTACATTTGTTTCTTTCCACATGAGGCTTGGGTGAAAACCAATCAGAAAAATGCTATACAACGGAGTGGACTGGGCCACCTGTAGTCTGATTCCAGTCAGGTCATGCTGTACAGGGCCAAATTGACATATGCTGCCAAATGACCTCAGAAATTAGGCAGAGACTGAGTCAGCTCTTTGTCTTCATCCTCCGCAATGCCGTCATATACAGTGCGCAATCTACCTTGTTTATTATTTTTCAGACAATTTATTTTCTGTGGCCAAATGATAAACTGTGACAGTAAAGCATAGTACTGCACTGCACTGCACTGCACTGCACTGCACTGCTCTGCACTGCACTGAGCTGCTCAGGAAAAACATCTCATACCACTGTCAAGCACCAACTGAGGGACTTTGCTGAAGGTTACCCCTAAGCCCCTACTGTGATTAGCTGTTGTATTTCCCTGTGAAGGCAATTTTTTGTTTTTTGCTTAGTGGGGATGGGGGGGTGGGGTGGAATCCAACTGGGTCCACTTGGCCTATTGTACCTGCCCTGGGTGATTATGATGATGGAGAATTTGGTGGAATGAAAATTGGCAGGGCAAACCGAAGTACTTGGAGAAAACCTGCACCAGAGCCACTTTGTCCACCACAAATCCCACTTGACCAGACCTGGGATCGAACCCGGGCCGCCACAGGGTGAAACCAGTGACTAACTGCTTGAGCTATGGCACAGCCATTTAAAGGCCATGCTTCTAAGTCTAAAACACTTAAGAGTATCGGGGAAGACTGAATGAGTAAACACAGTATATGCTAGGTGCTCGAACATGTCATGTGACACTATCAGTACATCTGCAGAGAATGTGTATGGACTCACATGTTATTGTCCCAGGATCCTATTATGAGAGACTTATCATCAGGCATAATGATGCATGATGATAATGCCATGGAAGACAGCGTTACACTGCGCACCTGCCTTTTTTCTGAAATGGAATACATTTTGAGAAGAGAGTCCTGTCCCACTGATACCACAAATTGCTTGTTTCCAGCAACAGCCACTGCAGTCACTGCTTCTTTGTGGGTCTGAAATGGGGCAATATTCTTCAATGTGCTGAAGCTATGCCACACAGGGAAACACGACACACTGTGTACTCTCTCTTGCAATGTGCTTCTTTCATCTGAAACAAGATAAATATCAGAAAGAACAAAATATTCTGCTATACACAACTTCAAATTAGAAAACTACTGTTAGCTATTTAAAAACTTTTGCCTCTTTGAATAAAAGAAACTCTCTCTCTCTCTCTCACTGTGTGTGTATGTGGGGGGGGGGCATGAATGTGTGAGGTGGGGTTATGACCAATATGAACATGTCATATTTTGAGGGAATGTGCTGCCTCAATTTTCAGGGTAGCAGGCACTGGGTTCCTTGAGCACATCAGTGCATGTCTTGTTGGACTACACAGTCACAACCCAGACAACGATAATCTGAATATTCACTGCATAGGGATCCTCAAATTTCATACAGTGAATAACTACTTAAAAATCTTTATATAACAATGTTATGTAAACATATAACATATGTATGTTATATAACACATACCCATCTCTGATGAAGCAGCAGAACCATCACCTCCTGTTGGCATCAAAGCTGGGATACCAGTTCGTCTCTGTGGGTGTGGCAGTGTGAATATCTGTTTTGGAATTTGACCAAATTCCATAATCTGCACTTCTAAAGCATGCCGCTGATTGAGATCATGTATAGAATCAAGATCTACAGCACCCTCATAACAAAGGTAATAAAACACTGAAAACCAAGAGATGCGTTTCATAGTAGGGGAATTAGGTTTTTCAGACCTACAGATAAACACACATCATATTATCAACTTTTGGAAGCAAGGTGAAGTAAACAGTAAACACTGAAGAACTGAAACAAATGGGACTCACAGTTACATAGAGTGAGTTAACACTTATAACAAGAAAGGTAAAAGGAAACTGCTGAACTATGACATTAGGTTTACAGCACAGATGTGAAGTTCCACACATTAGCTTTGGCACTACACTGGTGTGTCCACATAATTATAAGAATTGCTTGTGGAACCTTAAGGATTTACATCTCTACGTGGCATAAAACTGAATGTAATAGTTAAGTTAGTGAATCAAAACTGTAAGTTATTAAGGGCACTCATTTCATTAGGACAAATTTTCACCATATTCATTTCTATCCTTTCTAACAGGGAAAAAAAGATTGTGCTTTACCTCAGTGTTTGTACTTAGCAAAGACAAAATTACACAATAAAATTAATATGCTTACAATTATCAGCCTTTTTTGCCTCACTTCCAGTTTGTTTGTAACCAAAAATGAGATCTATCCAATGGTGCAACATATTGGACACATGATCAGATTCCAAGGCATCTCGAAGCTTTTTCACAAAATCCTGTGGCCCTATGAAAGCAAAAGGAAATATTTCCATATGTCATATGTAGATATGAAGTGACAGGAAGTTGGAGACAATTGCATAATGAGGAGCTTCATAACTTGTACTCTTCTCCAAGTATAATTAGAATGATCAAGTCAAGGAGGATGAGGTGGGCAGGTCATGTAGCACGAATGGGGGAGACGAGGAATGCGTATGGGTTATTGGTGGGAAAGCCGGATGGAAAGAGACCACAGGGACGACCAAGGTGTAGGTGGGTGGACAATATTAGAATGGATCTTAGTGAGATAGGATGGGATGGTATGGATTGGACAGATCTTGCCCAGGATAGGGACCAGTGGAGGGCTCTTGTGAACATGGTAATGAACCTTCGGGTTCCATAAAATGCTGGGAAATTCTTGAGTAGCTGCAGAATTGGCAGCTCCTCAAGAAGGGCTCAGCTCCATGAGTAAGTAAGTAAGTCATATGTAGATATGCACAAACTTTTCTAATATCAGCAGTAAGAACAAAAGACTGAATTATGTACCAGTAGCCCAAGGGGGGAGCTGTACATCTCCATTCTTAGTACCATCATGTCTGTACCCAAAGTTAATTCCATATGTGTTAACCAAAAAGTCTCCAACTCCTTCGGTATCATAGAATGCTGGAATCACTTCCTTGAAATCTGACATATTTGTCATGACATTCTTCCAGACATCAGGAACACTAAGAAATAAGAAGACATATACCATCAATGATTTAATTGCAGTCTAACCTTCATTTAACGTTTTTTTCTATAGTCCCAGTTAATAATCTCACCGTTAATTTCATACACACACAAATTACATGTGTATCTCAACAGCTGAGTAATGTGATTTACCTGTTAAACATACGATCAGGATGGTCAAACCTTCCATTCTGAAGACAGAGCATATAGTGTGGATACTTCCTCACAAGATAGAACAGGACAAACCCTGGTGCCGAATAGTGGGAACCATACAAAAACTTTGGAGGAGACATTTCTTCACAGCGCTCCTGAAAAACACAGTTCATCCACTATACTGCATGTGGACTCAGATTTGAAATCAGTGATCAATTAATTTTGCACATAAATGTGAAATTTGTTTGAAACTCAAATTTATTACTAATAAGGATGCCGTATTTCTCCTATGTAACTAGGACATGCAAGTCCAAATATATGCATACTTATACAAAAACTAATTACATGGAGCTAAGACCTTATATAAAAACACAATTTTAAATATTCTCACTTGAAAGGAGCATTTACAACTCTAGGGATTAAACTAGTGAGAATAAATTACTTTTCCATAGGAGAAAGGTTCACTATCAACCTACGAAGTTACATGGCTCTTCAGACCAAATCTAAGCTAAGCTAATCTGGAGGAATTCATTATATATCAATATAGTATACTTTACACCTGCAATGAAGGCAATAATGCTACAAGTAATGAACTGTAACATAACAACATTACAAAGAAGCTAAATCAAACAGTTTTATGGTAAATAAACTGAACATTTTTGGTTAAAACTCTGACAAAGTTATTTCAATCTTTTATATAATCTTAACCATAATAATGTATTCATAATGCAGAACACATCATTCCATACTGACCTTTAATCTGGCTAGACGAACCTCATTCAGAGCTCCAATGGGTTTACTGAGGTCCCTGTATGACTTAGAATCATCCAAATTCAGCTTCAGAGACGAGTAATCTTGTATCACCCATGGAAAAACTGGATACTGAGTTAGATCACTGAATGTTCTGTCAGCCATACTGGAACACAAAGTTAACAAATAAAGAGAAATACATTACTAGAATAGCAAGAATTAATTTCTCAAGAACTCTGCTCTGCATCATTTTTTCATAATATATGCACCTTTACTAAAAGACAAGAGATTATAAAGGAATTAAATACTAACACATAACTCTTAGCCACAAATTTCTGGTCAATATGGTAGCAAGCATACCCGTTCTTAGGCAGTGACCGTGAAACACATGAAACAATGCCTGCTGCTAGGCAGCAGGTTTCTAGCCAGCAACAATTGAACTACAACAATGAGGAATGGTGTTTCCTCTGTGGTCTGTGCCGAGATGTGATAACCAGGACAAGTTGGAGTTGTAGTTAATGTGTGAAGTGAAGACTAGGGGGTTGGTGTGAGATGTATACCAGCCTGGGAGTTAGTCAGCTGAAGCAATGGGTCAACTGTGGAGTGTAACAATGTGCAGATGGGAGCAGAAGGATCTCTGTGGTTAGAAGCCGTGACCAGGGAACAACTTGTGGGGACTGTAGGAGATTAAGAACTTGTGCGTGCACACACGTGTGTGTGTGGGGGGGGGATGCGTGCATGTAACAGGGAACTATAAAGTGTAGTTACAAGTTGTGGGTATAAGTGGTCAATAAACTGAATCACCAATCCATATCCCCTGTACAGTCAAACTCATACATGTGACAATATATATGATTTTAAGTAATTAATCATGCAATTTGCATCTTCATGAATTGACTGTCATCCAAATGTTCCATTCCAACAGACATATATCTCAAGGATTCTGAAGGTACACAAGCATTTAAACGTCATACTCTTTGAATGCAGGCACAGGCAAATACTGATGTCCATGGGCAGGGCACAGGCAGTTTGGGCAGAAGGGAAAGTGGGACAGGATAGGAGGCATGCACTACAGAAGACTTTGCAATCAGCGGCATCCATACCTGTTCTAGGGGACTGCTGAATTACACTTGAAATAAATACTGGGTTCTCAGTCACCTTCTCAACTTTCATTTCTCAGCAAGTTACTTATAGCTTGAAATTTAGGCCATAATTTTTCCTTGCCCAGCCCATGAATTTTTTATATGCATCCATAGTTTTTCAATAATGCAAATTTTTGTCATGTCACTGCTTTGATGTTCCCGTTTCCCATTTCACCAACTACAACTCTGTTGTAATAGCGCTACTTCTGTTACTGCCCCTCATGCAGAGTCTGCGAGCAAAGCTTTCAGACTAGAAGTGGCTGCTATGGTTGGACAACCACAGCACCTTTGTCTTTCACTATCTTGCTTCTCAATTTTCTTGTGTTCAGATGGACTACCCAAGTTTAATAAGTGCAAGTGGCACTTCTAATGAATTTAAAGAAGGGTGAGGAGGGAAAGTGTCATAAAATTACTGTGGTGTGTAGACCCATTGCTAGGCAGTAGATCTGTAAACATCGGTCGTTGCTAGACAACGCCTGCAATTCACACATGGCCAACAGTACAGGAACAGTATTTTCTACATCTGCAGATGGACTGCTGCTATGCAACGCACATACTGTGATGTCACACAACATTAAGTGGCCATCACATCATGTTTCCTGCTTGTCTGTCAGTGTGCGCGTGTACAGTGACATCACACAGCAACAGTGGGTAGGGGTCATGTGATATGTGTTCAATGTTGGTAGATGTTGGTCCCTCAGCTATATAAGTGAGTGACATAGTTCAGCTGAAGGCAGTTACGAGAGGTAGTAGAAGTGGAAGCATGTGAACAGAGTGTAGTGGAACCAAGGGTACAGAAAAATACAGGAGGTCAGCCTATGAAGATTTTTAAGTGTGACTGGAAGTTCTCATGTGTAATATTTGTAGTGATTTGAAGTGACAGTTCCTGTGTTGAGACCGATTGCTAGGAGACGACTAGTGGAAATGAGAAGCCTAGTGCATGTGCAATGGTGAACTGGAAAGTGTGTCAATCAGTGATAGCGATGTACTGCCTGTAATTTAGGTGCAATTAAGAGTGTGTGTAACCAAAGCGTTAATAAATCCAATCATCTGAACTAGAACCCATCATTTCATCACGCATACCAATCAACATGTGTCAGTATGTTATTACCACTGGAATTCCCCATGTTAGGCACCTTACTGTATTCACTACAATCATGGTAGTGCAACTGATCAAGGCACTATGCTACACGCTGGAAGTTTGTGGGTTCAAGTGCCAATGAGGTGGATTATTTCAATTTACCTAATCCTTTCAACTGCACTATGGCCCTGGGTTCGACTCAACCTCTAACAGAAATGAGTACCAGGAATCTTCCTGGGGGGTAAATGGTGGCCAGTATGTAATGCCGACAACCTTACTGCCATCTGTGAGCTGAATGTCTAGAGAAAATGTGGAAGCCTCAATGTCTCACAAGTCTGTGGGCCTTTCGGGCCTATTACAGGGACAACTCTACCTTTTCTTTTTAACAACCAACAAGTGTGTATTACTAGTATTCTCTTATGCTACATTAAGAATAATGAGAGATTTGAAAGTATGTTGAATATAGGGAAATACAACAGTTACACACCCAGGTTCAAAATTATGATAATACATTACAGAGATCAGAATGAAATCACATTTTTATTCTAAAAAAACTCATCTTTCCTCAATATTATTCAGCCATAACCTTCCTAACCTCAATATAAATGAAAAATAGTATTCACATTTTCTATGCAACACAACTTTCAAATAGGAAATTTTGGTTAAAGATGAGTACAAATTAAACAAAGAAAATCCATTCTGAATTTAGCCAATCACAGAGCACAAGGGACACAGAAACAAAGGAGTTGAAGCAGCTGAAAGAAATCAAGTTTCATACCTGTTCAAATACAACAAATAATCATAATTAGACAATACTCCATTTTGCCACTGCAGGGTCATCATCTCCTGCTCTGTGTTCTCCAGGTGCACAGAAGGTTGGTCCAAAAGTCCCTGGTACAGTGCATCTCTTTCTGCTTCAGATTTCAATGATAAATACAGATGGGTCACTTGGCTATTGCTTTCACAGTATATTTCCAGACCCTGAAAAGGAAAATTTTCGTTAGGAATACATATGACAAAACCCCATTATGTTTTCAAAGTCATTATATCATACTTTAATTGTCAGTAACAACATACTTTCTGAAGTTCTTTCTTGGCAGTAACATTGCTCACAATCACACAGTGTAACAACCCAAGAGCAATATTAACATAAGTAATTAACCACTGCAAAAGCCTAAAATCAGTAATAATATACTTCTATTCCATCTCTGCTAACAGATAACAGAAGGTAAAGGTAAAGTTGTCCCTATGCTTAACTAATTAAGCACTACGTCATGAAGGTGTATGGGGGAGTGGATGTATAGATCCACATCTTGACCTCGGCATTTGCTGGAGGTGAGTGGTCAGCTTCACGCCCCTGCCACTTTACCCCCAAGGAAAGAGCCCCCCATACCCATTTGATAGGAAGTTGGAGTCTGAACGATATGGAGAAGAGAAAATTCTGACCCTACCAGGAGTCGAACTCCAAACCCGCGGTCATCCAGCCCGTTTGCAGTCGCTATACTGACTGCACTGCCATGGCTCAACAACAGATCACAGAAGATAGTGAGTATTATATTCTGATGCTACTAATAATTATGTTGAAAGATGAAATAAACAGAATAAAGTTGTTTAATACATGGAGCATATGCTATAAGTTACATGTTTTACTTGTTAACCGTTCCATTTCTCTTTCATTTTAAATCTCTGTACCATATTTCTATATTTACTCAATAGTAACAAATTGCATGACAGAAATATAAACCATAGTTTTAAATTCAAACTTGAACTTTGTCTTTAATGTAATGCTTCACTCATTTTTATTCACATCACTAAAAACATCATATAATATTATATTTAAGCATCCTGTTGCACTCCATACGATAAATGATATAATGATACAAATTCTGTCCCAAGTGCAAACAATATATTATGTGTCCTTGATCTTGTTCACCTACACTACATGTTTTGGCCTCAGACGGCCATCATCAGGTGTATAACACTCATGTCGCTGTCACACTGCGCTCAGCCCAAAATTTAACATTTAAAACACATGTAGTATAGAATAACAGCGGCACGCACACAGGAAGACTACACAGGATAACACCTATACAGTGTGGAAACAAGAACTAGCCGCTGCAGCACTTTAGACATAGGGCGAGTAACCCTAACAATTTTAAATTTAAAATTTAGAGAAAAAATTTTAAAGGATTTTAAAATTAGAACTAAAGATTTTATAGTGCTACTACAGGTACTTCAAAATTAACGTGTGTAAAATAATCTACATCCAGACAGATATCAACGAAGTAGATGTTGATAACAACAGGGAAAGTGTTTTAAATGTTAAATTCTGGGCTGAGCGCAGTGTGACAGCGACGTGAGTGTTATACACCTGATGATGGCCGTCTGAGGCCGAAACATGTAGTGTAGGTGAACAAGATCAAGGACACATAATATATTGTTTGCACTTGGGACGGAATTTGTATCATTATATCAACATCATATATTTTAGACATTTTAGACAGCATTTTAAACAATGTTGTAATTGAAGAAGCAGTTTTGCATTTGTTTATTCATTTAGGCTTTACGTAAGAATGGCGTCAACACCTAACACTATAAGCATTTTTATGTGGATGGCCAGAGCATTGGTAGGTAATGGACTGGTAAACACCCTGCAACTGAATACACACAAGGCAACAACAGAAAAAATCGCCATTTCTAGGCAACAACTTGTAAACAACTTTCAGTTGAGTGCGTTATAACAACAGGAGTCAAGAAGGAAAGATGTTTTCTATGCGGTCCCTGTGAAGCTTACATAACAAGTATCTGCTATAGCTTAGACTAGAGTGAGAGACTAGTGCAGTGTGCAGAGTGCTCATAACAGAAATGAACACAGTGAGAGTTTTAGTTCACAGGCAGTTATGAGTCAGTCATAAACCAGAGAAGTGAGTCCAGAAGAATTTTTAGTTCCATGGTTCCACAGTGATTGAAGACAAAATTGCAAAAAGACTTCAAAGTGATTTGAAGGGCTAATTTCTGTGTTGGGATCCATTGCCAGGAGACTAGTGATGAATGGGAATCCTAGTGCATGCACAATGGTGAACTGGAAAGTGTGTAAATCATCAACAGCACTGTACTGAAGTGTGATTAAGAGAACTTGTAACCAAGGTGCTAATAAATCCAATCATCAAAACCAGAATCGACAATTATTCGCCAGACGTACCACCCTAAACGTGGCAATATTAAATTGGAGGATAATTAGCAAATAATGAATTGATAATCGATGATGTTTGTGTTAGTCACGGGTTATTTGATTAAGAATATGTTTCTCCCCAGATGATCAAACATGGGATTCCATGCATAAGGTAGATCAATTGCAGTAAAGGCTTGAAACACCAAAGCCAATCAAAATTCAATTTCATATACCATCATACATTTGTGACACATGCCTAAAGATCTACTTAGTTTGTACAAAAGACATGAGAAAATCCAACAACTCTAATTCAAAGTAAAAAGTAGTTAACTTTAATTCTTCCACTATTGCAGGTTAGATCTTTTATCAGGGCTCAAACAACCATGATTTTTGCAACTTCTTCCCTATATTATTTAATACATCATCCCTGGCATGTTGTAACTGAAAAAACCGTTTCTGACATCTGTTCATTTATTCATTTATGGTTTATTTAATGAGGCTACAAATATCTCAGATTATATAAAGGAAATGATAGGATGATTAATGAATGATTACTTGCAACAAATGTGGAAGGAAACAATTTTGATTTAGGGGGACAAAGTTGCTCACGTCCGTGACATTCTTTAAGTCATATGTGTCCCCTGGGTAGTGCAAAATGAGCAGCAACCCTGGCAAAGCTTCCCAAAAGAAAAGCGCAAACCTTTTCAAGACACAACAAAGTAAGAACTTCAGTGCTCTCTATTGGGAAGCAAGAAGCAAAATGGGTTAAATGATCCCAAATGAAGCAATTGGAAACCAAAAAACCAACCAACAACTTTGATTTAATTTGAAGAAGTGTCTCAGAATTTGCTGGGAAGGATTGAGAAAAACCTCAGAAAACCTCAGTCATGACAGTTTCCCAGCCTAGATCTGAACCAGGATCTCCTGAATATGTCAGGAAGAGTTACCACTTCAGCCAACTTTCTCAGTCTATGACCTGTTGAATTGCATACTGATATTCTTATGAATCCTATACTTGTGAAAAAATAAGAATTATTATGTAAATATTTCTGAAATACAAATATAGAGCTTTACTTTCATAAAAAGTATTAGCAAACTCATTACTTCAGATGGTACTGCAATACTTTGTTCCTTATTAAATGTGTACTCACCACTTGCCTCAAAAGAAATCTCCTCTGCACAATTCTTTTGATATCTGGAAGGCGAATCTTCAACACTGGGTACTATAATAAAAAAGAAATCTTGTATGATATTTAGTCCAGTTAAGTCTTCATACCAATTTAAATATATCAAGAGGCTTTCTTTCAGATGATAATCAGTACTACGGAATTGGAAACAGGGTTGGAAACAGCCCCAAAGATAGCTGAAGTAAGCATTCTTCACTCAGGATATGATTGATTGCCTTTGTTATAAATACTGCAGGATAGAGTACCTAACACTTTAATGGATCAATAACACTCACATACTGTATCCACTCTTAATGAAAGTAAAGTTATCAAACATACTGCAACCCCCATTTAATGATCCCAATTTATTTTGTTTCTCACTTACATTCAATTTCACTGATCCCAAGTTAATTATATCAATGTTAAATATCCTCCACTTAAGATTTTCTCAGTTTAGTGATTAAATCCAGCAACCCCCAATCTAATTTTTAAATGAAGTTTCACTGTATTTGGTTCCTTTGTAAAAATGTGGAATGTTTAAAAAATGGTTCCCTCTCTCTGGTACTGGGACATTTGTATACAACACAACAACTATTCGCTCTGTAACACAGGGCACAACAATAGAGTTACTGTTGGAAACGGTGGTTTCTACTCGGTCCATGCAAAGGGGTTACAAGGAAGACAATTGGGGCGACCCAGTTAGTTGAAACTCAGCCTTGTGAAGAGAAGACTAGGAGGTTGGTATGAAATGGCCATCAGCATGGCAGTTGTCACTTGAGAGTTGAGTTCTGCAAGGGAAGCTGTGAAGGTAGAACCTGAAGAATCTTCACTGTTAGAAGCTGTTGTCAGGGAACAGCTGGTAAAGCCACAGCAAGCTGGAAGGCTTAACAGGTGCTGTGGTGATTCATGAACTGTGGACATTAGCAGTGGCGCTGTAAGTGCTTGTAATTCCAAGTGGTGTGTACAAGTGGTCAATAAATCCATTCCCCACAATCCAAACCCTGTCTGTAGTCACACCTAAATCGTGACAATAATTAAGCATAAAGATCATAATGAATTAAAGTTTGCTCTGTAATTACAAAAAAATTGGAAATGAAGATTCAAATGGCAACCAGAAATTATAGCACAATATTGGATTTCAAGTTTTCACAGTGGTGGCTTCTGGGATGTAATGTTATGTACTCCGATGAAAGTCACTGGATTACACAGTGTTAATCTTGGCTATCACATATGCTGAAAACAATACTGAGTATGTAGGATCGCCTGTTGTCACAACAGTGGTTATGAAGAGTCCTGGGATATAACACCATGTAGTCTGTTGGCAGCCAAATGACATTTAGGAGGAACATGGCCATCTGCATCTTCCGGGTCGAAGAATAAGCCAAGCAACAAACCAGCATGAAGCAGGTAGCAAGTTCTTCTGAGAAAGTTTCATATCTTTGAGTATTCCCTATTCAGTCGCGTGCATGCTCGCCTGCCTGCGCGCACACAAACAGATGTTTGATGATTTGCTTATAAACAATACAAAATAATGCCTGTCTAAACTGGAACCTGGAGTAAACAGGCATATGCATTTTCCAGAAATCTGTCCAGTTCTAGGATATAAAACAAATATATTGAGAGTGAAAACCAATCTAAAATTGCATCTACAAAATTGATACTGGTTTATGCAAAATGGGAATAATACTGGTAGACCACAACGGGGACACTGACATAGGGAAACAGGACGACAAACTGATAACAGCCGCAAAATAGCTGGATAAAAATGAAATTAACGACTAGCATGAAGTAAATAACAACATGAAAGAGAAGCACGGGAAACAAATACAGTGCAGGGGTCTCACTCGAGGACAGAATTCACCTGATGATGGCCCAATGAGGCTGAAAAATGGTGTGAATATAAATTAGTAAAAATACATGTAAAACCAAGGCAGTTGGTGAGGAGTGTGAACATTCACTTTTAATGTGTAAATCTGTGTACTACATAAAGGCCTACGGGCATTTTATTCATTTGAAATGTCATAGTATTAAAATGCATTTTAGTGAACAACATATTCCTAATGTCTTTTTAAAGTTGTATTATTGACAGATATGTTAGTAAAAAAAAAATAGGGAATAATAAAATTAGCTGATTATTTGTTCTCTGTTCATATATTTTGCTCCTTGCTGTATTTTATCTGCGAGAGAATATTCTTGCCAACAGCAGTCAATTAAGTCTGTCAACAAAATAAGTGCATAATATTTTAATTGAAAAATATAAAAAGCTTAAAATATGTTGTACTAAGTTAACAGTACAGTGCAGATATTCTGCAGTACAAATTCTTGGTCCGATCTGGATCATATATATGAGGTGCTATTGGAAACTTCTCAGGCTATGTCAAAAAAGAAATGATGGCTTAACTTACTCAATTTTTGCTGTCATCTCCTTCAAAATAGTCTCCCTGAGAACGAACACAGATATCCCATGCTTCAAAAGTACCGTGGAAGTCATTTTCCTTAATTCTGTTGAATACACTGTTTCAAAACATCATCCCTTCAGTTTTATTTTCAATTTGTGAAACAAAGCAAAATCACAGAGGGCTAAGTCCAGGAAGTAGGGAGGATGGAGAATGATAACCATGTTGTTGCTAGTCACAAACTCTGCGGTTTTCAGGGACGTTGTCATGATGGAGTATTGCAATGCATGCTCAAATTTTCTGTTAACATTCCTTGGTAAACCCAATAACTGATCCCATGGATTGTTCAGTGATGGTATTCATGGATGAGTTCTCAAATTTTTTCAACATTTTCTGTAATTTTGTTGGTGCTTGGTTGCCCTAAATATTCATCTTCAACTGGCATTTGGCTGGCCTTGAAACGTGAATGTCATTCAAAAACCGCTGTCCAGCTTAAAGAATGTTCTCCAAAAGCCTCACGAAGCATTCCAAGGGTTTCGGTAGTGGATTTACTGAGCTTCGTGCAAAACTTGATGCGAACATGTTGATCTATTTTGCCATTCATTGCAGACAAAAATTAAACACGAAGTCAAAAATGCACTGTATGTTCACAGCACAGTGTCATGTGGCAGTCTGATGCAATAGGCTTTTGGAAGTGTGACCTTGGCCTCCCCTCTTATTATCTTCTTTCACCAAGGTAGTTACAACAACAGTCATGGGAACTTTCTGATAGCACCTCATATATGGCTATGTAAACTGCAGAACTCTTTCACCTAGAATACGTATACAGAAAAATCCCTATTTTATGTTTGTTTGGGGGATAAGCTTGTATTTTAAATTGAGGAAAACCTTAAATGGGAGTTCCGAGAACCTGAAGCTTAAAATCACTGTTTAACTCCATTAAATGGCAAAAGGCTCATACGTTTAATAAAATAAATATAATTAGCAGCATAAAGTACATAAAAAAATCACTTTTAACAATTGATTTCACTAATTATAATCAATATAATTTATTAGATAATATGAATTTTGAAAAATGAGAAACTGCAATGTTCAAATTATATTACAACACACATCTATAATAAATCACACATCCTTATAGAACTTAATAAACAGGTTGAATGTTACCTGTACAAAGAGAACAAGTGATACTTCCAAATGATGCAATGTGTGCATAGAGACAGGGTAGAGGAAATGGCTGTGCTGCTTAATGGTTTATAATAGCACACTATGCAAGTAATGGCCTTAACAGACACATGGCTTGCCACAAATAAGTTTAGTTTGAAAATGCAAAAAATTTCACTTCAACACTACAAATAAGTTCAAAACTTATTAAGGAATCAAACTTTCTCATATAAAATGTGGATAAATTCTTAAATTGAGAAACATTTAACCTGGGAAAATAATACACAGTTATGTGGAATTTTGGACACAACCGAATAAAATCTATGTTAAATATGAGAACATAAAACTAGGGTTTCACTGTACCTGCGTTAAACAGGACCTTGTTTGGAATGAAACAATATCCAGGGCCCATTATAAGCATGTTTAGCTGACCTTTATACCCACTTACTAAATGATATAAATGGCAATAAATGGTTTACACTGCCTTCATCTAATCTAATTTTAAAAAAATTCTTAAAGCAGCCTACAGGTTACATATAACTTATTGCATCACCAGTGCTAAAATTATATGTGCATAATGTCATAATAGGCAGTCAAATGGTATAAAGTAAAACTGTCAAAAAATACACATATTACAGACATAAAGTTTAAAAGCAATAATAATATACTCTTTATGCAAAGTTATTAATTTTCTTCAAAAAAGATTGTGCAGCCTGCTTCAAAATTCATATTACAGTTTCCTTAACTACAATATTATAATGTAGAATTCTGAGAACAAGACACCCTTCACTTGCTGCAAGAATGGAGGGCCAATTGACAGATTTTAGTCATCCAACTGATAATAATATAATATAATACAAGGGCTATTCGGAAAGTAATTTCCAGTGAGCTGCTAAAAAACAAGCATTGAGAAAAACGTCATGGTATTCAAAAGATACATACATACTTAAGCTGTTTCCCAAAGTGGTCACTGCTGTAACTGAGGCACTCATGGTATCAGGGAATAAGCTTTGTATGTCTAAGTTAAAGAAGTGTACCACCTGTGAACACAGCCACGTTTTGTCACCTTCTATAAACTCCTCGTTACTGCTGAAACTCTGCGATCCTAACCAGTTCTTCATGTAGCTAAACAGGTAGCAGTCAGTTGGAGCGAGATCAGGGCTGAAAGGAGGGTGGCCAAACAACTCCCAGTTGAAATTCTCCAGCAGTACCTGAATGAGAGGAGCTGTACTCATATACAGACGTGCATTGTCATGGAGGAGCACTACACCGGATGTCAGCATTCCAAGCCGTTTGTTCTGAATGGCCCTATGCAGTTCTTAAGAGTTTCACAATACACTTCTGATGTTATTGCAGTCCCTTGTTGTGTGAATTCCACCATCAGCACTCCTTTCCTGTTCCAGAAAACAGCTGCCATCAGCTTTTTGTTTAAATTTTTTTTGGGTTGTTTGGTGAATGTATGCGCATCCACTACTTTGACTATTCTTTGGTTTCAACATTGGCAAATGAAACCCAGGTTTCATTACCTGTTATTCATACAATGTGACTGAGAAACTCATTGCCATCTTTGTGGCATTGCTCTAGAAAGTCAAAGGTGAAGCCATTCTCTGCATTTTGTGTGCATCTATGAGCATTTTTGGAACACACCTTGCACAAAATTTATGACAGGCTTGCCTAACTGTCATCTCTTAGAGAACAGTGAGTGAAATTTGTGGAAATTCACATGAAAATTCTCAAATTCTGAAGGGCTGGCTTTCATAGATTTCTTGGTCAACACTTTGAACATGATCGTCATTTACTACAGATGGCTGACCATGTTGCTCATCATTGTGAACATCTGTTCACCTGCCCATCTTTGAATATTCTACACCACTCTTACAGTTCCTTCACTCATTATATTTTGGTCATAAACTGCACAGAAATCATGGCGTATTTCTGCAGCACTCATGTTTTTGTGTGAAAATAGTGGGTAACAGCAAGATTTTCACAGCTGGCAGGATTATCAATGGCAGGACACATCATAACTCACTCTGTAGAGCCTAGAACAAACATCAAGTAACCAGTTACATGATGGTTTACAATGCAATGAGTCATGATGCTACCTCACATGCACAAGCTCTCCCCATTTCTACATTAGTTACCTAAAATAAATGGAGGTTACTTTACGAATAGCCCTCGTATAATGTATGACATGATATGACGTATAATGATATGATATAATGCAAAATTCAACTAAAATTAAAATCTGCAGAAAAACAGAGATGTATTAAATTAACAATTATACAACATTGTAATTAATAAATAACATAAAACTGTTTGTCTTAAAGCACATTAAGAAACACTTTCAGCTACATGGAGTGCTGTACGAACATGCAGTGAATTACAATAGCTTCAAGTCAGGTTACACACCAACTCACAGATTCTACATTGTTGTAAGGCTGAAAGTAAAGCCTTGATGATGTGAGCAGAATTCTCCCAGGGTTCACTACAAGAGGTGTAATTTTGCTTCCTTGAGTCTCCAGGATCACCTTTTCATACAGGTCTTCCAACCACAGTGTGTCGAAACTGACACGATTCTGCCGAGAATATACAATAGCAGCTATCTGTAAGCACAAAATATATAGTGTTTATTTTATTTTAAGCACAGATGGTCAACTTGAGAACCAGGTTCATACCTATACACACCCACACAACTGAGAACAGAATAATTTCTGTTATGAGTTGACATCCAATGATTGGTGTCAATGCCATCCTCTCACCTCAGAATCTTAAAACTTCTCATGTTTTTAACACAGTCACTTCAATTCTGTCATCTAACAGCCTGAACTTTACTGTGTGCCTCTACAAATCTCATCAAGTGACGGGCTATTGCCACTGTGAATGTAAATGTCATTTTCTTCTACAATGTCATTCAAAATACAGAGACATTTTATATGCAGCTTTTCAAAACCTGAAAGAGTTAACACAATGCGGACCAGCGATTTGAATATTTAAATCACCCTGGGGACCAGCATTATTATACCTACTATCCTAACTTGTGCACTGTTCAATTTAAAAATTAATATAAAATCTTCTAATTAATTTTATGAACTAAAATTTTTGGAGAACACTTACCAATGCTCCTAGAAGTGCTTGAGAGTGTGATATTTCTGGAAACATTCCCCTTTGTGAAGTGGCATTACACAGAACTTGCAAATATTGGCAGTCATACTCCTTTTTCTGTGAACTGCACAAACACGGCACTGCCTAGAAGGATGCTTCACCTTGAAACGTTCACTCTTCACAATTTCACGAGTGTAAGTTTCCGCATATCACCCGAGAGTCGCCCAGGGGGGTCCACATGAGGCCTGCATGGGGTGGGTCACACTAAGTCTGTGTGTGACTCTCATTCCGCTGCCACCATCTGGTCTGTAGCCCAGGCCTTTGCCACATTCATCATAAATGCTTTGTATTTCAATTTCGAATCAGGGTTTAGATATTTGTAAAACAAAAATGAATTGAAAATGGCACAACTTATAAGCCACAAGGCAACTTTCTTTGTCCACTTTATTGTTTTCCTATGAAGAGAATAATAGACCAAGTAATGATCGGCTCTATCAGTTCCCTTCATGAACATATTATATTCAGAAATACAAACAGGCTTCTTTACTTGTCCATGTCTCCTTTGAATGTCAACCATGCTCAAATTGTGAATTGTGGAAATCATATTCACAACACGAGTATCCCTCCAGGACTGAAGAATAACCCCCTTCCTCCTGAATGTGGTTTCACCACGTTTCAGGGATTTAGATTCCTCTTTCAGATCTGGAGGAAGGCCTCTGCTCACCCTAACTGTTCCACAAACACGTACTTTTCTCAAAAGAAGGTGTTCTGCAGTTACCACACTGTTATAATATTTGTCTTGGCAGACATGGTAATTTTGATCAAGATATGGTTCCAAAACAATAGTTTCTTGTAATTTTTTGCCTTAAACAGAACAAATTTCTAAATTTCCACTATAGCCTGAAGTGTTTTCACTAACTACACCAACAAGTCGGCCATACTTTGTAAGTTTCCCAGGATTATATGTTCGAAAACGAAGCCTTCCCCTCCAAGGAATCAAAGATTCGTCCAAAGACAGTTGATGATTTGGCTTATAAACTGTCTGAAATTTCTGAAGGAAAAAGTTTAATAAGGGCTGAATTTGGAAAAGCCTGCTTGTTGATTGTGGTGGCAGTTCATTATTATTGAAATGCAAACACCACCAAATTTGTTCAAATCTCTTACGGCTCATTAGTTTGCTGAAAATGGGAATTTCTAAAAATGGATCTGTTGACCAATACTCTTTTAGATTATCCTTCTTTGCATGCCCCATTATTATTATTATGATCATTGCAAAATTTTTTTCATTTCTGCTGAAGTGACATCCATCCACTTCAACACCTTATAACTTCTGTCATATTCTTCGCGGTGTTGGAGATAGTATCTGTTAGTTTCCTGACATAACATGTCAAAGAAACTATCTCCAAAAAACAGTTCTGCTACTTCAGACACTTGTGTTGGGTCCGATGGAATTTGTTTCACCCTTGGATTTCCAGTAAACTCTCCCAAAGCAGGCGTTTTGTCTAGTTTTCCTCATGTGGCTGTCCTCTCAATGTTACCACCTGCACTTTCGTCAGAGCTACTTTCACTTTTATTGTCTGTGGCCACAATTGTTTCTTGTCCCCTGTCCCCGCTTCTGTCCTTGATTCATATTGCACTACTAACTTCCTGCCTGGTACATAAGAGCTTGAATGGTCAAAGATCATTTTTCTTTGGAGGGGGAACCAAAACAGTGAGTTCAAGTTACTGCCTACTAAGCAAACATTCCGGAGTAATATTACGCGGTAGTCATTCATTTGGGTGGCGCCAGAGAAAGGTATAGCATTACAACCTAACGTGTCCTAAAATCATGATATCATGTGACCGGTCCTCAATGTGTTAACACATGCAATCGTTGACTCTTTTTCATCTGTTCTCTTCTACTTTCATTTTGAATACAGTAAATTTAAAATTCAGATTTCATGGAAAAGTTGTTGGTCCAGAAGGTAAAATCACAGTACAGGGGCATGGCTGTAAATGCATTAATTGTTCAGTGTCCCTGCTTCAAAACTTATGGAGAATGGCTAGTATTATAATAACAGGTGCTTCTATCTTACCATGCTGTTCTGCTCAGCTGCTGGTAAAGTCGCTGCACGGTGAAGTTGACATATCTGCGGAAGGCAGTCAGCAACATGGGCATAATTTAACAGGAAAAGAAAGCTGTGTTTTTCCTGAAAAGAAATACGAACATGTCACAAAAGAAGTGCAATGCTTACATATGTATATCATGAAGGACTAAAACTGGATGAATACGGCAGTACACAACTATACACACTGCATGGCACATGGCATTGGTTTTGTCAGTTACCAAAATGATATTTAATTAAGAGCATCTGAGTATAACAAGAGCCACACAGCAGAGCTTCACCATGAGGATACAGCATAAAGTATATTCTTTATCAGTATCATAAAATGAGGGGTGAGATAATGTAATTACAATTTTCAAAAATTATTTTTAATCCACGTTCAGGATCAATATAAGAAAGTGTGAAAATTAAATTCATAATTCATAAACTGAATTTTATAAACATTTCAAAGTAATTAATGCAATTAGTTCACTGCTGGCAATGATAAGTTCAACAAAATTCAAGAAAATGAATGTTCCAAACATTACAGAACTCTTAATAAATTTGCCTTATTAAAAGCTATGAAACACACTTTCCACTGATTTCTGCTGCAGCTTCAAGCTTTCATAACCAACAGTTCTTCAGTGTTGATATAAAAATTAAATTAGACATTCCAAGATATCCAAAACATAGCTTGTACCATTGCCTGGACAAGAAGTTAAGAACTTAGCTTGCAAAAGTTATCATAATGGCTGTGAAGTTTCACAGAGCGCGTAAGTTCCATTTTATATGTAAGATGGCTCATTTCGTACCAAGACATAAGTGGGTAAAAATACTTTTCTCATCTAATGCAAATATGACATTAATATATAACTTGCCAGGTATGTTACACAGCTTCACTAATACCCACTATTACAGTAGTTTGTTTTCTACTGCAAAATGTTTCAGCTCTACTAACATTCATACAGAGCATTTCATTATCTGAGTAAATGTATGTACTTATATTCTAGCAAGACATAACACATACCTACCACTGAACATTACACAATACATAATTCTCCATTATCAAAGGGATTTTTTAGTGCAGAATGCATGAAGTTCAAAATTCTAAGTTTTAAAAATGAATTTCACTTTTTCTTGTGTCCTTCACGTCTTATCAATCCTGGCTAATGTTGAGTATGAAACAAATGAATTTCAGTGACATTTCATGTTTAACAGTAATAAGGGTCACAGTACTGTCACTCACTGACTGACTGACTCACTCACTCATGGAGCTGAGTCCTTCTTGAGAAGCTGCCAATTGTGCAGCTACTTAAAAACCTCCCAGCATTTTATGGAATCCCAAGGTTCGTTATCATGTTCACAAGAGCCATCCACTGGTCCCTATTCTGAGCCAGACCAATCCAATCTCTCCAAGATCCATTTTAATATTGTTCACCCACCTATGTCTTGGTCTTCCCAGTGGTCTCTTTCCTTTTGGCTTTAACATCAATATCCTATATGTATTTCTCTTCGCCCCCATTCGTGCTACATGCCCTGTCCATCTCATCTTCCTTCACTTGATCATTCTAACTATACTTGGAGAAGAGTACAAGTTATGAAGCTCCTCACTATGCAGTTTTCTCCAATCTCCTGTTACTTCATCTCTCTTTCGTACAAATATTCTCAACACCCTGTTCTCAAATGCCCTCAGTCTGTGTTCCTCCCTAAAATTAGAGACAAAGTTTCAAACCCATACAGAACCACAGGCAAAATTATAGTTCTGTATATTCTAATTTTTATGTTTTTAGACAGCAGACGAGAAGACAAAAGGTTCTGAACCAGATGGTAGCAAGCATTACCCGAGTTCAATCTCCTCTTAATTTCCTCCTGAATCAGGTTTTGATTTGCCATAGTAGTTACCAAATATCTGAACTGTGCCACATTTTCGAAACATCTGTTATCTATCTTTTAAGTTATAATTTTGCCCTGTAATTTGGTGACGACGGCAACATATACTTAGTTTTCTCTGTGTTTACTTCTAGACCAACCTCCTTATTAGCATGAATTAAAGTTTGTGTGTTTTTCTTTATGGTATCTATATTATCACCCAGTAGATTCACACTATCAGCACAGACCAACAGCTGATGTCTCCAATTTAATTTTAGTCCCACCTGGTTTTCCTGGACCTTCCTACTGGCATATTCTAAATCAAAGTTGAAAAGCAGTGGTGATAAAGCATCTCTTTGTTTTAGACCATTCTGGATAGTAGAATTATCAGATAAATGTTTACCTGCACCTGCTCACGCTGGTTCGCTTGCAGATTTCTTCTTGTCTTCTACCTTGAAGATGGAGGTGATATATTCCTCCGAAACGTCGGTTAACACTACATCTACACAGTGCCACAACCCAGAAGACTGCTTTCATCATGGTCACCGCCGTGAAAACCTCAATTCTCTCTAATAGTTTCCCAAGCTTTATTAACATCCACCTTAGTGTCTAAGTTTTCCAAGACCATAAACCTATCTGAGATTTCAACATGATACTGCTCTTTACCCTCTACCTCATTTAATTTCTTGAGACTGAACCTCTCCATATGAACTCTGTCTGTTGTTTGTTTATTCAATGCCAGTCTTTCCCTAAGCTTTGCCACCACCAGGTAGTGGTCAATATCACAATCTGCTGTCCTGAATGATCGGACATCCAAGTATATTTGAATGCCAACTCCTATCTATCAAAATATGGTCCATTTGGTTGTGCATCTTCCCATCAGGAGATGTCAAAGTAAATTTATGAATGTTATGATGAATTGTCACAATAAGCAACTTTAATATGTAGCTGAATGAAACAGCAGTACTTACAGCTACAAATGAATATGGAGCGAGCACATTTCCTGCCAACATCTCCACATACTGTTTGCAGTCCACAGCAACAACATTATTTTTTGGAGTTATTCTAAAAAAGGAAACAACATTCACTTTCCGATTTTTATATTGGTAAAATCCAACACAATAATACAGTAAATTAAAATATTTTTTCTAAACAGCAATAGCTCAATCTTTCATTTTTTCTTCCCATCCCTTTCACAGTCTGATTTAAAATGGCAACGCTTTCCACAAACGAACAGTGTTCATATTCAAAAAATATTTTGGAATAGGTCATAGAAGTATATGGAATTTGAAGTTCTCACAGTGGTGGTTCCAAAGAGTTCTATCTTCTGGAATATAATGTCATGTAATTCGCTGAAAGTCAACAGCATGGAATAACAGTACATAAAATGGATGCATGAAATCATGTCTGTCAATACGCTTCACCTCTTAATAACTCAGTGGATGTCGATAAAAGTCTGCAGGATTTGAGGTTCTGACAGCGGTGTTTCTGAAGAGTTCTGTTTTCTGGGATCAAATGCCATGTAGTTTAATGACAGTCAACTGACATTTCAGATGAACAAGGGTAATCCAAGTAAGATAACAGCATGAAGGAGGCAGCAATCCTTCTGCTGCCTCCTTCATGCTGGTTTCTTACTTCACTTCCTCTTCAACCCTGAAGAGGGAGGTGACATGTTCCTCTGAAATACCAGTTGACTTTCAATGGACTGTATGGTGTTATATCTTTGAAGACAGAACTCCTCAATAACAATCATATTTGGGATTGTTGGGCAAGCTGAAATTCTTGTCTATGTCAGTATATAAGGCTCAAGTTCTCTTTACCAAATTTCTCAAAAATTGCTCATATTAACAGGGAGATCATTTCACTCAACAGTAGAGGTTATATGAGACTGTAAACATAAAATATGCTCTACAGGAAATATGGGTACTTCATATCAGCAGAGGAAACAACCCTTGGAACCAAATTTAAAATAATTCATGAGACTGGTAGAGAAGAACAAACTGAACTGGCATATTCATCATTTCTTCAGCTGCATATAAAAAGAAAAAAAGAATATGTGAATATGAAGTCAAAATGAAGATCTTAAGGTTATGGTAACTGAAACATGGTTGACAAAGTGGCAGTGGTCAATACTGTGCAATTCATGGTGTACATTTCCAAATATATTCTTCCATTCTGCCACTACAGTACATACTTCAGTATTTTCTGAGGCTAAAAGTAAAGTCAGTAATACAAATTTTATTTTATATTAACTGATTTTTAGGTCAAATATTACAAACCTCATTTATACAAAACCAAAACAAATCTCTTCAAGTCTCTATTAATAACATTTAAGTAAAATGGTGTTTATAAAGACACCATTAATTTAAAATTTATATGAGTGATTGACTGGGTAACCTGGCAAATTTTTTTTTCCTTTGGCGCTACAGCCACAATTTGGGCCTTGGTCTACCTCCATGAAACTCTCTGTTTCACTTTGGTTTATTAGATCTGAGACATTCAGTTGGACTCCTTGGGCAGGTGATCAGCTCATCACAAGGCCTCTACCTGTACACAAACACAGAAAAATGTGTGCACATACATGCACATGCACACACACAAACCAAACATCCATGCTCTGAGTGAGATTCGAACCCATGATCCTGGCTTCCCAGCAAGCAAAGACAGTGCATGCCTTAGACCGCTCAGCTACTGTGACCACCAACAGGCTGGATAAATTCAGGAAACAAAAAGAATGCTTTAGCCAGGCAGTTTTCCAGGCAAAATTGTTCAACTCTATTTTACATTTACAGAGTCTGGTAGAAAAGGGATGAATAAATCCAGGTAAATAGGTCTAGATCAGCGGTTCCCAATGGAGGCCATGCCGTATTTCAGAGGGGCCAGAGGCAAAAGTCAGAAAAATGTGGGACCATGAAACCTATTTAGTGACCCATGAAAATTTCACTTCTAAAATAAAATTATTAATAATATAAAAAAAAAATAAAAATGCCTAATGGTCACTATATATATAACAAAAAACTCACTATCCTTATTTTTGTGTACCTTATTTATAAGGGACAGAACTTATTATACTTAAACCACAACCTTAGATCTGGGAATTCAAAGTACTGGTAAACCCCCTCGAAGCAGGCAAAGCCCTAACGAAATGATTAACTGGAAAAATGATCCCTTATTTTCCTAAATATCTCCCACTCTTCTCATGAGTTTTACTGCCACCTTTTCAGCAAATTTCAGGTGTTCTTCAGTTCAGTATTCGGAGTGCTTGGAACAAGATATTTTTCTGCACTAGTTCTATTATTGTGGCAGTTCCTTACTTTTGAGGTAAGTTACAAACTCTAGCTACCGTTTTTTGACAACTAAGCATTACATTTCATACATACATTTCATTTCACAAATCCAAACCAAATGGACATAAAGGTCGTCATATAAAAAAAAACATACAAAAAATTTAAACAAATGCACAGATAATAGAATAATTAAAACTAATTGTTTATGTTATGCTCCACATATTCAGAAACTGTATAAAAGGAATTATTCATAAGATATAAAGACAGCTTAGTTTTAAAACTAATTCTATCCTCTTTAAGGCTTTGAATGGTTATGGGCAATCTGTTGAATAGTTTAATAGCAGTAAACATAGTAACCTTCTGAAAAGCAGAAAGATTTGAGTTTGGCAAATATAATTGCTTTCGATTTCTTGTATTCAAACCATGAACATCTAAACCTGAACAAAATTTAGTTTGATTATCAATCACAAACATCAACATTCACATGACAATGGCTTTCTTAAAAAGATCCCTTCATGAGTCTCTAGGTCCCACTCCAGATATAATCCTTATTACTTTCTTTTTGTAATTTAAAAACTCTTAATATTATTCGTTGAGTTGCCCCAGAAAATTATTCCATACTTAAGAACAGAGTGGAAATAAGAAAAATACACCATTCGTAAAATATTTTCACTCATAAAATAAGATAAACTCCTAATTACAAAAATAGGTGAACTGAGTTTAGGGAGAATATACTCTACATGACTCTTCCAATCCAAATTCTTATCAATTTGCAGACCCAAAAATTTTATTACAGGAACTTCATTCATAAACAAATTCCCAGATTGAACTTTCAATACAAATAAATTATTAGCTTTCAATAGAACTTGAATACTCTCCCTCTAAAAAAGGAAATTGTTGTGAATTGATTACAGCAGTTTGGTATTTATTTTAAGTAGAATAACTTCAAAAGTAATTTTTAAGAATACTGACTTTCAAATTTTTCCATATCTTGAAAAAATTTAGAAATAGGGCAGTGATAAATTTTAAAAATTAATCAAGATTCCTTGTATTATAAACAAATAATATATATTATAAATAAAAGTGAAGTTTATAAAGTACATACTTATTATAAATAATACATTTATTACAATTAAACAATATGAGTGGTCGGTGCCATGGAAGTGAATGAAACGCCACTGGTGGTGATCATACTGGAAGTGTTTAAACATATAGCAATATTCAGACAGTACCTGCACCTGCTCTTACAAAGAGTTATGTTCCTAGTGAGTCTGTACTCTGAAATTTTATAACGCAAGTTGTTACTTTCCATTGGTGCAATGATCAGAATTTGGGAGGGGCTACATTCATGGATAATCAAAAAATCGCTAAGAAAAAAGGAAATCACAAATGTTATTGCCTCAAACAAAAAACACAAGCAATGAAAACATATCATATTATGCCATAACCACCACAGATCCTAAGAAGTAATATTTATAAAACAGCAAAGACTGTTAAAAAATATACAGCAAAATCGTATACAAGATGCACATCAGGACACAGCATGAGGGAACTGACTGCGGACATTGTGCTTGCTTCCATTTGCATGTGTCTCAACTTGTTTCAAAGGGATTTTGGAAGAATGTGTTTGCAGTCAGATGCTAAGCTAAGGCAAGAATATGTGCTTCATTATAAACGTTTCTATGAAGGAAATTTCATATTGCAAATCTTCAGAAAGTAAGGAATATTTGTAACATACTTGGTTGCAAGTTCTCCATCCCACTGTGATATCTTCATACACTCCTTCAGAGGAATTTTTATAAGTGGTTTCTCCATGTCTTTAGGATCAAACACTATCGACTTTGAACACATTTTGAGTCGTCCAATCTGTTTCTTTTTCTCAAAGTCATGTTTGTTTACATCAAGTGGGAACAAAAAGGCACTGAAATCTTCAAAGTATATTTCTGCAGGTTCCAACAAAAGTAACGAGAACCTGACACATGAAGAAAAAAGTATTATGAGTCACAGATGCTAATTTGTGATGCTAATGAAGGTACAAGACAATCTACAATTATTTCTATTCATTAATTTGTAGTGAAGGTCTCAACTTTGGTGCAATGGCCAAGTTCAGCAGCATTCTACGTGTGTGCTCTACTAGGAAAAGACATCTTGAAAGGACATCCATTTTACAGAAGGTTTTAATTTCTCTTCAACTATTCATATATTTTGTAAGCCACTGCAGGTGTCAGCCCATAACTTAAATGTGCAGCAGTCCCAGCTTACATTTAGACAAAGCAATGAGGACACTGCTAAAAAAATATACTCAGCAAACTTTACCTACCCAAAATGATCACTGTTCTGGCTGAAGACAGAATAGGTGTAGGTCTGACAATAAAGTTTGAGAACTCGCCATCATCTGCTTGCCATGGCAGCAGTGGACAGAAACCTCAGTATGGTTTGATGACGTTGGCATATCAGCATTTCACAGCTGTGTTGTTGTTGATCTATTGCAGTCTCTTTCTGAGTGGTGCCTATTATTGTCTGAGTGTGTTTTGGGGTGTGGTCGCAAGAATGTTGGAGCTTGAATTAGAGCACTGTCTGTGAGGGAGTTTTTAGCTAGTAAACAAATAACTGTGCTGGAACACCCTCTATATTCACCAGATCTAGCCCTTAATGACTTATCCTGTTCGTGAAGAGAAAGTAAATATTGAAAGGAAAGCATTTTGATGACACTGATGACATCAGGAGTAATACAATGGAACCTCTGAAGGCCATTCCACAAAACCAATTCCAAAACTGTTTTGAAGGATGGACTAGGCACTGGTGCATAGCTTCCCAAGGGAAGTATTTTGAAGGTGACCACAGCGATATTCAGAAATGAGGTAAGTAAAACTTTTACTGTGATGAGTTCGCGAACTTTATTGTCAGACCATGTACACAAAATTTACTGCAGTTTTCTCTAAATACGTGTATATATTTCTATTTCCATTCAATTTCAATCATAATGAGTCACTGTGATGAAGCTGCACTTTTCCCACCAATTTTTGGAGTCTGTAGCGTGCACGTGTACATATGATCTCTAATACTGAGTGCAGGCTTTTCCCTTTCATCATGTGAAATATAATGGAATAATGCATCCATTTAAAAATCATATGTATAATGTAGGTCCTAACTGTAATTATACAAGAAGCATTCTAGGGCTCAATTTGATCCAAATGTTGATAGCTTTATTTTTCAAATTGCTCTGAAATTCCACACATACGTATTTCCCCTCATAGCAGGAGCTTCGAGAACCCAGTTGCTGAGAAGTTTACTGGAATCACAGGCATACACAGACATGCCCTTGGCCTGCACATTATATTGAAACTTGGAGATTGCACTAGTTCTTCAACTGTTCCTACAGACAGAAATCACTGGAGGCCAAATCTAGAGAGCATGGAGAGCAGAGACACACTTCCCAACTGTTTTCTCATGAACTGCAACCTTTTCTGTCATTGTGACTCTCCCATGAATTCACGGACTGATCAGGCATTTTTTACAGTGACAAGTGTACTATTCTTGATCACTGAAGACAACCATCAAAGAATGTCGAAACTTGACATGGTGTTATCCTGCCAGAAATCGGTCTGCTCCTCATTACCATCCTAAATAACAATAAAAGGAAACTGATGTTTTGCTGCTATGTACCTCATGCATGCAGCACATAAAGTGACAGATCTTGTTATTTCATTCCAAGCACAACACTAAAACACTGCAACTGACTGCATGTTCTGCATAACAGTCCTACTAAGTATAATGTTGCTGTCAGTATCGAGACTATACAGTGTCAATGGAGTGATGATTACTGAATATATAGTATTTGGTGGAATAAGAAGTGACAGAGGAAACCTAAGTACTCAGAGAAAATGTGCACCACTGCCAATTTCTCCACCAAAAATCCCTCATAACCTGGCCCAGGATCAAATCCATACCACTGTAGTGGAAAGATGACACATAACCATCTGAGCTACGGTATGGCCTACTAAGCATAATAAAAAGTAGAATCAGATTAACACAATGTAGAAATATGGGCACATATCTAACAATATGACATCATTCTATATTGTTCAAGAAACAATGTCAACTGCTCAAGCTATCAGCACTATTTGAAGACCAGAACCAAGTATGAGTCATATAGACGGCAATGGAAATCAGTGTTCCAAGTAAATGACTAAATAACCAATGAAAACCTAATATAATCTTGGTCTTTGTCTTCTAAACCACCTACTGCAATACATTAAAGAGATACCAGCTTTATGTAAATTTAAAATTACACTGAAAACATTTCTATTAAAACATTGCTTTTATAGCATAGATGAGTTCCTCTCCTATGTGGACAAGACTTAGTTCACATTAGGATCATATAATAATTTAAAAGTAAGAACAATTGAGCTTAGCTTAACACACGCTAGGAGTGTATACTGCGTAACTCTCTTTTTGCAGGAAACAGGACGCCATGTGCTGGAGAAAACACAGCAGGGACTATGGGATATGGAGCCAAGGCGGTGGGAGTGGTGCTGCTAGAAACCAGTGTATCTGGGAGGTCTTGTGACCGGCCAATTCGATCAAGGATTTCCGTGGTTTTCCTTGGTCCCAGAGCAAATGCTGAGTTGGTACCCAAATTCCACGTTGCACTGCATGCTTCACATGCAGCACCCCCCAATAGTAACATCATGAAACTTATTATACTATAACTACACAAGAATGACATGTCTTATATCATGTATAATAATCCATGGACACGAAATAAATGAAATGAAATATGAAATAGCTTGAGTAGAGAAGATGGAAAGTCTGCATTGTACCTTTCAGACAAACGTATCCCATACGAATAAAAAGCAATACATGCTTCAAGCCACACACTATCTCTATAAAAAAATTACAGCAGATTTCAATAATACTGTAAGTAAAGGTAACTTAATGTTTTAGTTAAATTATAATTTTGTAATGCACACATCTTTTCATGTTTTTTCTAATTATCCAGACCCCACTTCCACATGATAGCACAGGTCTTGCCAAAGATTAGTAAATGTTAAATATACTGCTTTTTGCACTAACAAATGTCTGAATACTTGATGTTATAATCACTTGTACAAACTACATATTCTTGATGACACCCTGCCAAGATGATTAAGGTACTGACTTGTTCCAGTATTTTGTTACCAAAGAAAGTTTTGCTCCAGACATGGTCTTTACCTAAAGAGGACAAGACTTCAATTTTTCAACTATAAGTACCATGTTAAATTCAGGGCCATTAATCTACAAATTATGGGCGGTGCATTGTAATTCATCTTCATTTTTAACCTGGAGACAAAAAATTAATACCACATATATTTCCTCTTCTGAATCCATTATCTTCTTCACCTAATATGTTTACAACAAACATAAGGTTTATTCTTTACTATACTTGCATAAATGTTATAACCAAATTGAGGTTAACTAACGCATTTACTTTTATAGGGTACATATTTCATCGTATTTGTGGCAAGTGTCTTGAAAATATTTAGTTCTGTTGTTCGGTTGTGTAAAATTTCTAGGGACTAAACATCCACATTTCTCTATTCGTTCGTCTAATCCATATTATATCTGTGGCAATTAAAACTTTGCCGAGTATATCTCTCACATAATCGTAACTTTATATTCAAGTCTACTTCAAAAATACGTATGCGATTTATTATTCCATGTACATTTAGGACGTTAATTTGAAAGAAGGTAAGGCAAATAACACTCTGCTATCTTGGGTTTCATTTTTGTATATACTTCTTTTTACAATCACTATGTACGTCCAACTTGTTTTTAGAAAACGTTCACATTGTGCAAAACACTTGCTGTTAGGTTAAGCATGATTAGAAAAATCATCTAATGAAACCACTCTAACTTGGCAGATGCTATTTGAATATATCAGCAATACTGGGCATACTTAACAATCACCTGTCTTTTTCCATACTGGTAATGACACTTTATTATAACTTCATAACCGCACAGACGGCAAAGTACTACTATTCATCGCTATTCATAACCTATGACAAAACAACAACAAATTGCCATGTACAATACTCTTTGGCTTTACGATCAACGTATATAGCATGTATCAGTGGATGTAAGCAATGTTCAGCTTCTGTTACTATCGTAGGATCGACATTCACGAGATATTTTTGACATCGAAAACTCAGTCGGCAACAAGCACATAAACCGAACGTAAAACAGCGTACTGAATAGTTCCTCTGTTCGAATTTGAAAATCTCCGGTTGCATGCAATTCTGGCCGATTAGCCAACTACCTTGCATACATCCTAGCGTTCATTAATTATGTGGGCGAAAGCTGGGATGGTATATTTTTTTATTGCTAGTGGGGTGGGACTAAGTCCCTTGTATTGCAGCCACTTTTGGCCTACTGTACCAGCCCCAAATGATAGGTGAGGGTGACTGTGAAGCAATTGGTGCTGTGAAGATTGGCAGGGGAAACCGAAGTACTCGGAGAAAACTTGTCCCAGCACCACTTTGTCCACCACAAATCCCACTTGACCAGAAGCCTTCTCTCACCCCCCTTAATGAGGGTCGTCATGTCCTGCTTCATTCGATGATACAAAGCTAGGCCATGGAGGGGCACACGTGAAGGGCAAACGGTACTGGTACGGTAGCCCAAGAGAGGCTGCAGAGGCTGGTGCGGCCGGAGGGTCGGAGCCGGTCGGAGCAGTTATCCGACTTGGGCCATAGAGGGTCCCGGTCTGCCTCCCAAGTTGACTCTATTAACCTTAAAACGACTTTGAACGTGGATGGAGGTACGTAACACTTTTCCAACAATTCCATGTGTAATAATACTCACCTGTTCGTATGTACACCAGTTTCACGCGCTAGAATTATTGGTTCCTAAGTCATTTTACAACATTCTGAATGAGACATAAGAGTTGAAGGAGACTGGAAAATAATATGGAGGATACGTGGTTAAGAACATCGAAGGAACAGACTGTGAGGTGACAATGGCCTGGAGGGAACGAGGAAAACAAACATGCTATCGGAACAGCTGGTAGCCAGGCATAGACTTTCTGAGTTATTCTAAAACTCTTCACTTTGTTAATAGAGAAAGGAGTCGAACTACCACCCTTTTACACAGTCAATGTTTTTCTCTAATTATTTCATCACAGAATAGATTAAACTTCGTTTTTCTGCATATTTCAAGTGGCTGCATTGATTAAACTCTACACACCTTGACCATAAACATAATGTGCTAACGATTAAATCGTACACCATCGAGCCTTCAGGCCTGGAGAGCAAACCAAACAGCAGCAGCAGAAAAAAGTGCTGGTCTCTTGTAAGGCTTGCATTTTAGCCCCGAAGATGGAAGCGAAACATCGGTCGACTCTCAGTAGGCTACACAGCGTTATATCTCAGAAGATGGAACTTTCCATACATACATCTTCNCATGCGGTTTCCCCCCCCCCCATGGCACTACAACTCCAGTGGGCCTAGGCCTACCTCCATTCACTTCTCCATTCACTTCGGTTTACTAGATCTTACACATTCGATATGAACCCTTGGGCGGGTGATCAGCTCGTCGCAAGGCCTCTACCTATACACAAACACAGAAAAACGCACACACACAAACTAAACAACCATGCCCTGAGTGGGATTCGAACCCACGATCCCGGTTTCCAAGCGAGCGAAGACAGTACATGCCTTAGACCGCTCGGCTACCGTGACCGGCTGCGCATGCGTTTGTGAATCTAAATTTGGAGCCGCCTTCCTATTTTAGCTGTGTACTTCGTCGATTTTTACATGACATGATAATGAAATGAGCAGCATCAACGACCTCAAAGTTTAGGTTATCCGACCCGTTCATCATCCGGGTTCGATACTGGTCGATACACGAGATGTTCCGACCGTAATTAGTCTGTGATTGAAAGGTCGTTATGAAATTATCTTTTATGATCAGAACTACAAAGAGTTAATCTTATTTCATTCGTTATAAGGAGATGTAAGTAAATCCACGCTCAAAACATGACGGAGTATGGCCTGAACCATCTCTCAACCATTTTTACTTATCTCAAACATGACCCCCATTATCAAAGAGTTCAGAATTATACTCGTACGCTACACAGTGCTGGTCGTCATTGGTTTGCAAACTGTCGCAAGACTGTTCGGTATGTTTTCTAAACCTGTCGATAATGTGCACAAATTATGCAGAAAATTTGACTTTATTCAGTGCAGACCTACTAAGAAGTAAATGTATCCCTGTAACAGGCCGTGGAGGTCCATAGGATTGTAAGATGTTGAGGTTCCCACATTTTCTAGACAATCGGCTCACAGACGTCGGTGAGGTTGTCGGTCTTATGCGCCGGCCCCCCCACCCCCAGGAAAATTCCTGGTACTCATTTGTGTCAAAGGCTGATTCGACCCCACAAACATAGTGCGGCGGGAAGGGTTAGGTCAATTGAAAAATCCAATTACCTCATCGGGAATCGAACCCGCGACCTTCCGGCTTGTAGCATAGTGTTTCAAATAACTACGCTACCTCGTGCCATTGTAGTAAATACATACGGAATTAAATTGAACTTAATTGTTCTAGGGATAAAGTTTGCATTTGATTACGTGTTTGTCGTACTAACTCCTCTTCTATTGAAACATTCAGTTTTCACGAACTTACAAAGGTGGCAGCTCTGTCTGAGAAAATGGGTCGTATTCAGATTAAAGGTGTAACTTAATCTACTACTTTTGTGGAGCACAGTGGAAGGAGACAAAAGGAAGAGAGGGATAAAGAATAAAGAAAAATAGGCTGAAGGATGAAAATAAGAAAGGAATTATTCCTTTCGAGTTCCGCGAGCATTTCCACTGTTAGTATGTACGCTTCTAGCCTTACTATTTCTCTGTTAACATATTATCACGTAGAATTACTGGCTTTTGAGACTTTTTCAATCGTCCGGAATTCTAGGTAATAGAGGACACTCTAGGTAATAGGGGACATGCCGTTGAGGATACTCGATCTGTTTCCGTCTTCAGGTGATAAAGGAAGACCCAGTAATTCTGTGTGTCATCCACTATCGTCATAGCCCTTTAGAATCTACGTACTTATATTATCACGTGTTAGAGACTAGACACGGGGTTTGTATTGGTAATTGGATTTATTGAACACTCATGACTCGATACTGCAGGTAATAGTAAAACTACAGCTGATCTACACACTTAAGAAATCACTATACCACGCGCTGACTCTATCTGTTATAGTCTTCAACGGTCGTTGCTCGGTTACGGTTCCCAAAAATGGAGATTCTTCTATTCTCGTGCTTACGTGGTTGTCGGCTGCCTACCATCTCACAACTCACAACTCACACCTATTTCATTGTCGGTCCGTCGGTAGGTTGAACTGCTGCTGGTCCTCGCCAGCCCAGTAATTCTTGGTTTCGAATCCAGTCGGGATTCATGACCAATATTTATGCTCTCGCCTAGACAGGTACGTGTTTAGAAGTGGGACCTCCTCTTCAGCGAGAGGAGAGGTTTGACTATTACTGTTCACTCCCCTTCTAATGGGGGTGATTCGAGCGGCGCTCACTCACTAACTCACCCTCTCCTTCACACACACACACACACACACACACACACTCGCTCCACTCCAATCAACTGACCCTCTCCGCCGGACTCGCAAACTAATAGCTAATTCGTTCAAAGTCAAAGTCACATTGCGACTGACGGTCAGTCAGTCAGTAAGTCTTGTTGTCGAGACCCATCTGGGGCTCATGACCAGATATTTATTATTGTGTGACAGTTACAGTCTTGTTTCTGTGGGGTGCCCTCTCTGACGAGAGGACAGGTCTGCCTTTTGTATCTGCTGCTGGCCCTTGCCAGCACAGTCTTTCTCGGGTCCGAGTCCCTTGGTACTTGCGACCATATTTTACTGTCTCAGTTTTGAGACTTCCTATTGCGTCGCCTCCTACCACTCGCAGGGTCATGGTGGAGGTATTCGTCTCCGCCTCCACACGGGTTAGACAAACTCTGAGACAGTAAAATGTGGCCGCAAGTACAAAGGGACTCGGACCCCAGAAAGACTGCTCTGCCTTTCTCTGGGATAAATCCAGGAGTTGCATAAAGGCGACCAGTTCATTTGATATTCAGGTTGAGTACAACTGCTTTGCATTGTATTGTGTTTGGGCACAAGGAAACCTTGAACTCTCAGACTGCACACAATCCATGTGTGTCCCAAACCGCAATGTAAATTTGTAAACCAATAAGAAGGTTAATTAAATACATGAAGAGAGTAATTTCACGTGTTACAAATATTTTCCGGTCAAGAACAATCAGCGTCGAACTCAGGTAGTTTGCGGCCCTGGCAAATAGAGTAATTCATTAGTCCCTCCAGAAAAGCAGACAAAAATTTAGAATCAAGTAAACCTGTAGCCATGTTTTCGGTCTGCAGAGTGATTCTAAATTACTGTCGGGGTTTCCGCAGGGATATACTACTAGGAATTACCCTGTATATTTGGAGCTCAGGTTCCCGTTGCAGGAATTGAGGTTCTCACAGTGGTACTTATGGAAAGTTCTATATTCTGAAATATAACGCTCTACAATCTGTTGAAAGTTAACTGACATTTCGGAGGAACATGTCGCCTCCATCTTCACCGTCGAAGAATAATACAAGGCATGTTCTTCCGAAACGTCGGTTGATGTAAACGGCCTACACAGCGTTATATTCGAGTAGACAACTATTTATTCTACTAATTTTTGCTGCTGACCTGCCCCTAGGCTGGAAAGGCATTTGAATATTAATGGGCCATGGAAGGACTGGGGACTGAAATAGAGGAAGAACTGTAGATACATCTGCTTTATTACAAAGCAACCCGAGAGCCTGGAGCAGTTAATCCTTCTTTGGAAATGACACGCGTAGGGGTACAATCAAATAAAATCTGATTTAGTTTCGTGAGTTCTGTGTGACATATTTTTTTCATTTCTAAACGCGTAGGCTGCACGCGAATTCATGGACTGGCTCCTGGTACTGGCGTCATATTAATAAAGAGCTCTTCGGAATCGAGTTTTACAGAGATCTGGCACCGGCCCTGTTATTCACTCTATAGTCCTCTGGCTCTGTGTCGCTATCGGCTGCATATTCACTCGACAGCTGGTACAGACTCGCTCAGTAACTTTGGTTACTCAGCTTTCTAGAATTCTAGAAGTCCCTGTTTTGTTTCGCGGCATCGCCATCTTTGTAGCGAAAGAGGGAGCTAGAGTATTATGTCCTTGCCGTATGGCTCATCTCTTCTGGTGAATTATTGTTCTCTTCAACAGCTTTGTTTTTAAGTCAACTTGGTCCATTTGTTTCTACTCCATTCCTTTCACATTAGGAAGCACGTGCTGGGGTTCCACCCGCTCATAAGCAGCGCTGTTCGTGTTCATAACATGGCGTCACAGAGTATGAATGTATTGTCACGAATTAGGGGTGTGAATATAGACGGGATACGGATAGGTGAATGCATGTATAGATCACTTATGCATGCCACTAGGAACTACAAGCAATTACAGTGCAATCGCTATCTCCACAATTCACAAATCACCACAGCACCCGCCTACTTGATATTGATCTTATAAGATCAAAATATGCTGTAGAGAAAACATCTGTAATACATGATAACGTAGCACGCCACCAGTCTACAAACATGACAAGAAGTCGAGCCTTCAACAGATTACTCTTTCATTCCTAGAGAAGAATTTATTTTTGTTGCTGAAATTAATGTGCCAAATGCAGAAATATTAGCGAATATTACACAATTTATATTCTTGTTTCGAAAATCTAAGGACGAAAAGGAACTACATCGTCCTGCTCAGTTCATTTCTTCCAGAAAGCAGAAGTTGAGGCAAGATAATTAAATAAATAAATAGCCATTAAGTGAACATTAACTTTAGCACTGCTATAAAGTAGAAATGCTGAGCAAAGTAATTTATTAAAACATTAGGATAGTTTGTATTAGTTCTCTGTATAAATACAGATTAAAAAGGTGTCCATTTGTACGTGTACTTGTATGTTTAATCCTTAAACTACTCGCGTATTTATATGAATACATGCATTACAGATTTATACAGAGAATTGCCATCGGCGGTTTTGGTTTTGGTCTTTACTTACGCCTATTTACCAGAATTTAATTGCATATTTCATAAAATATTTGTATTACATAATAAACATATCTTACTACAGAGGTTTAATTTCTTTTTAACACATTCCATACTTACTTAAATAGGGTCTAATGTATTTTTATTGATTGGCGTTATAAAGAATGTAATTTTACATTAAACAATGAAGCAGCAATAACGTCAAATATATATTGTAGTACAGGAAGTGTTTGGGGAATAGAGTACTTTCCACTTATGTCCAGACGAATATATGACCTGCAGTAGTTTAAAGTTCGCAGTTTCATAATTCTTTAGAAAAATATACAGCCTTCCATAGCTTAAAGTGCGTAGCTCCCACTCTTGTTCAGACGAATATACAGCCTTCCATAGCTTCAAGTGCGTAGCTCCCACTCTTGTTCAGATGAATATACAGCCTTCCATAGCTTAAAGTGCGTAGCTCCCACTCTTGTTCAGACGAATATACAGCTTGCCTGGCTCTCATTCCAAATGTAAGCCATTTCCATGTTTCTACAATCCTCCCGTACTTTTTAGCCCTAGTTTGAAATGCGTAACTTGAAAATTCCGAAGATTTAAAAATACAGACTCTTTACTTTTTGACGTTCTGTAAGCTAGGAATGTGGCAGATTGTCTAGCATGGATCGGGGATCGACTTTATATCCATAATTTACAATTCTGTAGCAGGAACATACCACTGGATTCACCAGAGATTTATGTCAGCACTGATTCATTACGCTGAAGATATTTTGGATATTTCTGAAGTTCGTCGAACAGCGCGATATTTTGTGAGCATGTCCTAGAAACGTTAGATGGTACAATAAAATGGCTAACATACAAATTGAGAAGTCAAAGGTTCCAAGTTGAATCCAGACCATCCAGACTTCGGCCACCAATAACCAAAATAGAAAGAAAGCTGAAATGTAGTGATGAAGAATCGCCTGAAAGTAGGAGCAGAATTGCTTTCGAAACGTCACCACTATTCAGCACACCTCGACCAGTGTAACCTAATGGCTTAGCAAGATTAAAACTGTGCAGTCCTGTTGCTCTACAGAAGCATGAGAATAAAGAAAGAACCATTATGTTCCTTATTCTGAAGTTCACAGATGATTAGCGCTGTTTCGTCACCTCCCTTCTTATCCTGCTTTACCCGGACTGGTTTCAGTTCAGCAATTGTGAAGTCTTCTTATTCACAGACGGCAATTCGTAGTGGATTGAACCTTTTATTTTCTCGGAATTTTGTCCAGATATTGTAACCACTCTTGCATTTGTACATTTGTTTTGCCTCTCACGGGAAGTACGCGATCATCCTCGCCGATATTATCTTCCTGAATTAAATCAATGGGGTACAAGTGATACTATTATTTTAGATAACTTATTTAATGAGAATATGTCCTGCATTCAGTGCTCTTTTAAAATTAAATTTAAGTTTCGCACTCAATTTTCATGATATCTAAGAATGGTTGAGGCACTGCGCTATAAGCCGGAAGGTCGCGAGTTCGATTCCCGATGAGACCATTGGATTTTTCAATTGACATAATACTTCCAGCCGCATTATGGCTCTGAGGTCGACTCAGCCTCTGACACAGAGGAGTACCAGGAATATTGCTGAGGCAAAGGGCGGCCGGCGAGTAAGTCTGAAAACATCACAGCCGTCTGTGAGCTGATGGTCTACAAAATGTGGGACCCTCAACGTCTCACACCCCCATGGACCTTCACGGCCTGTTACAGGGATAGCTTTACCTTTACACCTCTTACCTCACCTAAGAATACGACCAAGGCGGTGATGCATTCTGCAGCAAAGAATATTTTCCTTCAGGACAAGATACTAGAACAAGTTTCACATTGTACTTGAGACTGTACTTGTCATACAACAATTATGCTGAAGTAAACAACTGAAATATAATATTCAATCAATTGTTAATAATATTTTAATATCACAGAATAATTTCCTCTTTAATTTTGGCGTTCAAGTGCAGTGGAAAACGCTGTTATTTTCATGAAAATGGATTCTAAACTTATGTATGCAAGACACAAAGAAGAGGATGGAGGGTTTCATTTTGATCTCAGGAGAGTGTGGAATTTGAGAAGAATAATAAGTTCTCCACAAACGCACTTACGGCGCGGCATGACTTATTCTTCTGTGTGACGTACATAACATCGATTGTGATTTGAAATTACGTGTGGCTTGAACAACCACCGAGCCTTCTCACAATTATTTTTTCTATTGCTTACAAGGCAGAAATGCTGTTTTAACTAGTCAGCTCTATTTTCGTGTGCGACAAGCCTCTCTGAACTGGGAATAGTTCTGTATGTCATAATTCCTTATTCCACTTTTCGTATGGAAACTTGTCAACATCTTATCGTCAGTGGGCACTCTAGGAAGACAGGAAGAGTAATAAATTTCTCTGAATGTTTAGAGTAATAAAAAGTGGAATATATTGAAGCATCTTATATTTGGTCATTAAAACTCTGTAGAGTGGATGGCAGATAAAAGAGGAAGACACAGAAGGTCAAGAAGGGTAACTTCTTCTTCATGTGACGGTTCTTGAAGGGTCATCTGGGCTCAAGTCATCGGCTTTCACTTTGGGACATAAGAAATCAAGGTCCATCAATAAAAAAAGCTGACTTCCCAACAGTTTCCATAAAAGTAAAAAGTAAAGCTATCCCTGTACCAGGCCATGAAGGCCCATAGGGTTGTGAGGCGTTGAGGGTCCCACATTATCTAGACAATCGGCTCAAAGATGGCGGTAGAGTTGTCAGCCCTACTCGCCGGCCGCTCTTTACTCCCAAGAAAAATTATTTAATTAATTCCTGGTACTCATTTCTGTTAGAGGCTAAGTAACAGGGCCTAATGCGGCTGGAAGGATTAGATCAACTGAAAAAAATCCAGTGACCTCATCGGGACTTGAACCCGCGACCTTCCGGCTTGTAGCATAGTGCCTCAACCAACTACGCTACCGCGTGCCCTCCCCAACAGTTTCCATACTTCTCTTTATACCTAGACACAAAAGTTCTGAAAGAAAATAATCCAATGAAAACCGTCATATTTAATTGAAATGAAAAAATAACGCAGTATACCACACTATCATACCACCAACTATTACAATCGAGTGTTGTATTAAAAGGTCGTGAGGTTTGAGAATTTCCAAAATTTAGAGCGTAGTTTGTGGATTGTAACAATTTTAGAACGTATTTCTCAACTGAAACCCTAAATAACTGCTTTAAGCAGAGGCCTCCTTCAGCAGACGTTGGTTGCACAACTGCTCGACTCTTTTATGGAATTTGAAGGTTTATTATTCTCTTCGCAAGGACCCGAAAATGCACTCCTTCTTCACCTTTCAGTCTACTTTTTCAAATCCTTTTTAATATTATTCACCCAGCCACTTCAAACTAACTAACTCCATGGAGCTGAGTCCTTCATGAGAAGCTAACAAGCACTCAGTTACTCAAGAATTTCCCAAAATTTTATGGAACTCGAAGATTCATTACCGTGTTCACAAGAGTCTCCCAACGGTTCCCATCCTGAGCCAGACAAATCTTGTCCATACCAACCAATTCTCTCCCTTTAAGAGCCATTTAAACAATATCTTTCCAGCTACGTCTAGGTCTTCCTAATGGTCTCTTTCCGTCTGGTTTTCCCACCAAAATCCTATACGAATTTCTCTTCTCATATGTTCTATGCGCTCTGCCAATCCCACCCCCTTGACTTTACCATTCCAATTATATTTCTCAAAGAGTACAAGTTATGAAGCTTCTCATTATGCAGTTTTCTCCCACGGCGTACCACTTCATCTCTCTTCGGGCCAAATGTACCGCTCGTCAGCCTGTTCTGAAGCAGCCTACGTCCCGTCAACATCCACGTGTCCCAAGTGGTCTCTCAGAAACTATGGACGTCTGGTTGAGGGATTGGAGAACGATACATACAAGTGTTTTACTCTGTTTTATCGTAATACCAAGTTTTATAAATTTGATGCCGTTTGCATTAATATGTACCGAGATAGAAATTTCTCTGAAAGGTTTAAGAGCAGATTCTCTCAACTTCCTTTTCTCTACACCCCCCCCCCATTCTTAAGTGTCTCGAACGGGAGAAAATATCGGTCTAGTGGGAAGCATGGGTCCATTCCATGAATACGCGGACAGTTTAGCGAGCGTTCGCACGTTGTTCGGAGAGAGAAGAAAGCTTTCAATGTTGCTATGGAAACGTGTCCTGGTAGCTGTTGGAGTTTTCGATGATGACGCGGCAATATAGGAATGCTAGAATGTGTGAATGTATAGCAATAACATGAAGGGATTATACAACAAGAACTCCGTGGCCTGCAGTCCGCAAGCGAACTATACCGACCGAGCGACCGCCACTTGTGGGCGAAGTATATTGCCTAATTAATCAATTATAGGTTAATCACAAACTTACTTATTATTACTATTGTTATTACTGTTAGTTAGATAGTTATTGGAGAGGGTGGGTTTCCCCATGCACTTAGACCAGTACTGGTCCATTGTGCTTCCCTCTATGATATTCTACTAGTCTCTATACCCTACCGATAATGGTGCTTATCATCAGTCCCGCCGAGCAAGCGAGTTCGGCCTCCACTAGCTTGGCGGTGTCTATAATGCTTCCCCCATCTATCAGAGGACTTAGAGACTATTGTTGGGCGAAAAACGACTCTCTTATTATGTGTCGTTCTAGGTACTTGTGCTAGCTTTGTAATTGGCCTCTGTGCTGTTAAGTTTGTACGAAAATAAACACGAAGTAAGTTGAATTATTATTATTTAACCGGGAGAGCGGGACGCCTCTACCTAGACGCCATTACTATGCTAAACACCTCCACATGTCCCCTTAGCCTAAGCAGTGCGTTGAAGCTGTTGACACTCTTAACATGCTTGACCTAGTCTTTGCTAATTTCACTGATCTAAAGTATGTTCTTGTCGACTCTGGATTGGTCGCGCCTGATATATATCACCCTCCTTTGAATACTGATGTGCTTCTACCTCATGTCAATAATAATTTAAATTGTGAATTCAGTTATCAAAATTTTGCAGCAGGCAACTACACTTTGCTTTACAGCATTCTATCAACTTATGATTGGTCAAGCGTGTATGAAACCTCTTCTGTTGACGTAGCAGTCGCCAGCCTCCGTGTTGCTGTCAGAAGTGCCATGAGCAGGCAATTCCTTGTGGGTATCGCTGCAAGTCTAATTCGCTCAATGGTTCTCCTATGCCTTAAGGCATTACATCGCTAAGCAAAATTATTTGCAGAACCGCTTTAAAAAGAATCCTTCCGATTGCTTTTACGGCAGGTTCGCCTATTACCGAAAACTAGTTAAAAATACCATCAAGTCCGACAGGAACTTAAAAATTTGGAAATAAGTTAAAAGTAAGTAGTGAGAACAGTCGTTCTGTCACGACATTTTAAAGGTTCTTGATTTGATGCAGTGCAAGTGAATGTGTCCTCCTGCATAACTAATTAATCACTATGCCATGAAGGCGTTTATAAAAGTGCATGCATAGATCCAAGATTTCTTGACCTTCTTTAATATCATAATCTTGAAAAAATATAAGGTAAAATTTCAAATTTAATATACAGTAAGGTGTAGAAAATTCTATTTGATAACTTCCTAAATGTGTTTGAATTTTTCATTGCATTCTGTAGGAATATAGCCCTTATCTTCAAAATGATGCGATAGTTTCACATCAGCCTATAACGAATTGCTGCTGCGCGCTAGATCCGTTTCACAAACTTGACTTTCGATGACTTAAAATACAAAGATTTTAAAAGCAATACATTTAGATAGTATTTTATTTAACAATCCACACAATTCCCCGACTCTTTCACATGTCGTCAATAGCAATGATACTTCATTATCATATTCAAATTTAGCCACCAATGAAACGTGTTTTAAATGACATTCATATGCAAATAATATTTATCAAAATACGATTTCCGTAAGTACTTATGAACTTATTCTTTATTCATCACATATTCTTAGAGATATCTGAAAAAAAAACATCGCGTAATTGGAGAAATCTCAATTAGGAAAAGCAGCGATTTATGGAAAGTGTGAGTTAGGGGAACCACAGGCGCTGTTAGCGAGTGTCAGTGCCTACCCAGTTCATCCGTTCCTCTACTAAACGCAAAAAGGACGATGACTTAATGACGCTAGGCATAAAATATAAAAGCGTTTCAAAGCGACTGTTCGCAACGGTAGTCTAAAAGCGAAGAGTTTGTTTCGGATGTTACATCCCTGTCCTCTGTCTCCTGGTGGCAATATCTGAACCTAAGAAGTAATGAATAGCAGTAGGTTGCAGAAAATGCATAATGATTAGCTTCATAATTTGATGCCTTAATAAAATTAAAGAAGAATGTCTGAACAGGACGAGTAGCAAGCACGAGGATTGTGACAAATGCAAACAAATTTTTATCCATTAACCACAAGGGAAAGAGAATACTCATTCATCATTCATCAGTAATCTGTCATACGACAGGTCCACAGCCTCTTCCAAAACAGTTACTCCACTTGATGCGATCTCAAGCTTTCTCCTTCAAATGAAAATATCCTCTTCTGTCCCCAAGGTCATTTAGCATCTTCTTACGTCTTCTTCCTCGTCTTCTGGTCATTTCTATCCGCCCCTTTATCTTTCCTTCAATAACTTCTTTTAGAAGGCAGTTACCGCGTAAGATATCATTCATTCATCTGTAATCTGTCAAGACGATAGGTCCACAGTCTCTTCCAGAACAGTTCCTCCACTTAATGCGATCTAGAGCGACCAGAAGATGCTGGATGACCTTGGGGACATAAAAGAGAATATATATGTGAGAAAAATATTCATATTTATTTTAAAGGAATTGGATTAATTTGGCTCACAATAATGACCAATAGCAAAGTTTTGTGAAAATGGAAAGGAACTTTTGAGTTTTTCAAAAGGTTGGCAATTTTTTTATTAGATGAGCAACTGTTCGATTCTCAGGGACTGTGCGTGACGCAGGCACATCAGTACAACACGTCTTCGTTCCCTCAAAACCATCACACATACACACTTTATTTATTGCATCACAATATATTTGTCAACAGTAAGACACATAGGCACGGGTCTGTCTTAGCTAAACATGATAGGTATTTAATGCAATGAC
>NW_019737986.1:229927-376300 GCF_002891405.2 Cryptotermes secundus
GGGACATAAAAGAGAATATATATGTGAGAAAAATATTCATATTTATTTTAAAGGAACTGGATTAATTTGGCCCAGAATAATGACCAACTTTTGAGTTTTTCAAAAGGTGGGCAATTTTTTTATTAGATGAGCAACTGTTCGATTCTCATGGACTGTGCGTGACGCAGGCACATCAGTATAACACGTCTTTGTTCCCTCAAAACCATCACACATACACACTTTATTTATTGCATCACAATATATTTGTCAACAGTAAGACACATAGGCACGGGTCTGTCTTAGCTAAACATGATAGGTATTTAATGCAATGACATGTTCAACACATTGATCTTAGGATGTGGCACGAAGATAATGATTTTGGAACCCATAATCTCTCTGCTACGTGCCAAACTATATCGTTAAATGAACAGATGTTGTCGGTGAAGTTGAATATCAATAGACTGCAAAATTTGCTGGGTAAATATTGCGGTATGGAAATCGCTGATAAGGAACTCACGTTCCCTGGAGGCAAGAGCCCCACATACTCTGAATTAGTCATCCTTCTGTTAATCAGAACAAACCTCAAACCTCCTCCTTTAGCTGAACACATCAAAGGACGTGTGAAAGCCAACATGAGAGTACAGTTCGTGGGTTATGTGGAGCTGTTATTGTGGTTACATTGCGACCAGAAGAGCGCAGAGGTCCAAAGTACGGACACTGGCTAGTGATCCCGTACGGTATATGCAAGTTTATACAAATTCACGAAGGTGAAGACATTGAACTCAGTATACATCCAAAAGAAGACTATACAACGGACTATTCAGAAAAATCGATAGCCCTGACAAGTCTCAAGAATTAAAACTGCGGAACAACTAGTTTCTCTTATATTTTATAGATTCTGAAATTAAGAGAAAAGTAAAACTGATTACCGCTTGATACCATTTGCTTCAAAATATTTCGTCTTCCAGCGTATTATCTAAAACGAATAGATTAAAACAGGCAAAGTAATTAACATAATATCACGTATTGGGTGTATGTCACGCGACAAATAACTTTACGCGGTATTGAATGTAGCGAAATTATTGCACATTCGCTCTTACACTTATATAATTCACAATTTTACAACTACTGCCATCTGCATTTTCACAATACTTCTCCTGCTGTAGTCACTGCCATGCACTCGATAGAACCCGACTCGGCGACTGCTAGATTGAAACTGACTGATTACTCTCTCTCTAGTAACTCATTACTAACTCACTACTGAATAGTGTTCGCTGCTCCTTACTTAGGCTCGGCACGGACAACCCAGAAAACAGTTACGTGATAGGTACCACTGCTGCGTAACGTCGTGTTTACAAAGGCGTTGTTGAGGAACGCTGCCGAGGGTTGTTTATTGCCGCATAGCAACTAGCGCGCTTCGGCTCGGCTCATTTCGGCTCTACTCGTCACGGCAGTGAGAAACACCGCTTTCCTTACTGTTGCGTAACTTGGCAACCGACAGTTTATCAAGGGTCTGTCTTCGTGGTAACTCGTTCCACCTGCCGTTGTCCAGCAACGGTTAGACATGTCACAATAATTTAGAATTAGTATAAAAATAATAAATTTTTCTTCGTGTTATTTGCATGTGGAATGTGTATTATCACACGAAGGGTAGTATATAAATGGACACTGTCCGAAACCAGGGCATTAAAGAGAATATTTAGGCATGAAAGAGAGAGAGAGAAAATGGACAGAGAGACAGAGAAAGGTTATAATGACAAGCTCCATGAATTGTACTCTTCACAAATATTATTAGAATGACCGACTCAAGGAAAATGAGGTCTGTGTGGTGTGTAGCACGGATGGTAGGGATGAAAAATGCATTTAGTGCTGTGGTCAGAAAGTGGCCACTTGGAAAACTAGAGGTAGGTGAGTGGATAATGTTGTGATATGGCAGCTGAAAGAATGAAATAGTGGAGCCAGAAGAGAAGGCCATTGCTAGTTAACGGCCGACAAACTTGTGTCCTCGGCAGTCAACAGGAACGCAACAATAGAATAACTGTTGGAAGCAGTGTTTTCTATACTGTAGCTTGCGAGACTATATAAGGAAAACCAATTGCAGCTTTAAGTCGGTCGAGAATGAGGATATTTGGAGTTGTGGGCTAGGTGCAAGACAGTCGCCAGCCGGTAACGGCATGACCAGAAGAGGACTTTATTGGAATCTGTTACCAGGCAACGTCTGGTGAAGACACAGAACACTTAGCGTGTGCTTTAGTGACAAGTTGCATTTGTAGGTTATCGGGAGCGCTATAATTACATCTGGTTACGAGTTTTGGGAGTCCAGTGAATCCTTTACCAATCCAAACCACGTGCCTAGTCAAATACAACTAGAAATATTAAAAAATTTATTAAGAGTTATAACAGGTGTTTGGGGACTGGATTGTTCTAGCTCAGTAGAAATGGTACAGGCTCTTGTGAAAACGGCAATAAACTTCGACTTTCATTACAGGCATGAGACTGTTAGGTTCTAAGAGAGGGTTTGGCTACTAGTTAGGTAGTTACACAGATGGCACAGTTTACGGTTTTGATTGCATCCCCTGATGAAGATGCAAGAAAATAAATAAAATTTGAAGGAATCAGGGCGGCTCTTCATAAAGCCTGAAGAAATGTTGTACAGGTGTGGTGCTTACTTTAACGTCATTCACCGCTTTGGCGAAAAGACGGAGTGGTTGAGGGCGGTAGGTCATATGCTGTCTGGGCTCGCGACGAAAGACAATCATTGCCGATGTACAATGCACAGTTTTGTAAAATATACAACACAGCGGCTAGCTTGTCTTGCTGGGACACAGAGAGAATGAAGAAGATTAAAAAAACGTTGTCTCAAAAAAGAACCGAAGAACAAGAACGTCATGACCTCCCACTAAGTTCATTCGTCATTTCTGATTTCAGGATTATCCTGAGGCAGTTTTCTTGCGGTGTCTGAGACTGCTTAAAACTCTGTTTTCTTACAGTGTTTGGAGAGGCAGTACATAACGACATGTCAGATTCCGGAAAATGAAGAAAGAAGTAGAGTTAAAAAACAGTATTATCTTCTGGGACGCAGAAGTTCACCTACGTTTCGGAGAAACCTATTCTTCCCATCTTCGGTGTTGAAGTCAAGCAAGAGGAAATAAGTTTGCGGTCTCTATCGTACTATGCGGAGTGGGCATTCTTCATGTTCACAAGCACGAGAACGACTACATATTAAGTCACGCCTATTTCGAATTGCATAAAGAGAAGAAATTTCACTGAATTTTCTACATGAGAAATAGTGTCTAATATTAACTGGCATTGAAAAGACTTCCCAGTTCTAAATATTTTAAACATATCGTCGATTTAGAGTAAATACTCAAATAAAATCTAGTATGCTCCTTTCCACATTTTAGGTGCTCATTCTTTTTATTTCTTTGCTTCTGACACCGTAGAGTCCCAGCCCACTTTAAATTTCACAGAGGTAAACATTTTTTGTAAAAGAGAAGGTGAACACTATTCGAGTTCTCGAAAATTATATATCTCAAACTGGTGGAAGTTTAAAAATGTTCCTGATATGATCCTGCTACATAATTTATAGATTTGGAGTCAGCTGGCAGAATCATTGGGTAAGAGTAGGACTTGAGATACTGGGGGTCTGAACCAAGTACGGCCTCATTCAGATAAGATGGCATGTACGAGTATAAGGAATTTTCTAACACATTGCAACTGGCTGAGTAACTTCTCCATTAATACGGACGATATATGGCTTACAATGCTTAAGGGTAGCTCCATATAACAGAATGTTTTGTGAAAAATCGATAGTTGTTCACCCAGCAAAGAATTTCCTCGCATATTATGGAATCCGATGGTCCATTGCAGCGTCCACAAAAGCAAGCCACTAGCCCCTGTTCTGAGCCATTTCCTTCCGGTTCACACCCCGTGCACACTATTTTCTTATTATTCGTTTTAGTGCTTCCGCTCAGCGTCCTCTGGATGTCTCAACTTGTGTCATGCCTCCAAGTTTTCCGACTAGTTCTCATCTCTGCCATGTGTGCTACATGCCCGTCCCAGCTCATCCTCCTGATTTTATAGCCCTAATATTATCTAGTGGAAAGTCCACTTTATGAGCCTCTTCAATGTGTAATATTTTGCTTCTTCCTGCAACCTTTCCTCTTCTATGTCCAAATATTCGTGTCTGGAATTTCTTCTCAAGGGCCCTCAACCTATGTTCATTTAGGGGCAGAGACCCAGTTTCGTATCCACAGAGAGTCTCGGTTTTCAGTCCTAATTAGCAGTCCTTGAGTCTTGAGTAAGACTATATTTTTTTAAGTTTGAATGTTATTATTTTCTGATAGCAGAACGGGACGACAGCGCAGTCTGAACTGAATGGTACGTATACATCTCCTTCCCTTAATCCAGGCGAAGACATTCACACTCATTTTGAAATAATTTTTCTTACCCTTTATCCCCTACTCGAACTGAATTGTATTTTCAGCATCTGCTAGTGGTCCGAGAGCCGGATGTTCCCCGCACGCAACAATGTTTCGATCTCGCAAACTCGTGTTCTGCCTCGCGCCTTTCTCATACGCCACCAGCACTACGTGCAGCCCACGAGGAAACGTCAATCCCAATTCTTAGAAAAGTAAATCGACTAGGAAACTCGATTTAAATTTGATAAATTTAAGGGGGTACTACGCGCGAATTCACTAAGTTTCTTCTGGAAGCCCTAAGATGCCGATGGAGCGCTGGAGGGTTCCTCAAACGCTTAGAAACGCCTTGCTGCTCAGATGTCACTGCCCCTCCCTCTCTGTACATCTCTGGGGTGGGGGAATGTGAGCGGAAGCAACTTCTCATTATATTAAACACAGGAGAATACCTACCTACAATTTTCACTGGCTCTACATCCCCCTTGGTCCCTGGCCTCTGATTTTCAGTTTCATGATTATTTTAGGGACGGTAGGACTCCTTGGACGAGAGATCAGCTCCACACAAGGCCTCTCTACCTAAACAAAGGACCACACAAACACAGAATAAATACATACACATGCCAAATATCTATGTATTTTGTGGGATTCGAACCCACGATCCCGGCTTCCGAGCGAGCGAAGACAGTATCATGCCTTAGACCGCTCGGCTACCGTGACCGGCAAACACAGGAAAATGCCTACCTTAAATTTTCGCTTGACTTAATGAGATATCAATATTTTACTTGGTTCATTTTCTTGAGGCGAATTAAATTTATAAAATCTCTCCCCGCTTTCAAAAAACCACCTTCATATGGATCTAGTTTTTGTGCTAGATTATGTTGGGTATCCTACGCTTCCGCAGTTCTCGTGTCTCTCTAAGCAAAAGGCAGAAACATGAAACAGCATGCCATAAGAATATAGCAGGACCGAGCATTTCCATCCATGCCTTTTCTTAAAGCAACAAATCGCCCTGCTTACAACACGCAGTTGTCAAAGCATCATTAAATAAACAAAGAAGCAAAGGAAGCGCACATTGACGATTAAGAATAACATCTCCAGCGACAAGAAATAGGCACGCAAAAGGAATTATATATATACGTATACATGTATGTGGTGCAAACTTTCGGAGCATAATTTCGAATCGAAACAGTATAAAACCTCACCCTTAAAAACTGAAGGAGCACAAAGTAAATAAAATCTGAAATTCCACAAATTCAGCGGCTTTGGAAGGAATTGATGTTAATTAAACTGACTCAGCAATGATACTGAACAAATCTACTCTAAACTATGGAAAAGATATTTTAATTGCCGAGTGACAGTGAAGTTTCACTTAAATGTTCCAGTTCGATTCATATGCTTGAAAAACATCCGTGTAGTATTCATCAGTACATACGCGATCTTAATCAAAGCAACAACATCGCAAAAGTGGGCACAGGACTTTAAACTATTCATCTTTATAATATAATATAATATCTTGTTACTCTGTACAGGGACTGATGCTATTTTAAGGTAAATCTCCTGTGGACTGTTGGTGACAATTTCCCTGCCATAACCCAAAAGATACAGGCCGTGTGTGTGTTTGCTCGATAATACAGAGATGACACGCAACATCTCGTGCATTCGTTGTAGGGCTTACGTAAGTAATTCTATGGCGCAGAGCCCTTTATGAGAAACTAACAGCAGATGAGTTACTCAAGAAAATTTCGCATTCTCTGGAGCCCGGAACTTTATTACTGTGTTCACCAAACCGAGCACAGGTCTGTGTCCTGAGCAAGACACGTCCAGTCTATGCCCTTCCACTCTCTCCTACAACCTCTTTCAATATTATCTTCATGTACGCCTAGCTTTTTCATACGAACTCTTCCCGTTAGGTTTTCCGACTAAAATGTTACACGAATTCCCTAACTCTTCCATACGTGCTACATGACTCACCCATCTGGTACTCCTTAATTTGAATATAGTGTTCGTTTTGAGTCTAATACAGGCAGGTTACTGCATGGATTGATAGATAATTTGAAGGATGGATGGAAGGTTGGAATGATTGGTAGATCAGTGGATGGGCAGACTACAAGGTGTGCTTTTGAGATAATCTTTAAATATTTGTCTCGTGAGTGTTTTGAGAGCCACACAACTGACAAATCTTTTCTTTTGTGAGACGGCTTCTTAAATGTGATTTCGTATTTTTCTCATGCATGTACGTATAATACTCCTCTTTGGGTTAATAACTGTGTTTAGTTATTGCTTAGTTCCAATAAATGCTATTTAATAATCAGCACTAAGCCATACACGTTGAAAAGTAAAATACAGTATTCTTTCTTTGTAGCTACTTTCTTTCTTTTGGTAGTTACACATCTTTGTACTTATTATTATTATTTTTTATTATTGCTAGTGGGGTGGGACTAAGTCCCTTGTACTACGGCCACTTCTGGCCTATTGTACCAGCCCCAGTTGATAGGTGAGGGTGATTGTGGAGCAATTGGTGGAATGAAGATTGGCAGGGGGAAACCGAAGTACCCGGAGGAAACCTGCCTTAGCGCCTCTTTGTCCACCACAAATCCCACTTGACCAGATCCGGGATCGAACCCGGGCCGCCGCGGTGGGAAGCCAGCGACTAACCGCTTGAGCTATGGCACGGCCCTTTCTTTGTACTTAGTGGAAACGTAAAATAGCAGGGATAATTCATATTGGAGGAAGAGGAGCACCTGCTTGCTGTAGTGAATTACAAATTTATTTCGGGTGTTAATACAGATAAACCCTTGAAGATAGGATCCAGCTGAAATCTCAGTTGGCGCCAATGGTTCGTTATTCCGTGACATGAAAATAACAGAACTATTTCAGGCTTATGTATCTTCGAATGAAACGCGCTTAAATGATGCTCCATTTCTTCTTATGTCATAAGACTGATATGCACCGCCTGTCGTTTTTGTTACAGTGAACAAACAAACGAAAGTTGTGGGCGAGGAAGGGGAAGGTTTTGAAAATGCTTTTGTAATAACAAAGCTGACGAGCCGTTGTAATGAAACAAGGACGTCCACACTTGTGCCAGCGTCGCGCCGATCTGTTTCTGTTTATTGAATAGTGCCGCGTGCTGAAGAAAAAGCCACGATACTTTGTTTCTCTCGATGGGTATCAACTATCAATTCTATTTACATTCACGCTTCTTGTTACGTTATATTCTTAACCCACTCTTAGACACTCACGGCTCCACTGGAAGTTGTAGTGAAAAACACTCAAATGTAGTATAAGGGCTTTTTGAGTGGTTTGGTGAACCTTGGGGCAGGAGAGAGCTTCTCTCATCTTTGATGGGTTTTATGTGAGATTTAGGGAACAATGTTTGTATACCGCTGCTTCTGAAGAAGGGGAACTCCATCCTCTATCCAGCTGGTTGCAACAGGGTTCTTTATCTGGGGTGGCGTCTCATGGTAGTGAAGGGTCAGGTGGGTCAAATCCCAACCACCACATCAGGGCAAGGCTTGACATTTGAAAACCCCCGGAACGAGAACTGAGTGTTGGTCCCATGAGGGGTGGTGAGATAATGAGGGGTGACAAGAATGAGGAATGGTGACTGGCAGTGCACCAGTGCACTCGCATGTTTTCATTTTTCTTGAAAATATACGCTGGTTCGGCCATTTTAAACTGAAATGCATGTTAATACATGGTACAAGATCTTTGAAACAATGATTATTACCCAAATAATCAAATATTTCTCTTATCTTACAAAACTATAAAGTTCATCGCCACATTGACAAAATCCTCACCACTTCACCGCTTCCTGACTCAGTACAAGTCATTTTGCATTTTCACTCAATATTTTCATAATATCAATTCAGTTATAGCTCTTCCTAGTGGTACTTACATCATGCTACCTACAATTACAACGCGTCTTGTAAAGGCAATCATAAAAGTCGCCATTATTTTATGATTCACTCTTGAGTTTAAAATTTGAAGTACATTTACCCATAGAAAGCTATTTATAAGAAGCGTAGAAGTTCACATTAATTATAAATAAGGAAATGTTGCGGATGTTTGCTCCTAAACCGATAGTTGTTCTGGGCAATAGACAATACGTCGCATAATGCACAGTTCGAAATGAAACCTGTGTATTCAGGTAGGCAGGCCTCGACTCCTCGACGCCGAAGTTCGGTTTCACTTTGTGGAGAAAGTAACCACACCTTACATCATTTTTCTTCGTCCGATATTCCATATTTGTCTGACGTGTGGCAACCTCGGTCTGAAACAGTGTGCCCTCCGATGCGGCACTGGTCTGCAGTCAGTTCACATCTAAGGATACAGTCTTTGTTTCCTTACTGACTGAAATGAAACTGGCTCGGACTTGCTGCTTCTTAAGGTGAATCAACCATATATTGCGCAGGTGCAGTAGGTGAAACTCCCTGAAACGTCATCGTGGAAATTTTCCTTCGGTCATTCCCTAACTGCTTCACAGAGCTGAGAGAACGTTACATTTCATTCTTTAACGCACTTAAAGGGGCACGTAATAACAGTGGGAAATTTGAATAAGAGAAAAATAGTCATATATTTCAGAAATTTCTGTACAAAGAAACTGCTAAATTTTGAATAAACTACGTCCTACACCACGCACAAAATGTTCACGAAAGGCGCTGTAAAACTGCTGAAATCGTTTTTGTTCGAACAAAAGGGGAAAAACTTAGGAATGGAAGGGTTGTGGGAACGGGTGGCGCTACGCATCACAGACTCTGCTTGAATCTGAGGAGAGTGGATCGGAAGTCGGTCCTTCCTTGACTATCCGTCAGTTGAATATATTTGGTTGAAGTTCAATAACTCCAAAGCTGACGATGTCTGACTTCCATCGAGGAATGTATTTAAAATTAATTCACACTGAAGAAAATTTGAAATGTGTTTGAGGCACATGCAATTCTCAATCGTATTTAATGAGCCTATAATGATAATTATAATNGTATATGTTCATGTCTCGTCACTAAAATATAGAACAGCCTTATAACTGATAAAGCGTTCGGAAATGTGAGAGAATTAAAGTGTTTAGGAATTACAGTAACGTAACAAAATTACGTTGAGGATAGAGTTGAGTNAGGAAAGTGTATTACTCTTGAATAATAGAAACATACACGTTTCGGACAATGAGCCCTTTATTCCAAATCATTGTTAAATTAACATTAATTGCCATCAATATTATTTGTATTAAAACAACGTCGATAAAATAATATTATATTAACGGACTGTGAGAAATTACTGAACTTATATTTCATATTAGATTATGAAAATTATATGTGACTAACAAATTTTAGATATAATTTTCAGTATTTCTACCATTTTCCCAGTCTGTTAATTCTATTGTTGTGAGGTATGCCTACATCCAACATACAACATCGTCTACAGTAAGAGAAAATCATTCTCGTGTCTGGAAGAGACAAAGCGCATGGATCTGAAACAGATGGTACACAATGGCGTCCGTTCTTCCCGAAATTGCTAACATTTTCTGGAAAATCTCTTTCTCTCTTGTGTTTGTTTTCTAGAGCACAGAAACTATGGCAACTACGCGTGAGCTATCAGAGAGAAGAGACTGATGCCGGGTTCACAGTGATCGTTAGACCTGAGGTTCACAAGAGAGTGACCATGAGTAACACTATTTTCTTCGGGGAAGTTTATTAGCCTTTCGGGGGGATGAATTGCATCGAACTTTAGTGCTGAAGAGTACTTCAGGCAGGACGCAAGACTATTGTCTACTCTACTTACCTTCTTGTCCTGATAACGGGGATAGTTCGTTCGTACGTAAAGCTGATAAACATATACCAGACCATATGGAGTCACATTACTCCTCAGAGGCACAGTGACGTTACTGACGCAAATGTGTTGTTTGCTTGTGATTTGTTTAGCGACGTTTTCAGTGTCACTGATTGGTCAGCTTGGAATGATAAGGTTACTGAACAATGAATTGGAAATTATTTGAAAGGATAGATCATGGCCTAATTTGAGGTGTCATCCAGGGATTCTTCTGAAGGGGCTAAGGGATGGAACTGGAAGTCTCTCGAATACAAAACAGATGTGTGAATTAACATACTCGCTGAATGTGTTGATGTGGTGGACATAAATCCCTTAGTCGAGCATGAATGCATTCAAATCGCATTAAGTTACATTCACATGGCCTTCTGGAAATATGCATTGCCAAGTACCAAAACCAGGCGAACTTCATGTTCGTGTTTCACAGTGTCTTCAAGCGGAAATTTCGAGAAGTTTATTCTTAGGTGAATGTGTTCCGATGTGCTAAGCTTCGTCCGCGGAACTTCGTAAGTTACATTCATCTAGAAGAATGAGTTGGGCAAGGCATATAAGAACCACAGTGAAGCACGCAGAATTTTAGTTAGGAACCCGAAGGGAAGAAGACAGTTAGGAGGCAGGCGTAGATGAAACAATAATAATAAAATTGATCTAAAAAATAAGATGTGAGAACCTTCATCTGGTTCAAGGCAAGATCCACGGACAGGTTCTTGTGAAATTTGCAATAAACCTGAGATGCATTTCAATGTTTGGCGATTTTATTGACCACTACATTCTCGCCTTGAGCTCCGCTCTGTTCAGTGACGTATGAAGAACTGCTTCAGGATAAATATTTCCGGGATATATTTTGCATTGCATGATGTTCAGGACATACTACAGAAAGACCTGCATTAGGAAGAAGGTGCATATAGAACTCGTGCGTGAATGTTGTTATGCAGAAGGACAACGCCGTCTGCGTATAGCACTTAGCGATGAAGGACACGTCCCGGATTTCTTAATTCATATGCACGATGAGGCGGAGAAGAGGAATTCATAGAGGATATTGGTGGGAAAGCCAGAAGGAAAGAGCCATTAGGAAGACAAAGACGTAGTTGGGTGGACAATATTAAAATGGATCTTAGAGAAATAGGATTGGATGATATGGACTGGATTGATCTGGCTCAGGATATGGGCCAGTGATGGGCTCTCAAGTACACGGTAATAAATCTTAGGGTTCCATAAAATGCTGGGAAATTCTTGAGTAGCTGCACAATTTGCGGCTTCTCAAGAAGGGCTCAGCTCCAAGAGTGAGTGTGATGATGCATTGTCATCGAGAATGATCCTTATGTTTACTTTTACGACTCAAACCCAATTTTTAGCTACCATCCAGGAATATTATCGCAGAAACTATGGGATAGTCAGGATAGGCAATTTCTGGACTGAGATATGCAACTGATATTCTTCAAATGCTGAAGCATGTAACCGCGGCCTTAGGTTTGAGTTCATAAGTGACACGGAAAATATAATATCCGAAACCAATTGTCACCTGCAGTGGCATTACCTTAAACTTCTCCTGACTCATTTATAAACGTTTCAAACACACGCATGCGCAATAGGAAATCTAATTCACGCGTTCTCTTTTCAGATGTTTCTTTCAGCTCGGAGTATCCATGGACTCTCCATTCATACACTTCTATGAACTCTTTTTATTTATGACTTTTACAATCCCACAGCATCTCCAGGGAAGGCCTCGTATCGTTCTCTAATCCCGATTAACGAGTTCGACTCAGTTTCGTGATATAGGTACAGAAAATATAAAATTCCTTAAAAGGCATTATTTAAAATAAGTTCTATTGGATTCAATGGGCGCCAACAAAAACTTCACTGTTTGCAATATGAATATTTATTAGACTCGTAAGAATTGCCAGTATTCGAATATTAAAACGGATTGGCAAAATAAATAGTCGCAATGTAGTTCATTAGAATTATTGCAAATCCATCTCCAAGTGTTAAGTGTAGCATAAATATATTTTTCTTTACATTATACGCAGGTTAAATATATTTATCTACTGTACGAACTCTGTAACAGTTAATCGGATAAAAGCTTCTCACAGCTGTTACTATGAAAATTACTCCTCTCTGACTGAAACGCCATGTAATCAGGTAGGGGTTCACCCACGTTTCAGAGGAACTTATTGCCTCTATCTTCAGGGTAAATATGTAAGCGAAGCGAGAAAACAGCAAGAAAGAGCTCTGCTTGCCAACTCCTTATTTTTGGGTTCTTTTACGGAATTTTCTTCTGTCTTAAAAATGGAGATGTACTTCCCTCCGAAACGTCGGCGAACGTTTACCGGACTGCATGACGTTACATTCTAGAAGTCAGTGTTTTCCTACTACAGTTTGTTAGAGGCTGTTGTTGTTTTATTCATGTCTTATTTAATGACGGTGTAATCAAATAATTCAGACTACGTACCGTTGACAGTAGGACGACCAGGCAGTATTTACTGAATCGGGGAAGATGTAGAAGGCTGTGAGAGGTGCCTAATTCAGGTAATTTTTTGCAGGCTTCCATTCCTAAGACAGAACTCGGGACCTCTTGATTAAGAAACAGAGGTACGATGAACTTGCTCTGAAGCATCTGTTCTCTCGGTACAGCAACTAGGTAAGCGACTGGGCGGGCCGCGCCATAGCTCAAGCGGTTAGTCGCTGGCTTCCCACCGCGGCGGCCCGGGTTCGATCCCGGGTCTGGTCAAGTGGGATTTGTGGAGGGCAAAGTGGCGTTACGGCGGGTTTTCTCTCAGTACTTCGGTTTCCCCTGCCAATCTTCATTTCACCAAATTCTCCATCATCATAACCACCCGGGGCAGGTACAATAGGCCAGTGAGTGGCCGCCGTGCCGAGTGGCCCCAGTTAGACTGGGCGACCGAGAAATCAGATCGCGGTTCCCGGCAAGTACATTATCCCTTTGCCATGGCATCGAGACCGGCCAACACACAGCCTCCTATATAAAGGGTACAGGGGGCTGTTTCCCCGAGGATAGAGAGGAATGTACTTGTAGCTGTAAGCGCACATCCATCTAGTGTTTAAGTTAAGAATGATGGAGCCATACCTACACTCCCTCATGCGTCTTCAGGACGTGGTACTGAATTAATTAAGCACAGGAATAATTATGTTTTGTTCTCATTGAAACTGTAGGCTTAGCATTTAAAAAGAAAGCGAATATTTCACTACTAAATAATCGAATAGTTTTTACAACTTCTTAAAAGAAAATAACCTTTATGTGTTAACGAAGGAGATGAAATTATCCACCCACCACGGTAGTTGCTCATCTGCTCTGCATCTAGTAACAGACTAAAATAAATCGACATAAAGTTTATTAGTGTGTGAAATTGTATATGATACGGTGGGATCCTGTCGCAGAACAGCAGGAAGTTGACACATAACTTGCCTGTAGAAGAGGGGCGGGCAATTATATTTACTCGGAGCCGAGTGATCGCCGGGCGGGAAGGGTCACGAGCATGGATGCATGATACGGGCTCTTCATATCGACTGAGCGTACGTTGCAAGCATGTCGGTACCCGAAGACATAAATACAATTTTAATGATTTTTAATTCGGACAGAATACGATAAAATCCAATTAGATTTCTAAAGACCTTAAGACCACGCAGTAAACGTAATGTCGAATGAAAAATCACTCGATTTTCTGATACCCAAGTCTAGAAATTGTAGAGGAGAGGACAGTAAGGTGGAATCTTGCTGCTATTGCAGAACCCTAGTGAAACTCTGCCAATCGACGTGGCATCTAACACAGAATATCAGTACACATTCTTCAGTTCAATTGACCGGTACAGGTGTTCATTTCTGATTTTACCGAAAAATAATTACTGTCCAAGTTTTGCAATCGAGCAGTCTTATTTAGTTTTCACAAACGAAGGAATCAAAGCTCATAATGTAATTTGCTTAATATTATTTAATATACTGAATACTCATTCAAATTTGAGATAATACAACTTAAAATACTGAAACGTTCCTATTCCGTTCAAATCTGCTGAAAGAAGAAAAGCGATTTTTCTTTAATACAGAAAATCCAAAAAGCACATATTTATAACGGGTGCAAACCCCCGCGAGCTTTCACAGTTCTGCACCGGGTGCAATACCGGAGAACATGCACTGGTGCATGTGAAGTATTTCATTTCACAATAAGCAAACGTCTTCGGAAGGCTCAGAATCTTTTTTTCAGTTCAAAACGGTCCATATCAGCATTAACTTGGTAATTGAAAACAGTTTCAAATGTCACTTCTGTTACTTGGCTACCCAGAGATATCCCTGTAGAGTTTAACCGCAATTTTCTGCCCGGATAGTTGAGTAACGTCGCAGTAGATATGCAGCCACTCTGCACAGGATTCAGCTGTCGCATTGCTGCAGAGGGGATACTTCCCCTTTCTTTCGTTCTCAATACTAAACACGCGCATTATCCATTATAACGTATACAGAAGAAAAACTGGAAACTGTTTATGTGATCTCTTTTTCATAAAGTCAATAAGGTTCCAATCTGGGCTTTCAGAAAAATCAAACGAAAACACAGGAAACTAAAATGCATTCGCTCTCTGTTTGCCTGTAAGTGATTGCAATGCATTCTGGTTGCTTCTCTGCAGAAGATACAATTTGTGGAACAACTGTGATAATGTACATATCAACATGAAATTCCAACATGGCTAATACTAGAGCCCTCCATTGAATATGATCCTAAGCTTGTTTCATTCAATTCCCGCCATCATATCCCGTCTCTTTACTATTGTCCTCACATCTTCTCCTCGGCCTTTGAAGCGGTCGCTTTCCAAGGAGTCTTTCTACCAGAGTTTTGTTCTGTACTTCGTGTCTCTTCATCATAGCTGCAGAGTTATATATCTAGCCAATAATAGCTTCCTGGATTTCATCAGACTTTGTCGCTACGTGAAAAATACCACAACAACGTGAGACATCTTCATAGACAAAATAAATATTAAACACCTAACTGCACACATACAAATACAAAAACTACCTGCGAGGAATACACAGGTATATACTAAGATAGCCATTTACACGGCAATTAATAATATCCACAAGACGGAAGTTGGAAGAAGGGCTCCCACACGACACGTCGACCCATGACTACGACCTGAACGATAACATTAAGTTATTTTTAGTTTTAGCTAATTTTCAAGACTACTTTTAGCAATAAACTTAAAACTGAATATATAATTCGACGAGTTATTTAACTTAAATACTTATTTAGAAGTTTTTAATAACTTTCGAACCAATTTGGAGACGCATTACATTAATAAATTTGTTAATACTAAATAATAAAATTCATAAGATAATAGGGTTTAATTTTTTCTAATTTTAGGCAACAACAGCGCATCACTAAGATTTTACACATAATATTAATTTACATTTTCCAAAAGATATATTCGCTGTAATAATAATAATAATAATAATAACAACAGGATGTAAAATATTGATCCATATTAAGACAACTCAATTCCAGAACTTGATGATGACATAGACAAAGTCGAAATATCTAGCGTATAGTTTCGCACAATAAGTGAACAACAGTGACACAGCAGCACTTGCATTTGTCTCCATCTTGAAGACACTTCATGCTGCGCCAACGGCCGGCCAGTTCACACGATTCGTTATGCTAACTGCGTGTCCAGTGTAAACAACGACTGTTTCACTTTAGTCTCCTGACTTCAGCCTGCTTAGGCATATATACCTCTCCGAGCACTTTGGTTTCAAACAGACTTAATTATATTCTCTCGAAATAAGAGATCATATTTTACAACCACATCCAACAATGGACAAAACAATTATGACGTATCTTCTTTTGGAAAGCAGGCGGAGCGGCAGCTGCTTCAGAACTGAATACTGACAAGTATGTCCTTTAATTTATTCAATAATTTCAACAGCACTGCCCATGTCGTTCTTCCTGGACCCGGTGTGCTTTTGACATCATAATAAGTAACATAAGCGGTTAGGTAGGGCGGTCTGTTCCGTCTCCACACACGAGACCGTTTCCTATTAGTTTGGACTCTACGAGTAGCAACGTATTTGTTTTATTGCTAGTGGGGTGGGACTAAGTCCCTTGTACTGCTGCCACTTCTGGCCTATTGTACCAGATCCAGATGATAGGTGAGGGTGATTGTGGAGCAATTGGTGGAATGAAGATTGGCAGGGGAAACCGAAGTACTCGGAGAAAACCTACCCCAGCGCTACTCTGTCCACCACAAATCCCACTTGAACAGACCCAGGATCGAACCCGGGCCACCGCGGTGGGAACCCAGCGACTAACCACTTGAGCTATGGCGCGGGCGAGTAGTAACGTAACATAGAATTCGGTTCCGATTAATTCCTATGATGCATCTCACCGAACTGGAACTCGAGAGCTTTCACATTAACAACGAAAGGTAACCATATGGACAGACGCGCATAGCAGAGAGTTTCTTTACTTGTATAAACCGGAGTGCAACATCAAAGAAGACCTTTTGTGTCACACCATTAAGAATAATTATTTTCTCTGTTTGGAGATCTGCGTTTACTAATAATAAATTATGAAATGAATAAAGACAGCGAGAATGTTAATATCACCAATTGTGCGTTAAAATCAAAGAAATACTGAAACCGGATTACGAAGTCCAGAATTAAGTATGTAAGATTTGAGGTTTTCACGGCGGTGACTATGGAGAATGCCGTCTTCTAGGATATAGCACCGTGTAGATCTTGTGTGAATCGAAGTTTCGGAGGAAAGTATCGTCTCCATCTTCAGGGTAGAAAAATCCGAAAGTGAAGAATCAGCTCGAGGAGGTGGCTGCATAAATATACTTTCTACCCTGAATATGGAAGCGATACATTCCTTCGAGACGTCGGTTTACTCAAGATCTACACGGCGTCAAATGTGAGAAGACTGCATTTTTCAGAGTTCAGCACTCAGCAAGAGGGATACAATGAGTGAGACAAGTAGCCACACGGAAGAAATTAGAAACATACCAGGTTTGAAGGCAAGAAATCACTTGGGAGAATAAGATGTAGATGGGAAAATAATATTAAAATACATCTTAAAGAAATACGTGTAAGAAAATACTGATTGAATTTATCTGGCTCAGGATAGGGTCCAGTGGTTAACTCTTAGGAAAACGATACTGAATCCTCCGGTTATACGAGTACAAGAGGCGGAGAATTTGTGACCGTTTCAGTGAATATTAGTTTCTCAGGAGGGACAGCCGGTTAGTTAGTTAGTTAGTTAGGAAATCCTATTTGTATAATTGCGGTTAAAAATTGCCTTCGTTCCCGCTTATGGTCAAAGATGCCGTTGAAACTGCAGTAAAGAGACCGCAAGAACATAACAGTATTCACTACATCATTTATCTTATGTACAAATAGGAATAGAAATGTTTTCCAAACAGTGAGACAGACGCTAATCCTCTATCTGATGACCTTCTCCTGCTCGTTCCAGAAAGGGAGACTCATTTCAGAAAGACGACGATTGTGTGTTGCTGGTCTGAGGCTAAAAGACTGTGAATAGCTTTATTTTTTACAGGATCTCTGCCAAATAAGAAAGAAAAAATGGGGGCAGTGATGAGGTCTAAGGGTGCTGCTTACTGAGAGGAGAGGGTGAATGAAATTTCTGTAAAAACATCACTGAACTTCCATCAGAGGAACGCATGCGCGATGTCAATACTTTTTTTTTTTCTGGGGAAGAATCTGAAGTGTTGATAGAATTGCGCTACGGTCCACGGAGGGAGGGGGAGAAGTGGATGTGAGTGGGTGACGGCTGCTCCTGTTCAGTCGCTTCTGGGTCCCACTGCTCTGCGGAGGGAGGTAACACGCGCGGCGCGCGACCCGAGTTTACGGACTTCGTAATGCAAATTTCAATCGCAGTGTGCTTGAACTTGTTACTGAAACATGTGCTAGTTATGGCCCAAAATTTTGTGTGAATTAGGATTCTTATAAGTTCCTAATGGACATGGGTGTCATTCCGAAAAGACGTCGGGCTGTCAGTGACACACCAGACACCCTCTCAACGCAGCCGCAGGTGCCTGAGCTATCAGATGAGCATAAGCAAGGTGAGGTATCTACATACAGCTTATAGTAATAGCGCTGATATTCGATTTCGCCGTTACCATAAGAGTTACGCTATCAAACGGCGTTCCTTGTTTACAAATCTCAGTATTTTCTGAAATTTTTAAAAAAATTAAAAAAAAAATCCTACAGTTACGGAAATTAGTACTTGGTTATACGTAAACCCGTCATGACATGACGTAACAATGAAGTGACTTGTCGATGCTTAGAAACAATTAAATGAATTAAAAATCTGTCCCACGTAGAAAACAATATTTTTGTTACCCCATTTAGAAAATTTCATTATTATCACAACGAGTTTGATATTAAAATGATATTTATTTTCTATTACTGAATATCTTCCTGTAGAATATTCCTATCAGGAATTTATATTTAATAACACTGCTTTTATATAAATCTGTAATATCTATTGTTTATTTGCTTATTTGGGCACAGGGTATGTCAGAATATTTCTATGAGTGATGAGTTGGGAAGGCTCATTACATTGCACAGCGAGCAGCTGATCCAGAATGCTTGTCACTGGGTACTGCGTAAGAGAAGGGACAAAAATTAACGTTAATCCTTAGGAAAACAGACGTAAGAGAGTAGGACAAGAACAGGCGCCTCTGACAGCAGGATTATGGTGCTGATACCATGTCAAGAAAATATTAGTGAATAATGAAATTTCTTTATTCGCAAAGATAAACGTGAGGTATAAAGAACTGAACTAGTTAACATCTGAACGACGCGTTTACAGCGGTGGAAAATACAGGCCTGATTTAAGGGCTATTCCGACTATGGAGGATGTCGCTATCAAAACTATTACGTTCCTTTCCATATAGAATTTACTTATAACCGGGATAATTTAATCGGCATAGCTTCTAGGCTACGGACTGGATGACCGAGGAATCGGGGTTCGACTCCTGACTGGGGCAAGGTATTTTTAACTTCCCCCTTAAAGTCCATACGGGCTCTGGGGCTCACCCAGCCTTCTGTAAAACGAATGATGTGGCAGAGTGGTGCTGCTGACCACTCATCTCCATCTGACGTAAATGAGTACGAAGCTATACCTCCATTGCCCCATACACCTACATGGCGCGGTGCGTAATTAATTAAGCCCAGGAATAATTTTACCGTCTTCTGTACAGAATTTACGTAAGGACGTCTGTTGAAAATGGATTCAGCGACGATTTTTGAAAAATGGTCGAGTTAAGATTTGACAAACTTCATTTCTCGTTTTTTTTCAATTTTCGCGTTCTGTATGGAAAAAAGTTAGCAAATCCCTCCTGAACCGGAGCATGAAAATACCAGGAGACTTACGGGCAGCTGGGCCGTACCAGAGGCGCCAGGGAAAGACCGATTCCATTTTAGGTAAGTAAGTCCGAAGCAGAATTGTGGACAAGCTAATAGTCGCTTAACTGATCAAGAAATTCCCCTCCTTTTACGGCAGCCGAAGATGAAGTACTGCAGGATTTGAAGTTCTCACAGTCGCGGTCATGAAGTGTACTGTTCTCTGGGATGGACTGCACGGCGTTACAACTCTTCATTCATTGCTGTGTTCACTAGCAGCTCCTAAGGCAAATGAAGCAGCCCACGTCTTTCTATCCTATTTCTCTATGATCCACTTAAGTAGTGTCCTCCCTCCTACGCCTGGCTTTCCCGAGAGGTCACTTCCTTCAGGATGACATTAACTCATCATACCGTATTATTTATACTAAAATAGCATTATTATACTAATGAACTAGAAGTCGGATATAGTTAAATATAACTTAATGAAATGAGCATATCCGCTCAGTAGAAACTAGTGACCAATGTCTGTTAAGATAATTACATCCTTTATCTTTCACGGCGAAGTCCCCGGACAGCCCCTTAGATTGGAATAATATTGTATTATAATTCAGTTTCCGGAGTAAGAGGAGATTGAACTCGGGTAATGCTTGCTACCATTCAGACCAGAACCTCTTGTCGTCTCGTCTCCTGTCGAAAAACATAAAAATTAGAATATACAAAACTATAATTTTGCCTGTGGTTCTATATGGGTGTGAAACTTGGTCTCTGACATTAAGGGAGGAACACAGACTGAGGGTGTTTGAGAACAGGGTGTTGAGGAGAATATTTGGACCGAAGAGAGATGAAGTGACAGGAGGTTGGAGAAAACTGCATAATGAGGAGCTTCATAACTTGTACTCTTCTCCAAGTATAATTAGAATGATCAAGTGAAGAAGGATGAGGTGAGCAGGGCATGTAGCATGAATGGGGGAGACAAGGAATGCATACAGGATATTGATGGGAAAGCAGAAGGAAGGAAACCACTGAGAAGACTAAGGGCTAGGTGGTTGGGCAATATTAAAATGGATCTCAGAGTGATAGGATGGGATGGAATAGATTGGATTGATCTGGCTCCGGATAGGGAGCAGTGGAGGGCTCTTGTGAACACGGTAACGAACCTCCGAGTTCCATAAAATTTTGGGAAATTCTTGAGTAGCTGTAGATTTGGCTTCTCCTCAAGAAGGGCTCAGCTCCATAAGTAAGTAAATTCAGTTTCCAGATGCATCAATCTTTAATAACACTAAATTTCTCCATAAAACTCGCATCAGAATGTAGGTGTGTGTATTCTCGTACTTAATCTTACATTCAACATAAGAGTGAATATCAATACTGAAACATTACTTAATATTTGTCTATGATTTCACACACTTATCCGAATACTGAATATCCAATGCATTCAGCCTCATTCGCAACGGTGTATTGATTCAGAAATTTAAACTTATTCTTGTTATCGCGTGTGGTTTCACTGTTTATGGACTTTGTACTCTGTATGCCTTCCGGAGCTCGCCATCCCAGGCAAAGACATCAGCTGCATGATGTATATCGCGCTCAGGACGTCGTCACTGGTTGCCAAGAGACGATTTCGTCAGTAGCAAGGCACAGTCCTTACCCAACTACGCACCGAACATTACGGCCGAGTATTTAGAACTCCTACTTCATCTTCTGAAATCCTAGGTTAGATCTCGGTCTGGAAATAGGGTATCATGAAAGAAATTATTCGTTATTTTCTTCAGTCCCTCCAGGTGAATTACGGAATAGTGCCTTAAAATTACGCTACGTGAAGAAGTTAAGTGCAGATTAATTCCCTAGAAAGCGTGCTTCTGTTCAATGCAGACTCCTTTGTATGTTCAACTCGTACCTTGAAACAAAAGGATTAAAATATGGGCAAATAAACTACAGGATACCCTGCTTATACCAGTGTGAAACTTGGTACCTCGCACTAAGGGAAGAGTGTGGGTTCGGGACGGCTGAGAATGGGTGCTGAGGAAAATGCTTGGGCCCAAGGGAGAGGAGATAAAGACAAATTTGTATACTGAGATATTGAATAATTTATATTAAAAAAAAAGTAAAGCTATCCCTGTACCAGGCCGTGAAGGCCCATAGGGTTGTGAGACGTTGAGGGTCCCACATTATCTAGACAATCGGCTCAAAGATGGCGGTAAGGTTGTGAGCCTTCCGCGCCGGCCGCGCTTTACTCCCCAGGAAAATTATTTAATTAATTCCTGGTACTCATTTCTGTTAGAGGCTGAGTCGACCCCAGGGCCATAGTGCAGCTGGAAGGATTAGGTCAATTGAAAAAAACCCAATGACCTCATCGGGACTTGAACCCGCGACCTTCCGGCTTGTAGCATAGTGCCGCAATCAACTACGCTACCGCGTGCCCTCACAATTTGTAACGTTCACCAAACAATATTCAGTTATCAGATCAAGAAGGATAAAATGGACAGGGCGTGCAACAGGTATGGGAGAAGCATGAAATCCGTACACCAGTTTGGGATATAGATTTCCGCTCCTACTAGGGGCAGTGAAGCCCATAATGAAATTGTGCTGCTTAATCTGACATCATGTTTCGACAAGAAACTTATCATTTGTATGGTTATAACATTTATTTTGTCTAGACTTCAGTCCTATGGTCAGAGGTCGTTTGTAACCAACTCGTTTGCTTAACAACAGTCTGTTGTCTCTAAACAGGACTAATTATACACAAAATTTATCAAACGCGCAGTAGTGGTCTAGATGTCGTACCCACAGGTGACTTAATTTCCTGTGATTATAGCCGATTCTGCTAACCAGGAGCTTCAGATCCTTCAGAAATAAAAAGAGGGTGCCTAAATAAAAATGGGGTTGGGCACGTAGTACTCGTGAAATATTTGAGAAATTCATACACATTTTAGCTGGAACAGCTGAAAGAACGAAATAAGTCTGAAAGTTCTACATGCAGATAGAAAATATTGAAAGGAATCTTAAAGAGAGAGGATGTGAGGCTGTAGACTGGATTCATCTGGCACAGCATGGAGACCAGTGACGGACTTTTGTGAATGAAGTAAGGAAGATTCGAGCCCCATCAAATGCTGCGAATGTTAGAATATTATGTAACAAATATATGAAAGAAAGTTGTGAATGTGTACTAATTAAACTACTACTATTAGCTTCTCAATATGGATTCTGTCCCATAAAGTTCGAATCTTATAAACTGGTGTTTTCGGCTTAAAATGTTTACCCCTCAAGAGACATGTGTTCGAAAATTCTAGCACAATACGTACTTAATTGAATTTAGCAATTTATGTTGTTGGCGATGCTACGGAAAGAGAAAAATTCATTTTAGAACAATCTTCAAAGAGCAGTGTTATTTTTCTTATTGCCCTCTGTCCGTTCTTTCTGTCGCAATGTTTTCTCTTGCACACGTACAACTGCAATTCGGCTGGGCGAATGTTCATAAAATCTGATATTCGTATGTTTTGTAACTTCGCCGATCCAGCACTTCGCGCGCAGAACAATGAAATGTATATCTGGATACTGCTCAACGCACCGAGGTGCTTATAAGCCATAGGGAAACAGGCTTACTTGTTTCATGACATACGAATTATTGTGGTTTCTCTGAAGAAAGGACACGAAGTGCACGTGTCTGAAGAGAAAGTCGCCGAAAAAAAATCTTAATTTTAAGAAGGCTATAGAAAACAGACAATGAACTGTGTTACACGATGAGAAATGTGATGTATGCAGATCGTCTGCTGCAATTGGATAGACATGTAGCTTGGGCGGGGAAGACAAATGCACACATCTTCAGAAGTGCCTGGGTCTTTAGAGCGGCCGATTGGAAAAGGAGAGGAAGATGGAAAAATAAGAAGAGACTTCTTCACGAAATGAGTTCTGAGGTTGAAAATGGTCAATATCATGTCCAGCGGCAGGCTTTTGTATCAACGGCGCTGAACATTCTAATTCTACTGCTAGAGACTTAGAAAGCCGTAACTTACGTTTTGGCTTCTTTGCACGCATCTGAGCGAAATGGAGACTGTTTCCTGTGGATGTCTCCTCTGCACTATTCAAAGCCATTCCGTGCGTTCCATGTGTAAAACAAGATGGTGGATTTGGGGGATTTCGTGTTGGGTGTGGGGAAGAGCTCTTTTGACTAGTCGGAGCCGGTTTTTTCATCCGAACAGCCAACATTTTTATTGTGCTTTTTTACACGTGTACAAATTCTGAAAATTACATACTCGCATCTACACCGTTACAACATACATCACGACCGCTTGTTTCATGTTAGAAAGTAATAGTTCTCAAGAAAATTAATGTTATGGATCTACATGAAACTTTTCCGAAAAAGTTCGGTTTCGGTTCGTATCAGGGCCCACGACCGTTAATTTCTGATTTCTAGACCGGAACCGCTATTTCCATGAAATAGATCCTCGGTTATCCTCACGAGGCTGAGTGGACCCTGTTTTAGATCCAATACTTCTCAGAAAATCTGGTAGCTCCGAGAATCGAACGCTGGTCTCAGGATCTTTAGCCAGGAACTCTGACCACTAAACCACAAAGGCACTATAACTTTATAAAAATATTCCTGATATCTTGGTTTAACATGCTTAAAATACGAGAATCAGAAATATATCCAGATATTTTTAATTGGCGTTGCCTCTAATGTATTTCTATATTGCATATGCTAAGATATTTTAGTTTCCATTTCTGCTACATAGTTCAGAACAACAATAATAATATGAAATATAGAATGTATCTTCAGTACATGAATCCAGTATCATAGAGCAAAAGCAATGTTGCCAAATATCATTTGTGAAATACGGCATATAATTTTAGAAATCTCTTTCCTTCATATCGCAATTCATAATTCTGAACACCATAATCTAAACATGAAAGGTTATTATGTTACAGAACATAATTCGCTATAACTGTCTTTGTGAATGTCTGATTATACATAAATATGATATGTTATCTCATTTGAATGATCTATATAAAACAAACCGGTTTAGGAACGGGACAAGATTTGTCAGATATGAACCTCTCACAGCACTGACTATGAAGACGGCTGCCTTCTGGGGTGTAAGGCCGCGGAGTGTGGTAGACATTAACAGACGTTTCGGAAGAGTGTATAACTCTGTCTTCCTACGGGAACAGCCTTTGCATAGGGAATGTTGGTGGGACTCGTGAGTGGAACAAAGGGAACCCAACATCTGCAACTCAATTCGGACGGGATCACACGGTAAGTACGTCAGGAAGGCGTGACTTCCACAACTCGACTCTGACAGACGCCACTCTCGTGACATGGGTTCGTATCCAGCAGGATGAGCAGGCAAATCCGCGCTGCAAAAAAAAAAAAAAACTACCACGACTGCTAAATAAATTCCTGCATCGTTAATATTTCTGTTTAAAAGCATGGCGTACAGAGCGAAACTTTCCTGAGATGATCCCTAGCAACGACATTGGCTGGTCTTGCCATAGCTCAGGCTGTGAGTCGCCGGCTTCTCACCGCTGAGGTCCGGGTTCGAGCCAAGTTAACATCATGTGGGATTTGTGGTAGACAAAATGGCTCTCGAGCAGGTTTTCTCCGAGGACTTCGGTTTCCCCTGATAATTCTCGTTCCACCGACTGCTTCACATTCATCATAACGTACCCTCCGGGGCTGGTACAATAGGCCAGTTAGTGGCCGACGTACCAAAAGGACTCAGTCTCACCCCACCCCTAGAAACTAAAGAGAAACTAAATTCGTGGGATCTGATGAATGCATGTATGACCCTCTTTTTCGCTTCTATTTATATCGTAACACAACTTAGCTTTCTTGGATTTGAGGTTCTCACACCAGCGGCTGTGAAGGGTTTTATACGTATTCTAGAATATAACACATTTTAGTCCGGTGAAACTCAAACGACGTTTCGAAGAATGTATCGTGTCGATCTTCAGGCTCTAAGATGTAAGCTTTCCCGAAAGCAAACAGAGCTTTCTGCCTGATTCGTGGTGCATTCTTCCTTTACTTATGCTTCGACCCTGAAGACAGAAGCGACGTGTTCCTTTGAAAAGACGGAGGGCTTTCGCCGGAATACAGATAGGAGTATAGCGTTTCAAAACTTATTTTTCTTATGATACGCATGGAAGCCGAAGAAATGTAGAACAGAGACTGAAGGCTAACGAGGCACTGACGGACTCGACATACGCGACTGCGGCAGCGCTCTCGAGGGCTGGTGCTTTGCGAGGTTCGCGAAGAAGCGTCACGGAATAGTATTCACAGAAAATTCATGATAAAGTTCCAGGCATCACTGCATAGTACAAAAATATACTGTGCGAATATGCCGAAAGGATGGAAGATGTACCCGTACGAGAGATCGGAATTGTGAGCCACTGGGATGAAACAAAATCAAGGTCGGAAAATCTGTTAAAAGATGAACTAATAACAGCAATGTTCATTTTCGGAATGAGATGTAACCTGAAGCAAAGTGCTTGACGTTCGGGGTTCTTGGGTATGGATGTGCACACAGAGGGGTTTCTGTAGTTCTCCTCAGGGACCACGTTCGAACCCATAATGCCAAGGCATAAAGTTTGCAGCTGCTGTGACGTGTACGGGGTATTAATAGGCAGAGACCGATATTTTAATGCTATTCAGGGCGGTTTGCCGTGTTTCCAGTTTCCGTCCTAATACTTTCCCTGTGGGCGGACATGCGACACCGACTGGCAGGATCCGCAAGCTTCCCGTCGTACCTCCTCTCATTTCACAGCTCGTTATGATATCGCAGCAGAATACATTTGTGGGTAGACAGCCGAAGAAGAAAGCAACGGTGGAAGGAATGAAAAATAGGAACAAACCGTGAAAGAAAGGAAGCGAAAAATAAGAAAAGGAAGAGACAAAGGTTGAACGGAATGAAGAAGGGAAACAAAAGAAAGAAGAGGGCAAAACGATAACATATTAAAAAATGCAAACGAGTAGGAAGGAAAGCAGGAGAGTCAGAAACAGTTTCCTGTAATAATTCTCTGACCTCAGAAATGGAGTCATTTCACCGACTAGAAAATTTCATCATATTTTACCTCGGCACTAGACAGAAGTGAGTCGTCAGTTTCACGTTCCGGCCGCTTTACACCCGAAGAAAATGTCCCCAGTACCTACTGGTTAGAACGCTGGGTAGGCCTCTGGGTCTGTCTGGATGCTGTGGAGTAGAGAAAAATTCCTTTCCCTTGACGGGAACAAAAACCCGGCAGTGCAGCCTGTCACTATACCGACTGATCTATCCCGGCTTTTCAAACTTCAAAAGATACAAAAATAACGTTCATTGGCACTGCTGAAACGTCTTGTTTGCTGGACGGGGAGGGGTGGAAGACAGAACTTCAGGACGCTGAGATAGTCTCCGCGTTCAGGGGGTGGGGAAATGTAACAAAAAATGGAGCTAACAACGCCGAACGGGATGTGAAGCATTCTCGGGAGCTTCGAGCGATTTTATTGGTATTTTCTCTTGGCTGCTTCTACTTCTTCTTCTTACCTGAACCGAGTTATTTATGAATGAACAGTTTATGTATGACAATGTCTAACATCTAGCTGATTTCATACTAGAATTATGAACTTTCACAAGTAAACACTAATAATTAGACAGCCACGCATTTGAATAAAACTTTGAAGGTAAGACATCACACTGGCTGTAGTAGAAAACCTGAGGCCTAAAGAACATTAATGTACAGGCGGAAGGAACTAGTGGAGCCCTCTTTGAGACCATGCCTCAAAGGCCGTAGTATAATTAAGATCATGTTATTTTGGAAGGGCCTGGTGTAAACCTTACAAATACTTTGGCTCGTGACAGTTCGTGGCAAAATTTTAACTAAATACGTTTTATCCTAATATTGATTGTCGTTATTTACCCTGTCTGTGTCCTTTGAAGGTTCAAGGGACTCATATTAGGCAATACATAACCTCAACATCTCATTCGACATTGTAGAATAACTTAATAAACAAATTAACTCTCCCTTCTTTCACTACAAATTCATCAACATGACATCAGTATTTCTATAATATTTTCATATGTATGAGTGACTGAAGACGGGTTTCAGATTGGTAATTGGATTTATTAAACACCTACAGGTCGAAACTACAATTACTTATTACACTATTGCTGCATTACACAATGTACAATCACTCCACAGAAATCTCTTCAGTCTATCTGCACTAGTTTTCGCGGATTTATAACACAGGAACTATAACAGTCTTACTGAATTACACACTCTAATTGCACATAAATAAATTATTCTAATCACACGTTAAGCCTTCACAGGCCTCCTTTTATTTGTTCATCAACTACGAACTTCCCGTGTCTATCTCATATCGAGGAATGACTTGTTTGTTTGTTCGCGTGCTTCTGTCGCTATTTCTACTCGTAACTGCCCTGAACGAATTCTGACACTTTTATACTAGAGCCGCGGAACGGACATGGACCTACAGTAAACATATATCACGTGATCGCCATGCAGCCAGTCAATCGGCGCGTCTGTCGGATCTTCAGAAAACACAGCTTTCTCTATTGTTGTGTGTTGGACTGTGTTTAGAGAGCTGTTGCCTGGTAACGCGTTGATCAAATCCGTTACAATATAAAACCTCATTCCTTAACACAAGAGCGTGACGTCGATCTTTCAACAATAGGAAGACTGGTCATACGATTATATGACAGCCTTTCAATGATATGGCACCCCACTTTTTAATATAATTTCGTTAAATTAATAATCAAAACATAAAAGCTAACGTCATCACCGTCATCATCATTATCAACCAATCAGATATTAAACCAAGCAGATTCTTTTTATTTTTTTTCTATGGCACTACAGCCCCAGTGGGCCTAGGCCTACCTCCATGAAACTCTCCGTTTCGCTTCGGTTTACTAGATCTTACACGTTCGGTAGGACTCCTTGGGCGAGTGATCAGCTCGTCGCAAGGCCTCTACCTGTACACAAACACAGAAAAACGCACACACACCAACTAAACATCCATGCCCTGAGTGGGATTCGAACCCACGATCCCGGCTTCCGAGCGAGCGAAGACAGTGCATGCCTTAGACCGCTCGGCTACCGTGACCGGCAAGCAGTTTCTTACAGTTTCAAATTCTTTTCTATGATCTCTCCCCTAAGTTTCGGCATATACGCGTATGCTAAAGGTCGTATCTGTTCTGATATTCTGTTGAATTCCATTCTTCTTTCATGTTGCTTCCAAATAGTTCTGAACTTTCTATATACGGATGATTGAATTTTCAATTCTTAAGAAGTTTTTAATTTTGTTTATGATCAAAACTTGATGCCGATTATCTCATTTTATCTGTTTTTCTCTTATACAGGCTTCACTTCCAAAGGGCAACATTGATCTTGTTCAAGTTTTGTAAATGCTGAGTGAACATGTCTTTAGGAAACTGTAAATACCCAAATCAGAAAACAAAGTTCTAATAATTTCGTTCTTCAAAAGAGTTCAAAGAGACGATTCTACCTGCGAATATTTGCGTTAAATTATTTTCAGTTGACAGAGCAGCTGCTTCTGTAATTTGGGAGTGGTTACAATTCGAAAGAGCTGAGAGATATGTATCGAAGTTTGCCTATCCTTTCCCTTTCATGTAGTATACTTACAGCAACTTTGTGTTTTGGCGAGAAACCCGTAGCGTTCAGGATTTCTCACGGATTACTAAGTTACCTTTTCAGTGTTAGCCACTTTACACGATGAAATATTTTTATAAAACATGAATTTCATTGTAAGATTTGAGGCTTTCACGGCGGTGACTATGAAGANTCATTGCTTAAAATGCCTTACGTAACATGTTCCTGTGCTTAACTAATTAAGCACTACGCCATGAAGACGTACTGGGGAGCGGACTTATAGATCCACATTTTCTTGACCTTGACATTAGCTGGAGGTGAGTGGTCAGCTTCACGCCCTGACCGCTTTACACCTGCGGGAAGAGCCGCTGGTACCCACTGGATAGGAGGTTGCGTAATCCCCAGAGCCGGTCTGGACAATGTGGAGAGGAGAAAATACTTGACCCTACCGGGACTAGAAATCAGACTCCTCGGTCGTCCATGTAAGTTAAAAAAGAAAACTGAAATCCATAGCCAGCTTATATCCCTTGTTCGTAACAAATTTAAATGTGTCTGAGTGCCCGGCATTTTGGTTTAAAATGAAGCAGTCCCTCGCGAACAGCAGCGGCCATGTCTCTAAAGAGACAAACTTACTTACTTATAGAGCTGAGCCCTTCTTGAAGAGCGGCCAATTCTACAGCTTCTCAAGAATTTCCCGAAGGTTCATTACCGTGTTCACAAGAGCGCTCTACTGGTCCCTATCCTGAGCCAGATCAATCCAATCCATACCATGCTATCCTCTCTCTCTAAGATCGATTTCAATATTGTCCATCCACTTACGCTCTGGTCTTCGCAGCCGTCTCTTTCCTTCTGGCTTTCCCACCAATATCCTACATGCTTTCATTTTCTCCCCAATTCGTGCTACATGCCCTGCCCACCTCATCCTCCTTGACTTGATCATAGCCAAACGCAGTCGGCAAAATAATTTTGGCATGATATATGGGAGTTGGAGGACGTGAAGCTGATACCGGCACTCACCAAACTCAAGTAGGTAGGAACAGCTCCCTGGGAGACCTGGGCTCAAAGGCTTAAAAACTTAACAGTTAATTTCAAAACTGTTCTCTCAGTCTTTTAAACGGACGTCCTTTGTCTCTTCTGCTTTTTGGTTTGCAGTCTGACAGTAATTTAGGAAACTTTGCTCCATTCTTTCCAGGAGCTCGGCAGATTGTTCACAATCTTCAATTCCTTAATTCGTGTCAACGATCTACAACTCCTCTCTTATACCTTTATGAAGTCTGTAATCAATCGATCAATGTGTATTTTGACACAGCTCTCAGGAAGAACACTTCCACTGGCTGCAATCTGCCTTTTCCTCAGTCTGTCAATACCCAGCATTCAGACCCATGGAGGGGCCGTATCGCCATAGATCCTGAAGTTACAGGCTACTGTCGTCACACTTCTACGGCATATCTGCTGAACTCAGAGGAGAATATTGACATCTGTATCACGCAAACGGAGTATGAGGCCTGAAATGTATTGAACTTGCCATTACAACCCCGCCATCGGCAAATATGGATGTCTTGGTGACGAAGTAACCGACATCTTCCTCATGTAACTAGTTAAAACAACGGATACAGAAAATAAAGTACAATGGATGCCTCAAATCAGAAATTGGAAAAGATGCAGTCGGTGAGAGATTTCTGGAAAAATTAAGTTCATTTTTACGGCGTGGATGAACTAGGCGGAGAAAGGAGAGCAGTATTAACAGAGAAGTTACGAGGTGAATTCAATTGGCCCAGGGTTCGGTAACACAGTCTTGCGAACACGGTGATGAAATATTCGGGTTCCATAAAAGTGATGAATTTCTCGAGTAGCTAGGCGACTGTTAGCTTTATGGAGTTAGTTATTTCTTAAATTTAGATTTTACACGTAAACATTGTAAAATCCCAAAGAGACCATACTGGCATACATGCACAATTCTCAAATTTAATGGAAAATGGCATAGCACAGAGAAAATACGCGTATCCTCTAATCTGAAGCCTTCTGTTTTCTAAAGGCAAACTGTTATAATAGTGGATGACATTAACTGTGGGGTTTTAGGTCAAATTATTGTTATTCTTGTCTTAGTTTACAATTTTCATCTGCAACATTCGGCACAACTGGTATGAAGCGCTCTGATATTTCTAGACAAGTTACATGCATGGTTGGTTTGTGCAACAAATTAGTTACTTCGATTTGGTTCTGTTTGTGTCTCAACAACACACTGTGTAAGATGAGCTTCTTTCTATCACCCCGTGTTTTTCTTTGGAAGCGCTTTATTGAGACCTGTTCGGTTCATTTGTAGATACTTGTATTACGCACATTAGCGCCTATTCAGTTCGGCAGAGAAACCGTGCGGCTGTAGCCAGAATCATTTAATTTCAATGAGTAGGAGCAAACATGTGTCCACACTGTTCAGCATGACAATCGGCTGGTATTGAAAATGATACAAGTTCAGTTTGCATAAATGCAGCAAGAGAGTAACCTAACACCACTCCATGGACGCGTGTAGGGCCGGTTGACTGTAAGGTCCTTTTAAGAATCTTTCTCAGCTTCTGAGGTTACACAGCATCGAATGAGATAAAGTAGCATTGTTGTGAATGGTGGATGAACCGCAAGGAATATCTTGTTGCTAAACCTCGGTAGCTTAGCGCAGGTGGAGAGCCATGTATATGTAATGATAAGCTCAAAACGCGGAGGCTTAACTGTATGCCTCACATTCGTTTCCATAGCTTGTTGCGTAACAGTTACAACATGGTACCTGATCAGGTGTATGAGGTGTGTAGCGAGAAATCTGAGGCAACGTTAGGCTGAGGTGAGAATCGCACTTTATCTGTGTGGAAGGAACCCTTCGAACCCATTGGGAATGTGTGTGGGGGACAGAGAATCTTCGCTGTTAAAGACATATGCGATGCTTAAGAATTTAGAGCTAAAAAGAACTGACACACATAAGTATAAGACACTGGCAAGCATAAATGGACTGTGAAGAAAGCAGTCTTCTGGGATTTGGCACCGTGTATATGTGGTGTTAACCGACGTTTCGGAGGAACGTATCGCCTCCATCTTCAGGGTAGAAGAAAAAATATAAGAAATCTGCAAGCGGAGAGACCGTGAGAACCGTCTGAGACCCTGAAGATGGAGGCGATACGTTCCTCCGAAACGTCGGTTAACACCACATATACACGGTGCCAAATCCCAGAAGACTGCTTTCTTCATAGTCACCGCCGTGAAAGCCTCAAATCTTACATAAATGGACTGGTTAGCATAAAATAAACTGCACACATGTATGAACTGGTATGCCTGTAAGAAACGGCACTCATAACAGAAACTCAAAACACAAATGAGAAAGTGATATGCATTTACGACATTTCACGCACATAAGAAACTGAAAAGCGCACAAGAAACTGGCAAGCACACAAGAAACTGAAACACCAGTAAGGAAGTGGCACGCATTGACGAAACTTGTACGGACAAATGAAACTGACGAGTATTTACGAAGAGTTGACAAACAAGTAAGAAATGGAAAGGCTTAGGCTGATTCTCTTTTCACAGGCCTGTGCTAGGAGTTGCAAACAGAAGCAACAGGAGAGTTTGTAGAATGCTGCAGCAGTACTAAACTTCCGTTTCAGTGCTCAACAAAGTAATTTTTCTGGTCACAAGAGCGGTTCCAATTAACGAGACCAACAGTCCTGTAAACTGCGCAATCTGCGGTATTAAAATTCAATTATCCGCAAATTGGTTAATCCTAAACCCCATCAGAAGAACAAGTTCTGCTTAGTGCAATAACTAGGTAGAAACCTTTTCCCCGTACAAGGCAAATTTTACAAATTAAACAAAGTCTGTCAAATGTAATATATTTCAACAAGCGATTCAAATGGGACCTTTAGACCATTGATCTATCTGTAACATGCTGCCAATTGAGTTCGAAAATTAAAAGAGCGTCTGTTACTATATTTATAGTTATTACAAAAAAATGAGTTTTCAAGGCATTATTTCAGTCTACTCTCTTTTCTTAAGGAAAAGTGCACGTCTATAATATGACCATACTGTTTGTATGTGTATTTCTCCCTCCTTTCAACTGGCTGTTTTTTTTTTACGAAAATGAGTAGAAATTTTCTGGCGTTGGCTGCATTTTATTGAGCCTCAATGTTCGGTGCAGAGTTCAAAAACATTCGCCACTGATCCTTATACCGAGTCAGTTATATTCAATTCAGATCTTCAAACCTGGAGTAAATTGACATCCTAAAATCATCTTGTGATACACAGTTCCTTAAAATTAATTTGCGGATGCGCCACAGTTCAAGCTGTTAGTCCCTAGCTTCCAGCTGCAGAGGCCTGGGTTCGATTCCAGGTCAGATTATGTGGGATTTGCTGTGGACAAAGCGAACTGAGGTAGGTTCATTTTCCGCGCTAATTCGCTCTACTTCAACTGCTACATATCGCCCGATTATCGACTCTATATTTCCGATATTGAAAAGGGTCGTTAAATAGAAAGCTTAAATTTATTTAGTTAGATCATTAGTGTCGAAATCTGACAGCGCTAACTCTGCGAAGATAAGAGAACCGTCTCACCAGTGGTCGAGCTTCACGCAACGAGATCATTTAGCTACGTGGTACGGAGGAACATCATGGCGTCCCTGGAGCTCAATGGGAAAGTATATCTAGTTACCTAAGGAAAGCCGCTCACACCAAAGATAATGGGCAACTCCTCGCTTTGCTTGTTGTACAGGAGTTTTGCAAGGGACTATGAAATTTCAGAGCTTCTGTGAATACTAGACTATGTCATCTTGCTCTACATACGCACAGGATTCTGCCACTTCAGGCAAGCGTCCATTAGGCTAATTTTCGGCTACCCTAGCTCTCATACGCATGACAAATATGCCTTTACGCTTGGTCATGGATACACTGGAGGCAGTAAATATCGAGGCCACTTGGAACTTGTGCAGGATCCTTCATTGGAGCCGAGATAGTGCAGTTGGTATAGCGACTGCCTACGGTCGAGGGGTTGAAGTTCGAGTCCCGATAAGGTCAAGAATTTTCTCTTCTACACGTCGTCCAGGCCGGCTCTGGGGTTCACCAAGATTCAGTGGATAATGGGGGCTTATTCGCTGTGGGGTAAAGCGACCGGAGCGTGAAGCTGACCACTCACCTGCAACTAGTGCCGGTGTCAAGAAAATGTGGATCTACAAATCCACTCCCCCATACCTCTTCTTGGCGTAATATTTAATTAGTTAAGCACAGGGACAATTTTACCTTTGGCTTACAGGATTTAGCTGGCTTCTATCGGCAGAATAATTTGTCTAATTCAGCTTTTATAAGAATAGAATACTAATGGATTACATGCTTCTAACAAATTTTAAAATAAACCACCATAGCTTCATTCCTGATCCTTTCCAATCCATCGTTCACACAATCACACTACAGTTCGACGCTACATAATCTAAATACCTGAATACGCGTGGCTAAGTATGCAGTACGTTAATCTACTGAAAATAACGAGAAGAGATTATAAAACAATATTATTTCCTGTAATATGTCTTCTTAAAACAAAGGTTACGCAAACAAATGGAAACATCACAAAGACTGCACGAAGCGCTTCAGGTCTTTGCAGGATTAGAGGCCTGCAATAAATTGTCACAATAAATACGCCGTGCTAACTTAGTGCAGTACATTGGGAAGGGAAAGGGGTACAAACCGAAAACTTTTATTGGAGGCAGCAGCGGAATATAGACAAGACTGATTTGTGTGAGCGGGAACTTCTGCCCTAAGATACATCGGCTCATATTGAAGTAGGTGCTATCAAAATTCACGTAAATATCAGTGATTTTATCAGAAATACACAATGGGAAATCACATCTTCATCCAGTGACTGGGCAGGTTTGATTAACCTTTTATAATATTGCTAGTGTGACGAACCAGGATGAACCAAATTAAACATATCTTTCTTGGTACAAGTCAGCGTATTTACGTCTATGTTTGCCCTGAGGCAGGTCTGCGCAACCGCCAGAACGTCACGTCAAAATTTGGATACCCCTGAGCTTTCATTTTGTCGTACTGTGCTGACATTTAAAGCTTAATATCTTTATTAAACTGTATGCAAGCTGAAAAGGTTAACGTTTGTAGTTTCGAAAGCTGGGTAACAGGTTTACTTTGTGTTAGAAAAGCGAAACATTTTCAGTGAGATGTGGATGATTGCTGTAATTGTGCATCATCTCGAAACTTCTCTGTGTTGCTGGGAAATAATGAGTCAGTTTGCTGCACTGAGGTAAGTAACTCTTTCATACTTTCACGGTACTTGAAACAGCTTCTGTGCCAAAACATTGCAAATATGGTCATGGAATATTTGGGTAGTTTCACCATAAGCAGGGATTGCTCAGAGGCAGCTGTGTTATGTTAACTTCAGAAGTGCTAAAGAACAATTTTAAATCGTTAATCTATTACATGGACGTCCGAGGAAAAGCATTTAACAGCAGCCAATTTTCCGCTAAATTTGGATATATAACGAGTATTGATTAACTACATATGTAAGGCTAAGACCACTTTCAGCTGTAAACAAAGTACAGTTTCAGAATTCTCATGAAATAAATTGTATTTTTCTATACGAGATTTATATTTTATATTAGCAACAACATTATTTATTATGTAACAAACCGGGAGGCTTTCGTTTACTTGTCAACTTCAATTACACTAGCGAACTGAATACAAAAACTTATCATACAACGCGACTAAGAAGATTTATTGCATACGTATATAGGCCCATATACAGCGTAATTCGTGTATGTGCGGCGTGGGTCGACTTCCTTCCATGAAATCAAGCAAATCGAGTAACCTCAGGAATTTTAAACTGAAATTTGTGCTATGAAATATAGACGTAAATGTATGGATAGTATTGTCACGTGTATTAGTGATTATAGACGGGGTTTGGATTGGAGAATATATTTACTGACCACATACAGGTCGTAACTACAAATAATTATTACACTATTGCTCATTTCCACACTACAAATCACTCCACAGTAAGTCTTCTCAATCTACTTTCACGAGTCTTTACGCGGTAACGGCTACATGTCACGTATTAAGGTTGATATAAAGGAAACATGACCTGAAGACTTGTGGCCTGGATGCAAGTGGCTCAAAATAGGGCCGAAGAGTGGGCTATTCTGAACATGAACTTATCTTTCCGGTTAGTACAAAGCAGGAAATTTCTTGACTAACTGAGCGACTGTTACCTTCTTAAGACGGACTTTGTTCTATGCAGTTAATGTACTATCTTACAATTTTCCGACATAAGTGTCCTGTAATTCTGAGAAATGAAGCTACTCCTGAAGATCTGTACTCCTACCAGCCGCGAGTGTGGCTTTCTCTTCGTGCACAGTACAAAGAGACAAAGTAATTCGAGTGAAGCCTGAATGTTGCCGACTGATACATAACTTCATAGTTTCCTGTTCGTAATATACAGTACTTCCCCCTTGAGTGTGGGGATTACCTATGCTACATCCTTCCCAGTATTTCTGTTACGTTAAAAGAAATGCTTAACTGAATGAATTCGTGCTTGGACAAGAAGCGTTTACACATGGCTGCGTCACACTCCTGTCCAAATATGTAATTCGAATGTTTCAAATAGCAAGCTGAATGGCTACAGTTGGAAAAAAAAATCGTGTATGAAAAATTAATTTAACAGGTGCCACATTTCTATATTGGGGCACGCAGTAACATAGCCCGTTGAGGCACTATGCTACAAGCCGGTAGGTCGCGGGTTAGGTACCTGATGAGGTCACTAGATTTCTCAATTGATCTAATTCTACCAGTTGCAGCACTATGGACCTGGGGTCGACTCAGCCTCTAACAGAAATGAGTACCAGGAATCTTCCTGGGGGCAAAGGGCGACCGGCGAATAAGGCTGACAACCTCACCGCCATCTGTGAGCCGACTGTATAGAAAATGTGGGAACCTCGACGTCTCACAACCCTATGGGCCTCCAAGGTCTGTCACAGGGATAGCTTTACCTTTGCCTATATCATATTTCTATATTCCCAAAATAAAAACATCCATAGCAAATTAAGTATAAAGATCATCATCATGTAAATGTGCTAGCAACACATTAAAGATACTTCCTGGTATGTCTTCCTATTCTTATAGAGTTTTGTCTGACTTCTGTTCTGGAGGTGTCTGTTCGAAACCTGGTTAGGAAACAGGTGATCCTACATTCTATTTCGTGTCCCTTGCGTTATTAAAAATGTAACTAACTCCATGGAGCGGGCCGCGCCATAGCTCAAGCGGTTAGTCGCTGGGTTCCCACCACGGCGGCCCGGGTTCGATCTCGGGTCTCTACAAGTAGGATTTGTGGTAGGCAAAGAGGCGCTGAGGCAGTGTTTCTCCGAATACTTCGCTTTCCCCTGCCAATCTTCATTCCACCAAGTGCTCCACAATCACCCTCACCTATAATCTGGGCCTGGTACAATAGGCCAGAAGTAGCCGCAGTACAAGGGATTTAGTCCCACCCCACTAGGAATAAAAAAAAAGCCTCATGGAGCAGAATCGTTCCTGAGAAGCTAATGGTTGCCCAGTGTGTGGAAAAATTTCCTCTAACATTCATATAACCCGAAGGTTAATTACCATATTCATTATAAATTTTTAAAATAAATTATATTTTGACTGGATTTCTTTTGCATTTCATTAACTGTACCACTTCCAATTCAGTTAGGGTTTGAAGTCTGCATTTCAACTAAATGTTATTCAAGAATTCAATTGTTACATGCATGTCATCGAAAATTTACTGTATCTCCGTTATGACTTGATAAAATTGCTATTTACTGTGAGAATCATATACAATCCGAAAATACATTTTATAGACCAAATGCGGATTTTCTCATGTTGAAGCGGGCTGTACATAGAGTAACCATTAGTCCTTAAAGAGACAGAGATATTTTGGCTTGTGGTTATAAATATATTAAAAAAAATACTTTAAATTCGCTCGAGCATTTGGTGAAACAGTCCTTGCGTTATAATCATGAAAATAGAAACTCCGGTTCCATGAAGCCGCATTTAATTTTCCCTGATGGCTACCTTAATCTTATCCTTAACCTCAGGTGACCTTGAGAAGATCACAAACCCGTGCCCAGTCCTAGTTTATTAGTTTGGTGCGCCATTTTTATCCTGTAATGTCTGGTTGAATGCCAGTCCTAATTTTGCCTCCAGGCAGGTTCAGAGAAGGTGTACTAAAATGGAGGTTACGACTGATTTCCTTTAGAAGTCTTACTCCATTTCTTTTCACTCCCTCCCACAGAGACCATCCGTTACTTAAAGATGACGGGTTCGAGACTGTACATGTGACCTTATCCACTTCCTTGTGTTGGAACATTTCACCCATCCATTCCTAGGCCAGACCAATGGTTGCAATAAAATGCAAGAAAATACAGAAATGAGGTTGCTAGTGGCGTAACATCACATACCCGCTGCCAGCCTGCATAAATTTAGCAGTATATCAAATTTTCAGTTGCACTAAGTGATAAATACAAACTTGGGCATTTCACTTGATTTTATTTCGTCTAAATTTATATTTAACATCATATAGACTTTGGATATTTGAATAATGTAATATCATTTTGCTGGTTTTTTTTTTGTTTCAAATATTTTGACCTCAGTGAAATTTCTTATACCTTTCCTTCACTTCATGCAGATAAATTACAACATAAAGTTAGAACAGGCCACTGCACATACCATTTTAACCTTTATGGACAATCTTCTTTACATCTTCGTTTATCATGAATTGGGACGATTTTAATTAACTTCTGAAACCACATAACCTTACAGACTTTCTTATAACTCTGAAGATGAGAGACCGGCCCATCACAAGGCATCATAAAATGAATATTGCTATAACTTAAAAAATGTTGGTATTTACGTGGCGCTTCTGAACGTAAAGAAGTGACTCCTACACATTTACTTTCCTGAAGAAAGCAGTCTTCTGGGATTTGGCACCGTGTATATGTGGCGTTAACCGACGTTTCAGAGGAACGTATCGCCTCCATCTTCAGGGTAGAAGAAAAAATATAAGACTGACAGTCTGCTTTTACCGGTTCTCACGGTCTCTTCGCTTGCAGATTCTTATATTTTTTCTTCTACCCTGAAGATGGAGGCGATACGTTCCTCCGAAACGTCGGTTAACACCACATATACACGGTGCCAAATCCCAGAAGACTGCTTTCTTCATAGTCACCGCCGTGAAAGCCTCAAATCTTACATTTACTTTCCTCTTCACGCAGTGGAAATTTTAAATTGTCAGGCATAAATTAGAAAATGTAAATATTTCGTAAGAGTTTTTGTGCTTGCGCTCTGTTTTTGCCCGAGATGGCGCAGAAAGGGTGTTCGAGGTCTTTTAACAAAGTAATAAGATTAATTCTGTATTTCTGTATTCTGTTAAATTATTCGTCTAAAACAACATTCTTCTGATGCAACACACTTGGTCACGAGAAATTTCCATGCGTCAAAGCGGGATTGGAAATCATCTTCTGTTAGGCTAGGAACATACACAGCGACATCGGTCGTACGGAAAAATGTCGTACGATTTTTTTTTGCCGTACGACCTTCTTTTCACACTAGATCGACCAAATACATTTCTTTGCTCTCCGACTGTCGTACGGTAGATGTCGCATTTCGTCACGTATGAAAGCTAAGCCTACGCTTCATATTCCACTACTTGATATGACATGAACCGTACGGATGTCGTATGACCGATGTCGCTTATGTTCCTAGCCTTAGGGTCTTTATGGCGTCAGTTGCAGCCTTTTGAACGCTGTTAAATGTTTCAGAATGATAGTCTTTGACTTCAAGATTTGTTATCCACTGCGACGCCGGGAGATTCAGGTTTCTTTTGAACTACCCCGCGAGAACAGAAAAAAATGACAATTTTCTTTTATTTTTTTATTTATTCATGCGAGATTTACTCTCTCTTGCAGACTGTGGTGGCTGCCATTCTTCACCCTGCCACTTAATTTCAGGGTCGCATTCGAAAAACCAACTTTCGTCATCTATTAAAATCCGATCAAGAAACTCTTGCTCAGTTTTGAGCAGTTCGAGCATTTGCACCGACATTTCGTTTCGACGCGCTTCTTGATCGTCACTGAATTTTAGTTTTTGGAACCAACTTTGCACACACTGTTCTCATGTTCAAATCTTCTGTAACAGTTTCGTGGATCGTACATTCATTAATATTAAGTTTATCGGCGATTATTCGAATTGTCAAACGTGGATCTTGACAAATGTAAACCCTCACATGGTCGAAATTTGTGCTTCGTCTCACAGAGGTGGGGCCCCCAGATCGCAGTTCATCTTCCGCCGTTTCTCGCACATTTACAGAGCCTTTGTGCCCCCGGAATATTCGAGCACCTGATTCGGAATCGTTACCAAGTCTTTCTGAACCTTTCCGTAGGTACCGGAGCGCCCTTCCCCGACCTGACGCAAAATTTGATTTATCTTTTCAGTTTTTGTGGTGCTGTAACAAAGCATAAGGGACCACAACAAAAGCACATGTATTCATGCTGGCAAGTCCAAGCTTGGACTGAAGGGTAGAGGAGGGGTGTAGTTATCATCTCGCAATGGCGTCGGCGCTGTAGCATTGCCAGTTCTCGCACTACAAAATTAATGTCTTTACTTTGTTGACACACCGTGTAGATATTCGCGTAAACTGTCAGTTATTTTTGCCTGATTTTAATAGAAATGAATCGTATCTATACATTTTAGTAGAACTCCATACTGTCTAATTTCGTGAAAATCCATTCATCTCTTCCCGAGTTAATACATGCGGACCGACACGTGAACACAGAGGCGTGACAGATCTAATGCGCAAATTTTTAGCTTTTTTTATTTGCGAACGCCCCAAAAAGGATTGCAATTGCCATCTGCGGTCTATTAGTCTGTGGATTTCATTGTTTGCTCCCCCCTTCGTCAAACTTTGGAGCACAGGGCTGATTTCTCAATTTCATGATAATTTTACAGACGGTAGGACTACTTGGACGGGTGATCAGCTCATTGCAAAGCCTCTACCTAAACACAGGACAACGCAAATACAGAATAAACGCGCGTACACACACACACACACACATATCAAATATCCATGCCTTATGTTTGATTCGAACCCACGATCCCGGCTTCCGAGCGAGCGAAGATAGCACATGTCTTAGACCGCTCGGTTACCGTGACCGGCTCTGGATCTCAGTGACCGAATAATTCCCCATACTTTAACATTGTAACGTGGACGGACATAGCGTTGCTAGGTAAATGGCCAGCAAACACATTCACAGCAACGAATGCGTAACAATAGGGCGTCCATTGTTAGGCAATGCATGTGTGGACACACCTGGCAACATGTTCGCGGTGTAGGACAAGGTAAAGCCAGACGCAGAAAATATAAGAGGCTTAAACTTGGCGACGGTCAAGCTTACGACCGTTCAAATGACTAAGTTGTCGTTATAGCATAAGGTATGTAAGTTAGGCATGATCTGCTCTGTAAAGCCTGTACTGATAGAGGACTTGTGTGTAGTGCAAAAGGAAGAATTTTCGATAACATGTTGTATGTGCGAAATATACACTTGACGAAAGGTCAAGTGTATTCTGTTTGAGCAGATTCGACAGGAAGACGTCGATACGGGAGAAGACCAGGGAGAAGATCAGATCAGTGATCAGCAAGAAGAGAACCGCCAGAAGCTTGCCGTTGCGTAGTTACAAAGAACATTAGGGGGTGTCCATTGTTCGCAGTTGCGAAGTGTTAAAAATATCGTGTGTGATAATTACAGTTCCGCCTGGCGTACTTATCCAATAAAACATCTCCGTCAAATCCGTAATCCGTAATTATTTGTCACGTACCCCCTTCACGTGACAATATCTTATGTTTGCGACTGCGCGGATCTTACAGCAAGAGATCGCATGGCCGCCGTATCGAATTCCGTACAGCGCTTACACAATTGTGTATCAGTCTCATTAGAGTCTATAATCGTATTAATTTTACCGATACCTCCAATTTAAACTGGGTCTCTGATTTAATCCGATCATTTTGGTATCCTGAGGCGTGATTTATATAACCGGAGGAAATCTGCGAAAACACTCTGTTCAAGTTGGATATCACCTAAACGCGAGCCTGCATGATTGAAAATATATTTTTTGAAGTGTTTGGTGGGAACTTTCTTAATAGCTCCTCAAGCTTTGTTTCAGTTTTCGATGAATTTCTAGAAAATAAAACTATAAACAAATTACCCAAAACAAAATTTTGAAGTTATCCCGTCCGTTTCATTCTTTGGTTTGTGCAGCAAAAAAAGAAACAAAGTTATTTTCGTAGAGTGTGTACACTGCAGAACACTCTCATTTGTCCGCTCGTCCGCGGCAAGTGAAAATGAAGACCGGTGAGTGGGAATATCATTGAATGCATCCGTTACTGTTCTTCTCTCCTGTGTTTCTTCAATTCTCCACAGTTGCCAAAAAGTAAATCTGATCAGTCAAAGCATTTTGCATACATACATACACGGACCCAAGGGATAGTATTTATATCTCTTATGCCTATGCATCGTGATGCTTGGTACAGCTGTACGGAGCAATTACTCAAATGGTGTGGATAATCACGGCTTTCCTCAAGGTGAAAAGTCTGGTAAGCACACTTTTTGCCTGGCTGGTGAGTTGAGTTAATACTGTCTGACCCCTGCACATCTATTAGAGTGACTTCGGGGCACAAAATTTTAAAGCGAATTTGTTTTTCTTTTAGCTTTACTTCAGATGTGTAAAGTAATTCTTCTGCAAGGGAATATTTCAGGCAATTAACTCAGAATATTTTTACGCCTGTAGCAGACGCATGGCTTGAATTTCAAAAGCGTGAAGAAAACTTACGCTCCTCCAATGAGTCCTTCCGTAGGTGTAAAGAAGGTTACGAAACTGAAGAAGCGGCCAGGGCCCAACAATGTGTTGTAGAGCCATTCATTCATTCATTCATTCATTCGTTCGTTCATGAATGAATGAATGAAAACTGAACACTTTCCCAAGTAGACTGGTCAACAGTCCAATAGTCCACTTCGCACGTTATCAGATCTTCCACATATGGCCTTTGCGGGGATAACAAATGGAATGTTCCTAAAGGCGCGTGGCTTTTATTAGAAATTTCTCCAAACTAAATTTTCTTAGTACGTTTAATGCTGAAGTTTTGTGTCTTATATCAAAGAAAGGGCCGATATATTAGAGAGCTTAAGGGGATTGTAGAATTCATTTCGAACAATTTCTTCCTCATTAGAACGTACGTTGAGCATATTAGATCAGTCTGCTTTCGGTGTGTATTTAATAAAGATTATCTGTGGTCTTATCAATTCTTTATATACGAAAAAATTGAAAATAATTATGTTGAAATTGTGCAACACTTCTTCCATGGAATGCATCACACTCCGAATACAAGAAGTCCAAATATGTCATGACGTTGCTGTATATTTCAGTATAACGGAGAGTCAGGGCTCCAAAATATGCTACAGCCTTCAGATATATCGACCAGTCTTTGTTCCCGTATTCATCTCCCAAGTGCACTCTACATGCGCAGTCCATCTCATCGTCCTTCATTTTGTTGTTCAAACAGTCTTTGGCGGAGAGTAGGCGCGCGGTCTAAGGCATGAACTGTCTTCGTTCGCGCGGACGCTGGGGTCGTGAGTTCGAATCCCACTGAAGGCATGGATGTTTGGGGTATGTACGAGTTTATTCTGTGTTTGTGTTGTCCTGAGTGTAGGTAATGGCCTTGCGACTGGCTGATCACACGTCCAAGGAGTCCTACTGTCTGTGAAAAATGATTACGGAACTGAATAAGAGGCTCTGGCCCTGAATGGGTTGGAAGAGCCATTAGAAAACTAATTATGAATCTCCTTACTGCTGACTTCTTCCATTTTTCCATCTCTTTCTCTCTACGAGACCCAAATATTCTCCTTAGCATTTTCATCGTTCGTATTCGTCGTGAAATTTATCTGTTATTTTTGTATTCTGTCGCTTGTCTTTCATTTCTCCACCGGCACGCATGAAATGAGATTGCAGAGTTTTGCTCTAAAGAAAGAATGGAAGGCGCCCACACTAAACTGGTAACATTAGAGTTTCTTTCACATTTCTAGGTAGAAGACGGAAAGATGAAAGAATGGTAGCGTTCATTTACGGAATTCTGTGAATTCGGACTTGCGCATACAACTATGAGCTTATGCATGATGTATATGCCTAAAGGGAAAGTGTCGGGGTTGCGGTCTAGTTGCATTTGTTTCAGGATATAGCGCAATGACGGGCTCTTCTGAACATGACAATGAACCTTGCTTTTCCATACAAGATGAATAATTTATTCACCACCGGCTTCTCAAGAAGATGTCTACTCCATGGAGTTTGCTAATTACGTGTAGCTACCAGTTCTCCGGTCATGCATGATCTCGGGTTCGCAGTCTGTTATTATTTAAATAATCTGAACAAACGAGATGCAGTATATTAACTTGGAACCGAACATTTCTTTCCACTTTGTCACATTAAATGTGTACCGGGAGATGATACAGACGACGTATAGACGTTTAAACCCGTTCTCCTTCGACAGCTCCGACTTCTGTGGGGACATTAGTGTTCGCATGATGTACACTGAATCACCAGATTTGAACAAGGATGCCACTTACGCCAATGTTAACTCGTTTGCGGTCAATGTCACAGAATGAATTCGCCATTGCACTTCTGGTCACAAAAGAAAACAAAGTATATCGTGGAATAATTGAAGAGAGAGCCGTTACTAGGTTAAGGCAGAGCAAAGTACTTATCAGTGTAACATTGACTGCACACGCAACAGAGGAACACGTCACGTCCTCGATGACATCATGCAACAATAGGAGAGCTGCGGGAAACGGTGTTGCCAAGCTGTGTATGCGACAACTGCGTGACCCAACAATAGAAGTGATATTAAGATAGGTGTTTTCTGTGCGGTCCGTACCGAGATGTTATAAGCAGGCCAAGTCTAGAATTTAGCTACACCCGTTTGGAGGCGGGGTCGAATACCTCCACCGTGACCCTGCGAGTCGTAGGAGGCGACGATAGATAACGAAAAAACAACAGAACTACAGCGTGGCTATATTCTGTTCTGAAGGTGCCTGGTTCGAATATCGGCCGGGGAACTGGCCATCCTGACTGAGATACTTATTGGCTTTCCTCAGTTTCTCCCGATAGATTCCACGGCGTAACTACAATCGCTAGCTTCCCAGTTTCTCCAATTACTTGTTCACTAATGATCGTTCCATGTGATGGAACTGCGAGTGCAGCAAACTGAGTGCCGCTTGCATAAGTTGCGCACGCCTCTGTGAGGTGATACAAACTGACTCCATGGAGTGAAGTCCTCCTTTAGGCCATGATAGCCCTTCAGTTTATCAAGACAATATCCATCTCATATAGAAGCTGATCTTCATTACCGTGTCTGCAAAAGTATGCCACAGATCCTACCCCGGGAAACACACCATTTATTTGAGATTAATTTTATTATTATTCTCCAATCTCCGAAGCGGTCCCATTCCGTCGTGTCTTCTGACTAAAATTCTTTAAGCATATCTGTGCCCACTTATGCGTGATATTAAACCCATCTAGTTACCCTGGATTTTATCAGAGCAATCACGTTGGTTGACAAACACAAGTCACGAATCTCGCCATAATGCGATTTTCTCAATCCTTTCTTTCCTTCTTCCTTCGTATATGTTCTTAAGCATCCTTCAATCCATGCTTGAGAATACGGGAATGCTTATATGGCTGGACAGTAGATCTGCCATCAGTAGTCCACTGCGGTCTCACTCTACAGCCCCTCCCACACCTCAGCAGACGCAGACTGTGCCCGAGTGGCCGTGTGCATGTGGCTGACAGAGACAGCTGTTCCCCTTAGGTGATCGCAAATCTAGTATATAACTGTCCACGTAATGAACTGTCACGATCTGTTTCAATCTGTCAAGTTAGGGAAGACCCTCACGGCCAGCAAGAAGAGTTTGTTATAGCAGATGATTAGGCCTGTCAGGTGCCTGAAGTGAGCTAGTTCAGAGAGACCTTGTGATGCAATATTTTCTCCGAGATTAATTAAGGATCACGAGATGAAGACGTAGGGAGAGTGGAGGTATAGTTCCACACATATTTGACACCCGCATTAAACGGAATCTAGTGGCTAACTTCACATTTTAGCCTCTCTACACCCGGGGAGAGATTCAGCCATACGCGTCGGAGAAGAACTTGGGTGGACCCATGAACCGGGCAGCGGTGCTGAGTGAAATCTCTGCTCGTTCCAGCAGAACCAACGGAACCCCAGCTGCCACCCTGTAGCCATTCACTGTTCCGCCTCAACCTCATGATGACGAATGTGATCATGTTGGCCAATTGCTTTATTCAGGCAACACGTGTCTTCATTTCAGGTACCGCAAACATCTGCGTGAAGCGGCAACACTCGAGCGCTCCGGAGCGGTTATTCTCTTCATGAGATAAGGCTGTCTCAGTGACCCAAAGCACTTGCGACTGGGCACTGAGGGCAAAGGGTCACTGTAATATCATGGTCTTGATCAAACCCGTTTCAAACGATCAGATGTTTTCATTATACCAGAAGCACGTTCGATGGATATTGAGAAGAATTTTTAGTTTATAAGTTGCAGTTTGTTTTAAAATTTGCAGAATACGTAAAATAAAACACACTTGAAACCTTGTAAGGTAATTACGCAGAGAAAAATTAACCGAAAAGCAGTCACAATTTCCCCAACTGGAACTCTTAGTATGCCAGGAAATTTAATACTAAAGATTTTTAAAATGATTTACATGCCTACGTGTCTATGAACATTTTATGCCTTCTTACTACTTACCTATATTTTCTTAAAATTATCTGTACTGACGTGAACAAAATTGTTCAATTCTTTTATCACACATCTTAAATTAACCTTACTTACAGCTTGTGCATATTACTCCTAGAGTAATCTATTTAGTGCATCTGCAGCCTAGGTCACAAATAAAAGAAAACATTTTCGAATTGTCGATTTGGGGCACGCGGTAGCGTAGTTGGTTGAGGCACTCTGCTACAAACCGGAAGGTTCAAGTCCCGATGAAGTCACTGGATTTTTTCACTTGACCTAATCCTTCCAGCCGCACTACGGCCCTGGGGTCCACTCAGCCTCTAACAGAAATGAGTACCAGGAATTAAATAAATAATTTTCCTGGGGAGTAAAGCGCGGCCGGCGCGTAAGGCTGACACCCTTACCGTCATCTTTGAGCCGATTGTCTAAATAATGTGGGAACCTCAACGTCTCACAACCCTATGGGCCTTCATGGCCTGTTACAGGGATAGCTTTACTTTTTACTTTACTTAAGTATGTCGATTTAGAAGTAAATCACACAAAATACGTATCCTCATGTCTCGTCAACAAAATGGAGGACAAAATCTTAACATCAGTATAGTTAACAAAGCATTCCATGACGTGGAAAAGTTCAAATAGCATATTTGTAAATGATGATATTCACATAGAAATTAAGGTAAATCAAATTTGGGAAAGTTCACTGGAACTTATCTTAGAATGTGTCAGCTTCCTCACTCCGACATAAAAACGCGAAAGTTATGTAAAACTATTATCTTGTTACACTTTTACACTAAGACAGAGTTACCTTCATTACAACGAATCTGAACGCAATCAGTCAGTCGGTCAGGCACAATGGCCACTGCTACAAATGGGCGGAAGCTGCATTTCGAAATGCATCTAAAACGAATTGAGTGAACTCATCTAAATATCCTCAACACAGAACAAAAGGGTAGGGCTCCATTTGACTCCATCATACAAATTGGATGCAAGTGAAATTGGTTTCACATCGTAGGGGTGACCAGTGTTCACCCTGATGTTCTTTGTTAATTGTAAATTAGCATTAACATAATAAACAGAATTTAAACTCAAACGGTCTAAGCAATCAATCAATCAATCAATCAATCGAGGCTACATCTAATAAAGGGGGAGAGGGTCAGAGGTAAAGTAGCGTCTATGAATTTCATCTGACAATGAAAAAGTCCTTCTTGATAACCTGATAGTGTCTCGTCTCTCCAAGAAATTTCAAACCTTTGCAGAAGAAGCCCATTATTAAGCATAATAAATCTAGTCCATGACATGAAACGCTTTATTTCTAAGATCTATTTTAATATTACAATCGTATCTACACTTAGGTCGCTTACGTGACATTTTCCGTTCATGTTTTCTGTACTCATTCTGCATCTCGTCAAAGAATCCCTACGTCCACCCTCTTTCACTCTGAAGCTAGGCCTACTGGTAAAGAGCACAAAGTTTCAATTTCCTCTTTGTGTGCTTTCCCCACCACCACATCCCTCCCTCCGTCTTCAGGGACATACTCTCCTTCGCAGCACGTTTCAAACACCCTCAATTAGTATCTGTTCAACAGTGGCACAGAATATTTCGTAATCCCAGAAGAATAAATACAATTATAGTTTTAAACAGTTTTAGGCCTCGGTGTCCAGAGAACAATCTTGAAACCCGAAAGTATTACTTTCATCATGAACGGCATTTTCGTTTGTTATTGTTGTTCTCAAGTTGATCCCAAATTCTCTACTTTTTCTGAGAATTCATTATCAGTTCTCACAGGCCTGTTGCTCTTCCGCTCACATTCTCTTCGCGAAATATGAATCTTACGAGAGAGTATTGTCGTCATGAATTTCTACCTGGAAATCCTGTCGGATTTATATATCTCCACCCCCCCCAATATGAATATGTGGATTTTCTAATTTTGTCTGTCTGTTTGCATGTATGTATTCGCAGCTTTGCTAGAGCTTCAGCGATTTCATAGGTATGGTTCATTTTCGACACATAGGAGTTCATCTGTCAGGTCGATTTTCGACGAATATGAACGTTCTAGTTCAAAATTAGGGACAGTTCGATTAGACTCCTAATTGCAAAATGGAATATTTGTCGAAAAATTTCGAATTATTTTGTTAAATTTCTGTATTTTGTAGAGATCATCGCCCGAAACAAAACTGAGTAAATATCATCTTCAGAAAAATACGGACCCAAATGCAAAATGCCAAATTGGGTGGGAAAACTTGACCGATGTTAACTAAGTTTTTGTCACTGATGGTGGCAATGGGCACGAGGAATGAAGCTATGATTCTCACACCGTATTTCAGAATTATAGATAATTTTACGAATTTTTAAAGGACAGCAGAAGTCTGTGATCCGTCAGGCATATATTAAATAATTCAACAATTTTTAGCAACGCATGGCTGGTCTAGCTATTATAAGCAGGGACAAGCTCTGGCCTACCGAACAATGACTTCTTTTCCAAAAGAACGCAGTCAAGGACAATGGCATATGAGAAGGTATGTGAAATGAACTTACACCGATCAGTTTTGCGTCTATATATGAACTACCATCCTTACACATTTCAAGTGAGAGTTCTTCATAATTATGGAATTTGTACCTTCATATAAATTAATGAAATGAGCACACACCTAGATAGTTTTCGAGGTACCAAGCGCAAATACACGTAGCTGTAAAACTGAAAAGAAGAACACCACAACACGCAGTATATAATATTCATAATTTTAATTCATTATAACATCATTCTATATATAAAGTATTTTAGCAGAAAGAAATTTGGTTTAAATACTCATCATGCATGCATATATATATATATATATATATATATATGTGATTATGGTCCTGTACGGTAGAAACATATCGCTGCATTTATAAGAAAGCATGGACGAAGTGGCGATTCGATCAGTAATACTGTGAAGCTGAATTGAAAATTGTGTTGTATATAATTATTAACTAATGGAACAGGATGCAGAAACATAACAAAAAGTAGACATAATATTTGGAAAAGAAATTAACCTTAATTAATAGAAACTATGTTGGAGAACTGCGGTGGTGTATAACGCAATTCTACGCTGGAAAAGAAGTTGGTAACGAAAATGATCATATCGTAATCAGATTACTCTAGCTAAGTTGGTAATTCCGTGCTGTGGAGCTCTTCTTCAAAAATTAATTGTCGGTCAGCTAGGAAAGGATTTCGTCGCGTCGTGAGGAATTAAAACGCCCACAAAAGACCAAGGTCCTGTCTAACTTTTATAACACCCCAGTTTTTTACAGCGAGGGATTGGTAGCTCCCTCTTCAAGATCACGTGTTGTCAGATGACCACAACTGCTTATTCAATATATTCATAACTGGAAATCTCCATCCTGAACCTGAGAAGCGTCATGACGTAGCGGGAACGATGAACTGGAGATCTCTATCCTGAACCTGAGAAGCGTCATGACGTAGCGGGAACGATGAACTGGAGATCTCTATCCTGAACCTGAGAAGCGTCATGACGTGGCGAGAACGATGAACTGGAGATCTCTATCCTGAACCTGAGAAGCGTCATGACGTGGCGAGAACGATGAACTGGAGATCTCTATCCTGAACCTGAGAAGCGTCATGACGTGGCGAGAACGATGAACTGGAGATCTCTATCCTGAACCTGAGAAGCGTCATGACGTGGCGAGAACGATGAACTGGAGATCTCTATCCTGAACCTGAGAAGCGTCATGACGTGGCGAGAACGATGAACTGGAGATCTCTATCCTGAACCTGAGAAGCGTCATGACGTGGCGAGAACGATGAACTGGAGATCTCTATCCTGAACCTGAGAAGCGTCATGACGTGGCGAGAACGATGAACTGGAGATCTCTATCCTGAACCTGAGAAGCGTCATGACGTGGCGAGAACGATGAACTGGAGATCTCTATCCTGAACCTGAGAAGCGTCATGACGTGGCGAGAACGATGAACTTGAGATCTCCATCCTGAACCTGAGAAGCGTCATGACGTAGCGAGAACATGACAATAAGCCAAAAGCAATAACAATAAACAAGTAATAATTTGCAGCTTAATACGAGTTGTTCGTCCTGATTGTTTGCCATAGGCTGCTCAGGTCTTCCTTTTAGTTCAAAGCCTGAACAATGCTGATCCCTTTCAACATCGGGCCACTGAGCTGCTTACTTTTGAGGATCAAAAATAAAGGAAACTCAGCCACACGTAAGTAATTCAAGGAAAGTGTAACAAAGGCGAGCGGAATTTCCTGGAATGGAGAGAGAGAGAGAGAAGCCTTTACCTGATACAGAGAGAGTATCCAGTTTTAGGCCAGGGAAGCTGTCAATTCTATATCGTTTTGCAGGAAGGTTACAGTCATTTGCAGTTGACTATAAAAGAAATTGTGTAGTTTTGGGGGAAAATTTGATTTTAATCCACAATTCTATGTCAACTTCCAACTGCAAACTATTTAGAGGGACATCGCCACAGTTAAAGACAATAGTGCTAAAATAAGGATGGAAATTTTCAGTCAGATACTTTATTTACCACCACTGAAATCATAGATCTAACTAACTTAGTGCTCAGCAAAGCCCCAAAACAGCGTAACTCCCAACTTCCCCTCCATTCTGCGTGTATGTACTTCTATTTAAATATGGCATAACTGATTATGAATAATGTCTTATGTATATTCTGGTACGTAACTAAGCAGAACTGAAGTTATTTCAAAGTTCTTGTAACTCGATTGATATCATACCGTCTTGACACTTCGTTACAATATGACTCAAAGCGAGCGGTTTAGTTGCTTTTGTGCCCAATTGCCATATGGGGATTTGTGAAACTCGGCTGTAAATCTACGCGAGTGGTGAGTTTCGTGCTTGTGCTGCTTTGCCTTCGACACCCGCCGGATAAGGCGATCGGTGGTTCCCGGAGCCTGCCTGGTTATTCAGTCTGTAGCCCGTCCCTTCCAAGCCCACGAGTGGACGCCTCGCTAGGCGCGTCCACATACGCGATTGCGTGAGAAGTCTGTATATGTGTTTCTCTACGTGGCAAGTTTACAAAGCCAGTGTGACTAATTAATACCCCAGTAAGCGCATATCTCATTAAGCGCACAGTAGGAACTCCGCAAATGCCCGTGACTGGCTGGGCCTCTTGTACATTTCAGGGGATCTTTCGTTTCTTAGGAGACAACAAAATTTGCAAAACACAGTCGCTTATGCTGACCATGCAACGTGTAATTAGTTCCCTGACGTTTGTTTTGAGTTCTGTAGTTTTTACTTGCTAATTCACGTCAGGTGCAGATTGCCGATGTCGTTCAAGCTTATTTTATAAAGTAGCATGTTATTGGTTGGCGAGAGCTGCGCATTGTATTTGTCTTTTGACACGAAGAGAATTCAGTAAATACACTCAAGTTTAATTTACCAAATTAACAATAAATTCACAAAAAATAGTCTATTAAAAGGCAATACACCTGGATTCCTTTTGGTTATGTCAAGGACAGAGAATATAGCGCTGACCAATAGAGAGAATAGGCAGATATTAATAGAGTGATAGCAGTGCCAGCTTGAATCAGTTTGTGTTTCCTGCTAATGATTTCACTTTTCATTTTTTTGTTCTGTTTCTGGGTCGTGCGTCTGCATATACAAGTAAATGAAACATTTCATGCTCTTCCTTGTTACGTCTCTTGTAAGTAAGTCGCACGGTGAAACTTTTATTTGGGTGTAGCCATTTCTGCTTTCGCAGCAATTTCACTTTTAACACTCGCGTATTCTGTTAAACATTTAATTATCGAATGAAGTTAAGCACAGCTGAGAGCTGAGAGCTGAGAGGTAGCATTTTCACGCTTGTGACTCAGGAAGAAGAAGCAAAAAGGTTTAGTCTAAATTCATTTACATGTACTCTCTCACACTACGCACAGAATACTAGATTCCTGGCTGGTTTCTTGGGATATTTAACGACAGTACTAATTCTGGTGTTAACTAGCATCGTGTGAGAAATGGTAGGTTGAGTAGGAAGCCGAATGGGGGGGGAGGGATGCGGAAAGAACAGGCCGTGTTCCATTTGATTCTCCGGCTGTCTCTCAGAGCACTCCTGCACCGGCAGACATCCACATCAGCACACCCGGTTTGTATACACCAGAGATGTGCGTACAGTTTCATGGCGGAAACGGGACAGGCGCTTGAAATGAGCTCAAGACGAAATCATGAGTCCTAATTAATGAACGAGGGGCGTCCTTCATGAGAATCTAACAGTAGGTAAAGAAAATCTATCCCTTTTATGGAGACAGAAGATTCATTACGTTCTAACAAGGGTCAGCCAGTAGATCCTAGCCTCAACCGGATGACATAAGGGCGTATCCTCCACACCATCTTCTTAATATTAATTTTAATGTTCCCGGAGAAATCCACTTTGAAAATTCAACCGGAACATTTGATCAAGGTACTGGTAAGAACAATTATTATTATTATTATTATTATTATTATTATATTTCTCTGTTCGTGCTAGCTTTGTAATTGGCATCTGTGCTGTTAAATTTGCACGCAAATAAACATGAATTTAATTTAAAAAATTGAATTATCATCATCATCATCATCATCGTGGGCACGCGGTAGCGTAGTTTGTTGAGGTACTATGCTACAAGCCAGAATAGCTAAGTGACTTGCGGCTGCTCAAGAAGGGCTCAGCTCCATGAAGTTAGTTAGTTAGTTAATGACATTTGGTGAATAGTACAAACAGTGACACTCTTCAGTGTGTAATGTTTCTCCTGCTTCTAGTTATTTTGGGTTACATATTTTCAACGTGTTATTCTGAAACACCCCCACTTCAGGTTCTCACGAGGCGACAGATGAAGTTTCATACCAATAAAATAACAGATAAAGCCGTAGTTTCGTATATAGACATATTTTGATCCTGATATATTTATATCCCAGATGGAAGACTCATATTAAGAATGGAGAGAGATCTCAACCCAGTCAAGATCCTCGCAAGAGATACAACTTCGAGGCCTGCTTGCACACGATTCACAGACAAGATTTCTCCGCAGACCGCCACAAGCATTTCTTCTGCGCATGCTTGAGAGTAGCGGGATTGTAGCTTCTGCGAAATGTGTCAGCGGTCTTGTTCAGACTTATGAAGTTGTAATGCAGTGACCACAGATTTAATTAATACAGTTTTGAAACAAAAAGCGATCTCTACTAGACTAATGAGTTTCTACGCTCCGCAAGCATTTCACAGGAATATTTTCCGAAGGTCCTTCTGTTAGGGTGTTTTAAATTGAATTTATCTTCTTTGTTTCACTCAATATTCTTTGTCTGACCTACGAGAATTTTGTCAAATAAACACGTTTGTAACAAGAGCTGAAATAACCTTCAAAACCATGTGATCCATTATTCATCACCAACGGTGGAACAATCGGCAGGGAAGATGCGTTACATTAAATCACTTTTGGGAATACGCCGAGGATCCACATGAACTTGCTCTTCGACCTCAAGGAACAGGCACTCTGATCTTTCCTGTCTTCAAGAGAATTCCTCCTGAGACGCTGTTTGCTGTATTTTTTTATGTGTGTAGTGGCATGCGTAGACCGATATTCATATTTCCGTCTAAGAGGGTAAATCTTTAGAGGATCCGGAAAGTAAAGATACAATTAAAAAAAAATATTTGTAAAGATTCTTTTATTCACTTTAGCACTTTTACAACACACCTTTTTTTCACCATAGTCACCATGGATCGTGATGCACTCAGGGAGCATGGGAACGAGATGTTTAATTCCAGTGCCGTAGAAACCTCCCGTCTGCTCTCTTAGCCATGGAGAACAGTTCTTGGTACGTCCGGACATTGCTGATGAAGTTCGTCGATGGTTAGACGTCTGTCAGCACGAATGTTTTCATCAGTTTCTTGGATGATTTCATCAGTGACAACGGATGGCCTTCATCATGAACATCAGTTCTTCTCGCTTCAAATTCACGGCACCATTTTGCCACGTTTTGCCTGTTCATAACATCTCCGTAAACAGGAAGAAGTTGGCGGTGAATTTCAGCAGCAGCTTCTCCTTTCGCATGAAAAAATCGAATTACTGCACGGACCTCACATTTGGCGGCATTTTGAATCGGCACGGCCATTCTAAACACAAACTGCTAGTAGAACGTTGCCGTGACTGTGGCCTGTGAACTCTGCCCTGTCATACGGTTCCTATCTCACACGGCAGCACTGCCATTTGTGGAAAAAGAAAACCCCTTGAATCTTTACTGGACTTGTATCTTTACTTTTCGGATATATCTCGTATTAAAAGATAACTTAGTAGGTTAAGTTACTAATACAGGAATGTATATATTATAGGATACATGAGCTGGGATAGCTCAGACGGTATAGTGACGGCCAGTTCCCAGCAGGGGAAAAATTTGTCTTGACTTCAAAGTGTCCAGACCGGCTTTGGGGCCTACCCAGCCCCCTACACAATGGGTACAAGTGACTCTTTGTCCTGGTGTAAAGCGGCCGGAGCGTGAAGCTGACCACTCATCTCCATCTGATGCCGAGGTCAAGAATAGTGGAGCTATACCTCCACTCTCCGTAAGTCTTCATGGCCTGATGCTTAATGAATTAAGCGTAGCGACAACTTTACCTCCCATTCGTGACAAGGTCTCACAGTTTGCTTGTGGCTAGAATATTCAGCGCCTATCGCCGGAGTGATGGATGGATACAGAGCCGTGATGACCTTGCCCAGAGAGACGAAGCGACATCAAGCGGATCATATGTAAGCCTTATCTCCAGGGTGGCTCCCCCCGCCGCCGCGGGGAGCATGCGGTGTTGAATGAGCTCGTTTGTTTTCCGTTCAGCCCCCAAGATGCGCGGTCTTGGACAGAAAGCCTCGTATTCATAGCAGTCCAATGGTCGGTCCGAGCAGAGCCCGCCTCGTGATGGATGGCGGTCATGCCGTAAGCTAAACACCAGCAGGGCCCGGAATTGATCTGATTGGGTTTACAGTTTCCTGCAAAACAAGTTTAACTATAACTATATCGGTCCCTCAGCTGATCAAGAATTCACGTCTAAGGTTCATGACTTTGTGCACAAAAGCCACACTTACTGGTTCCCGTCTTCAAATGAATACATTCTGTACTCATATCCTCACTGATGTACTGCAACCTGCAACTCACAAGTAGGCCTCTGTCCCTACGTTTCACGGTTAAAATATTTGTTCTTAGCAAATGTGGAAACTGCAATGCCGACTGAGATATAGGTACAACTTATGCCGCCTGAGGGCCCTGTCAGTAACTGTGATAACTCTGAATGCTACGTAAGATCAGAATAACAGTCATTAGGTTTTATGTATGTGGCCACACTACGGGAATTTCAGTTGTTATGGTAATATTTGTCATGGATTTCTGAAAACTGTTACGTAAGTAAAAGTAAAGGTATCCCTGACACAGGCCGTGGAGGCCTACAGGGTTGTGAGATGTTGAGGTTCCCACATTTTCCAGACAATCGGCTCATAGGGGTTGATAGGGGGTGCGCGATCTGTAGTTAGTACAGTATATTCAATATATGAATATTACGTAACAAGTATACCGTACGGGTATTTCTAACCTTAATAAAATTAATAGCATATTCCTTATGTGACTTCAGTCAAAAGTTCACAATTAAATAAAAACGAACATAGATATTTGTATGCCTGCCTTACACTACTGGTATATTGGCTTTAAAACGAATAGAATATATTGGGGTTGTAAATTTAGTTTTTTACAACTGTGTTCGCAACTCTATACTGCATCTCCTCAAACAAAAGCGTCCATCATTACTTAATAACCTACTGAGGTCTTTGTGCTGTCCAGTGTGAATAACACCTTCTGAGAAGCTCTTTGGAGGGAGTCTTGCGAGGTCACTGGTCGGGGATAGGGTTCATCTCTGAATCGTGGATTGAAGTACATTAAAATGGCCTGAAACTTAATCTGCAGCACAGAGATATGATCTTTTAAAGGGCGGTATTCAGTAGCGGTCGTCTTTCAGAGAAGTTTCACTGCAGTCTTGCAAATTGTGAGAAATTGTACTATGCAAATCTTCCAGTGATGGTAAGTAACGGTTTTATATCCAGACTAGATGCGAGACAGTTTCGGAAGTTTCTCTTCTAAAAATCAAGGATAATATGCTCCACAGGGAAACATATACTGACCTTAAGGCTGCTGGCTGCTGGCTGCTAGGCTCTATAATACGACTTGGCAATTCTTCATTCAATTCTGTGATTCTGAATTCGTTTTATGATGCATATAATTTTAATAATATATTTGTATATAAATAATTAGGCACGCGGCAGCGTAGTTGGTTGAGGCACTATGTTACAAGCCGGAAGATTGCGGGTTCAAGTCCCGATGAGGTCATTTGATTTTTTTCAATTGACTTAATCCTTCCAGCCGCACTATTGCCCTGGGGTGGACTCAGCCTCTAACAGAAGTGAGTACGAGGAATTAATTAAATAATTTTCCTAGAGAGTAAAGCGCGGCCGACGCGTAAGGCTGACAACTTTACCGCAATCTTTGAGCCGATTGTCTACATAATGTGGGAACTTCAACATTTCACAACCCTATGGGCCTCCAAGGACTGTTACAGGGATACCTTTACTTTTTTATTTTATTTGTATATAAATACATTTCATTCAAAAAGGAAACTTAACTGCAATTAAATTAACTGAATTGAGCTTTCTTGTGTTGTGTGTAAATGAAAGAAAATTCCACAATACTACGAGAAGAGCGTGTTTGGACAATTAATCTTTATTTCCGAAGCTGTAGACGTGGATGTTAATAACAGACTATCAATAGTTCTTCTGGCAGAGGAGAAGTTCAATGAACATGGCTGTCGAGTAAGATAGTGGTGCAGTGGGTGGAAGCGTTTCGGGGAATCTCCTCAGTTATTAACAATATGCAACATACCCTAATGAAACTGTACAGAGGGTGTTCGGAAAAAATGCTTTGAACTCCCACTAAGAACAGGCAATGCGCTGCTGTGGTTCGAATGTTCCAACGCACGTGGAACGTCTAGTCGAATAATGTCAATATACTCGCAGACACGTGCAGTACAGTGCAGTCTGGACGGACTACAGGGATTAAAATGCAGTAAATATCATAAATGCTGAAGTTATAACCGACCGAGCAACCGCCGCTTGTCGGCAAATTTAGTAACAACTTTAGTGGATAGAAGTTGTCGCGTGGTCAGCGCAACGAATCCCCACGGCCGTTAATTTCGGTTTTCTAGACCAGAGCCACTATTTCTTTCAAATAACTCCTCAATTATCTTCTGGAGGCTGAGTGGAACCCGTTCCAGACCCACTACTTCTCAGACAAAATATGGTAGCGCCGGGAACCGAATCCGGACCTCTGGATCTGTAGCCAGCAACGCTGACCACTAGACCACAGAGGCGGTTTTGCCTCTAGAACTCCCTCCTTTATTTGTAATGATACGTATGTTTCTCCGAATACGAATAGAACATCGTCAGTAACTGACGAGTATCGAATTTTCTTGATTTTCTTGATCCTTTATAATTACTTACTTACTTACTTACTTACTTACTTACTCGTGCAGCTGAGCCCTTCTGGAGGAGCCGCCAATTCTGCAGCTACTCAAGAATTTCCCAGCATTCTATGGAACCCGAAGGTTCATTAGCTTGTCATCAAGAGCCTTCCACTGGTCCCTATCCTGAGCCAGATCAATCCAATCCATCCCATCCCATCCTACCTCTCTAAGATCCATTGTAATATTGTCCACCCACCTACGCCTTGGTCTTCCAAGCGGTCTCTTTCCTTCTGGCTTTCCCACCAATATCCTACACGCAGTCCTCGTCTCCCCCATTCGTGATATATGCCCTGCCCACCTCATCCTCCTTGACTTGATCATTCTAATTATACTTGGAGAAGAGTACAAGTTATGAAGCTCCTCATTATGCAGTTTTCTCCGATCCCCTGTCACTTCATCTCTCTCCAGTCCAGATATTCTCCTCAACACGTTCTCAAGATCATTTATAATGGAGAACTAAAGAGAAGTTGAAAATTAATTGTAATGCAGAAGGTCACTGATTTGAGAACATTTGATTAGGCAGTGCATACTCTTCGGACTTTGAACAACACGCTTACTATTTGTTTAATTACAAATTACTTTCTATTAAATATTACGTTTATATTGTCCTATTAAATTATTATTATTCAGCTAATCGATTTATATAAAAGACATTAAAATATCAGCCAGTTGACACCCCACCCTCCAGAAATTTTAGAGTGTTTCAGATATAGCAGTTAGATATCACGGGGATGCCTAGTGTCAGGGGCATCTGAGTGCGCTATATTTCCTTTATGCGATAACATGAGAGCTGGGCTGCTCCTGTGAGGCTCATAAACACAAGCAAGAACAGATACAGGCACTTGAGGACGTGCTAACAGCACCACTACACGGCTTTCACGTGCGGTAAACAAGAGTGGGTAAAATAATATTGGAATACACGACGTGGGATGTACAGGGAAGGTTATGAGCAGGAGGCGAGAGGTAGAACTTTTAAAACAAGAGATGGTCAAACGAGACAGCTATTTAAGATATGTGCCTGCGACCGGAACACTTAACAGTCAAGCACCAATAATTCCTCCTAAAGAGGTTTTCGTTTATCTCTATATAATCTTTAATGCACATCAATCAAAATCTAAAAGAGATTAGTGTATTAAAGGGAATGGCTGTTCTTCGTATTCTGGAGATATTCCATTCGATTTTCGACCAGAATGTCTGATATACTGGCTGATGACGCAGTTCCCCAGAGAAATTCTTATATGGTAAATTTCTTCTACACCTTTCCAAGTTCACAAATTGTAACCACTGTCCCGTCCTTCAGTACTGAACCGTGCGGCTTTAGAAAAGGTAGTGGATTTCTTGACCAACTGAGAAACCATTAGCGTCTCTAGAAGGAGTCTTCCATGAGGAGTTGTTGGTGTTTGTTGTTAACAGTCGGGTACACTGCCGTCAGAACTGAACTCGCAAAGAGAATGCTTTGCATCAGAACCCGGTATAGCTGATGGCTAAACCGGACATAGCTGCATTCACTGAGCGATCTGGACGGAGTCATACAGGGACTGCGCGCTTCCCTTTACAGCAAGCTGTGTGGCACTGCGTAAAGGTATGATTATCGTGACTTTAGTTTGAAAGCAGACACGGTCACTACCACCTGCCCTTCCGACCCTCCAGTGATAAACACGTACAATACAATGCTAATGACGTTCAAAAGAAATGTAGGCACTGCTAAGTGGAGCTCACCCGCTGTAACAAGAATTGTCAGAGCGGCAGAGTCGAAATGTGGTTGGCCTGCGCATAACCAAGCCACGATACACTACAAGTGACGCTCGGAATACTGTCCTTCGCGGTGCTTACGTCTGCTGAAAACTTCGAATTTCTGAAATGTTTCAGTGGCTCTTCCATCCCATTCAGGGCCCAAGCCTCTTATTCAGTTCCGTAATCATTTTTCACAGACGGCAGGACACCTTGGGCGAGTGATCAGCCAGTCGCAAGGCCGCTACCTAAACACAGGACAACACAAACACTGAATAAACTCATACACACACCAAACATCCATGCCCTGATTGGGATTTGAACTCATGATCTAAGTGACCGAGCGAGCGAAAACAGTTCATGCCCTAGACCACGCGGCTACTGCAACAGGCTCTGAAATCTACGTACTTTTAAATAACCATAAAACTTCTGGTGAAAATTTCTTGTCCTGAAATATTTAGGGTTGCTTCTGTTACGGCCTGTCCTGATTCCCAAGCTGGCTCTGATATTGCGACGTCTAGATGTTTGCATTTAGTGTCAACACTGTATGATCTGTTCCCATAACATCATTCTGTCCCACTGCTGCATTTAATATTGTGGTCCACTCCGTTACTTTCCTAGGTGTTTACCAAAGTTTCGGAGAAAATTACTGGCTACGTCTTCAGAGTAGGGAACGTTTACGAAACTACTAAATATCGTAACTTAGAAGTCACAACGCTGAAACACCTCAAATCCCGTTACTGAACTTGTTTGCAGCTGTGTATGTGTACACGTTATCTTCAGCTGCATTCGATACGTTTAGAATGCTACATTTATCTTTGATTTACTTTAATGAATACCAAAACAAGTCTTAATTTTAATTTATTCTCCTGTATTTGGGGATATATTATATTTAAAATTAAAAACTAGATATTGTAAGTAAACAGGATATGAAAATTAGATTATCTGTAAGCCAAAAATAAGACACATATAAAACTCAGCTCCACGGCCACTAAAGAGTGGGGTGTGAAGGTGTGGACGTAAATCCCCATGCTTCTTCAGCTAGACACTGTGTGGTGAACTGACATGAAGTTTTCGAAATAAGATCCAAAATTTTGTGACGATGGTACATTATTGCAATTAATATGTATACGAGGAAGACCACAAATTACGCTCGGATGAAGCGAAGGTCTTGCAGATCGAGTCAATACCACATACTCGTACAGGAAATACAAGGAATCTCCCACATATCTCTGCTCGACCATGCAACCTGTCAACACAGCTTGGATATCTCTCTTATCTGGACTCCCGTTATCATAGCAGAAGTAACAAAATTACAACTCCGTCAACTGTAGATTGAGCGGGAAAACGTTTTTCCTTGTGTTCGTACCATAAGAGAATTTCTTGTCTCCAGTAATGAATTTTGTTCTCTGGTGCAAGGCCGCATACATATGGCGTTTTAATAATTTAATGTTTCCTTAACTCTCGCAGGTGGTTTCTGCTGTGCTTGGCTTGTATACCCCATCTTGTGGCTGGCACAGGTGCCCGGAGATAGGGTCTAGCTCTACCGATTGGGCCAAACTGAATAGGGTTTACATGAAGACGGAGAGAGAATCCAGTCTCCGAAACGCTGTGTTTTGAAAAATAAACAAGATGGTGTTTTTAGATAAAGACATGACGATGGATAATGTCCAGAAACATAATAGCTGTACCAAGTTTTCGAAAGCAAGGTTCTGGTGTCATTTAAGTCTAAATGGACTGACAGACCTGTTGAGATGTGGAAAATACAACAGAATACAGATACTGTGAATTAATTAATTTAATTAATTAAGAATTGAAGAAAATGAAAATTACCGGCACATGGAGCACTCTTGCACGTCGGAATTCCTAAAATCATTTCATAGCGAAACCTCACTAAACGGAAATGTAGGAGAACATTACTTGCTTCAGGTTGATATTAAACGGAATACTGAGAAATGATTTTCGTGGCGCGGTTAACAACTAGTACAGAACGTACATTATTTCAGTTACGTTGTGCTGAAGTTTAGGAGTTTGATTGCAATTCTCGGTCTCCACCCACCTTCCTCCACATTTTTCTTAAACTCACGTCATAGCTGGTAAATTATGCATCTCTCCTTACTCGAGAGAGCGCACGCTGTGTTACCAAGGAGCAACATCCTTCTCACGTTACTGGAGATGCAGAGAGGCGCCCGGCCTCTTGATCCAAAGCACCGAAACCAATTCGAAAGCTAATGAGTGGCGACTCGTCCTGTCCACAGATACTGGAAAGGATAGATTTGTATATTCAGACTGAAATGTTATTTATTTGAAAAGATTAAAAGCATCAAACGTCAACAACTGCAACCAGTTTACAATCCTGACAAGTGTTTGGCTCAAATAAGCCTAGAGGCGTTCTCATCCTGCAATACGAATTATTAAGCGCGTACAGCCGCTACCGCTTGTACAGTGTAATTAAACATAGCCACGGCAGAAGCGTTATTCATGCACGAGTACATGAGCTATATGCAAAAATACAGCACTAATTATTATATCAGGACACTGACTCAGTTGACAATGAATTTCATTTCATTTGTCATATCAAAAGATGTATTGATGAATTTATGCCCAGAATTGCTGGGATTTGGACTTTCTCATCGTCCGGTTTTCTACAAAATAGAAAACACGACGTTTCGGAAACTAGATAAGTGTCTATCTCACCACCTGATGACGGAAACAGATCTAGTTTACGAAAAACGTCGTGTTCTCTACTTCCTAGATTACCGGACGATGAGAAAGTCCAAAACTCCAGTAATTCTGTGTGTTATACACCAACGTCAGAACGCTGCAGAATATACTTGTAACCATGCACGTATGTCCAAACACCAAACGAGCCTGAATGTGTGTGGGTGGGGCAGTAACAATGTTCCAAACTCCAACCGCTTCACGTCGAGGTAAAAACAATCGATAAGAACTTTGTGAATTTGGCGGCTCCAAATCTGACTGTACAAGGCAAAATGAAAAGTTCCTTTGTCTCGTTAAACATGTCGCTATGAATAGGTATGAAGGAAAAGATGCACGAGGCACTAGACATGTGAGGATGGTGATCTCTACGCTGAGGCCACAGTACGTATTGGTAAAGAACTCACTTCATCTTTCGTACAGGTGGCTGGATGAGTTGTGACTTGTCTAAATTCAACGGCGAATCGGAAGATATCTGTCCATGTCGGGATTCGAACTCCGGTCGCTCAGTCCGAAGCCAGTTATTCTGCTTACTCTGGCTCTCCTTGGAACTCATGTTGAACATGAGTATATAGTTCTGTATTTCAGCATCCCGTTGCAATTGTTTAACTTAACGTCCATATATTTATCGTCCGTAAATATTGCAACACTTCGTAAGTTTTGAGGTTTTCACGGCGATTACTATGAAGAAAGTCGTCTTCCGGGATCTGGCGCCGTGTATTCTTTGTTTCAGTCGACGTTTCGGAGGAACATATGGCCTCCATCTTCAGGGCAGGTGAATTGCGTAGCGAATACAGAGAGCAGCAGTAAAATACAATTTCACAGATGCTGAAAATATTGTCACGTGATTGAGCGACTAAAGACGGGGTTTGGCTGGATTTATTGAACTCCTACAGAACGTAACGTATATATAACTGCAGTCCTCTCTGCGGTTCAGAACAGCACGTACGAAGTCTTCTAACTCTGTTGTACTTTCAGCTGTTGTCGCTGGCGACTGCCTCACAACTAACTGAACTAGCAACAGCTGTCTCAGCTGGCTCGCATTAACATCCAGATTACAAACAAACAAACTTCGTGATTTTAGTCCGCAAGCGAACTACACCGACCGAGCGATCGCCGCTTGTCGGCGAAGTTAGTGCCAACTTTAGAGGCTAGAGGGTGTCGCGTGGTCAGCGCGACGAATCTCCACGGCCGTTAATCTCGGTTTTCTAGACCGGAGCCGCTAGTTCCTTGAAATAGCTCTACAATTATCCTCACGAAGCTGAGTGGACCTCGTACCAGACACACTACTTCTCAGAAAATCTGGTAGTGCCGGGAATCGAAGCCGGACCTCTGGATCTGTAGCCAGGAACTCTGACCACCAGACCACAGAGGCGGTCTTAACATCCAGATTATCGAAACAAGATACATCAATACAATATGGCCCTTACCTATCCAGTCTACTTGAGCAGGCCTACGAAAGACAGAGGCATGGTGTAAGAGCAAAAGAGTCAGGACATCTGTTTGCCTGCTCGGAGTGAAGATACAAACACATATCTAAAATGGAGTACCCATTTACACTGCTTTTTTGTGTAGAAAGCTAGTGAGGATGATAGCCAGCAGGGAGGAGCATGGTCAGGCATTTTATTGCCCACATATTGGATTCAGCACTGTCGTCTATCTTAAGAGGCAAGGAAATTGGAAGGCACTCGGAGAAATCTGCACTGAAATCTGCGTTGTGAATCCCTGAACCCCAGGAAACATCAGGTCCCTAGCTCTGTGCCTTTACTTATAAAACCTTCATCACGGAGGCCAATGTTATGTCTTCTTAAAAATTGTATCTGTGTAATGATACGGGAATGGGGCTAATTTCCTCCGCGTCAAGGCTATTTTAGGTGCTTCAGGGACGGAAGATTGCGGTGTGTTTTGAGTTTCTAAATATTTTGAGGAATATTCATTAAAGGCTGGAAATGGGAGATGTGTTCAATACTGAATTTCCTGTGTGTGTGGGCGTGCAGCAGAAAACGAAACCACGTTTTCGATGTCAATAATCACCTTTATGCCATTCTTTTAATACCAGCATCGCTTGTTACAATATGCTTTGTATGGTGACAACAGTCTTACTTTCGATACCACTCGTAGAGATGATGGTCACAACGATAATAATAATAATAATAATAATAATAATAATAATAATAATAATAATAATAATACATCATGTTAATTTATTAGAATGCCTGATAACAGCTGAAGAAAAATGACAGACGAGCACTGAAGAAAATATACTTTGATAAAGAAGAATTAAAGAGACATGGACAAAGAAAACCAGGAACATAAAAGAAAAAAGAATGAACTTAAATAACATAAACGCCACTAGGGCACTCAATCAACACAATAAATATTATAACATGATTATAAAATTAAATTACTACCATTTTGCATATTTGTATATTATTGTATATTAATATGGCGTAAGTGTCAAGACGTGCTTTATAAAGATATTTTTACATGTATTCTTGTCAGTTATTAGCCTTCTCACATGCAATTTGCTTCTTAAAACCTTTAAAAGCTTTAAACGTTAAAATTTCTCCTACATGACTGATGCATGCAAACTATACTATATTTAGACCAGCATTGGTCATCTTCGGGCGTCTCTAAATTTGCTGATTAAACAGCTGTGCTTCCGTCAGTACGTTCGCTTTTTGGGACATGTCTTCGTCTATGCTCCCATGTGTCCTACGGTGATGGGCAGTTCCTCTTATGTCTTCTGTAGCGGCACCATTCAGCGGCGCTTTGTATCAGTTGAGTGGCCGGAGTGGTGGAAGGCTCCAGAGTATCAGTTACGTCACCAGAAGCTTGCTATTGTCCCGGTTCAATGAATAGAAGGACAATAAAATCAAAGCTCAAAAGTTGAGTGGAAGGAACGGAAGGCAGAAGGTGAAATAAAGGAAAATTATGAAGTAAGGAATGTAAGAAAAAAGAGAAGTAGAAAGTAAGAAAGTTAAAAAGAAAAAAACATGGAGGAAAGTGAGACAAGAATGAACAAATAGTGAATGTAAGATAGGCAAGAGAAGAAGAAATAATGAAAATAACTAAAGAAACAGGGAAAGCAAGAAAGGGAGAAATACTGTAGAGAAAATAATAGAGGAAAGTAGTAAGAAAGAATTGAATAAATTAATAAATGAACGTAGAAAAGAAGGTAGAGAGAGAATAAAACGAAATTACAATACCTAGGGGAAATATGAAAGAATAAAGAAAGAAGAACAAAGGAAAGTAAGAACAAGTCGAAGACGTGCATGAAAGCTGCAACTGCCCCCAGCGAGACCTGAGGCCACTATGTCAAAACCTGTGCATTTTGAAGGCACAGCTTTGAAGTTGCTGTTGCGCATTCTGATTGCGCCGTGCTTCTCCTTAGCATTTGTATTATGTAGACTACAGTAGTCCCGATGCCGAAAATTTGCCCCTTTATGAAAGGCAAGTCGCAGTCTTGGCATTAGCCTGATTCTGGGGATGAGTAGGTTCGTCAAAGTTTCGGAACAGCAGAACACGAATCTCGGTTCCTTCAGTGCACTCATTTGGTCGTCCCTCCAGGAAATTTGGAACAACGGCAATACTACGCCATGTTCACATGGCACCCCGGTCCGTGGTGTGCCCATATTTTCAGTTTTATAAATGAAGACATCAGAAGTTAAATGGTTATGATCCCTGCTTTGTGTTCGCAAGTGTGCGGGTTCGAATCTAGGCGAGAAGACTGGGACTCATGAGAGGTTTTCGTTACTTTCCTGAACCCATCCTGTTTCAAATAAATGACTCAAACGTTTTCTTCGGCATCCTTCAGCGTCCGTCATCGATAATCGTCTGCCATTCTAAGCTGCAGATTACACGTAAGTGAAAGTCTCGTCTTTCAAATAAAAATAAGGCGCAGAGGGGGAAGGTTAAAATAAAAATAAAATCTGTGGGTGCAAGGCTAAATTTTGTATTCGTGAAGAAAATTGAACTTAAATTTGAGGAAGAAACTAGTGAAATGCTACATTTGGAGCATAGCTCTGTATGGGGCTGAAACATGGACACTTAGGGCAGTAGATCAGAAACATCTGGAAAGTTTCGAAATGTGTTGGAGAAGGATGGAGAAGATCAGTTGGACCGATTATGTGAGAAATGAAGAAGTGTTAATTAGAGTCAGTGAGCAGAGGAATATCCTACACGAAATAAGAAAACGGAAGGCTAATTGGATTGGTCATGTTTTACGCAGAAACTGCCTTCTAAAAGAAGTTATTGAAGGAAAGATAGAGGGGCGGATAGAAGTGACAAGAAGACGAGGAAGAAGACGTAAGAAGATGCTGGATGACCTTGGGGACAGAAGAGGATACTGTCATTTGAAGGAGAAAGCTCTAGATCGCATTAAGTGGAGGAATTGTTTTGAAAGAGACTGTGGACCTGTCGTCTGACAGATTACTGATGACGATTCTGAAGAAAGTAGAGAAAATATTACGAAATTCATAATTACATTCTTTGTCATTTTATCAGCTATTTATCATGCCGCTGAACACAGTGGCTGCACGGTCTCAGGCATGAAGTGTCTTCGCTCTCTCGAAAGCTGGGATCGTGGGTTCGAATCCCACTCAAGTCATGGATGTCTGGACACATATGACCCAGGTTTCTTATAGGAAAAACATAAGTCTTTCAGAGCAATAGCTTATTCTCCCTGCTTCTACCTGTTGTGAATTAACTAATGAAAATACCAATTTTTTTTGTAGAATCTAATAGTCGTCCAAATAGTCAACATATTCCACAAATATTGAGGAATCCGAAATTTAATTACCGTACTAAAAACCACTCGACACTGGATCCTACTCTGCTCCAGGTTAATTTAGCCGACAGCCTCCCACTCTCCTCCCTATGCCCATCGTGTCCATATACTCAAATTATCCGAAGTGACCTGTTCTGTCCAGATTTTCGGGCTAAATTTGCAAATTAATTTCATACGTTTAAAATGAAATTCAAATTTCATGGGGCTCCGCGGAAACATTCGATACGAGCATGTGCGAGCAGAAGGCATAAAATACAAGGAAACAACGAAAAACTTGTCGGGTTCAGGAGCAGTTTCGTGCTCGTCTTGAGAGTTGCAACAAGTCGCTTTCTCCGCAGTGTCACGAGGCAGAAGCTTACAGTGTAGTCTAGCCTCATCAGACCGGTATTACAAGAAGGGGAACCTTCTGTGACTATACCGTGTAAGCAAGACTGGAGTGCGTCGAGGTGTACATGTTAGGCAACTTCTCCGGCGCAGCTGTGAAGCAGTTAAATCTGCATTGCATGAATGAAGGCGCTTAGTCTATTTCGCCGCAGAATCGAGAGGTCTCAAACTATATATGCTTTGGGTCATATTTTCAACAGGGAGAACGAAGAGATTTAATAGGCCTCATGCATAGAAATTACTTGTTCAGTTTACCGTAGTCACTTCGTCCCATTTGGAGCCCAAAGTATGACTGTCTAGGCATAATCTAAGCATAATATAGAATAATTTAATAATTATAGAAGAAAAATGCAGTGACATTTTTAGTGGCAAATTTTGGATCGAATAATTTGTCAGTAAGTGTAATATTATAAGTTCTTTGTTTATTAAAAAATAATTTCAAGGTCGCGGGTTCAAGTCCCCACAAGGTCATTGGATGTTTTTCAATTGACCTAATCCTTCCAGCCTCACTATGGCCCTGGTGTCAACTCAGCCTCTAACAGAAATGAGTACCAGGAATATTCTTTGGCGTAAAGGGTGGCCGGCGCGTAAGACTGACAACCTTGCCGCCATCTATGAGCCGATTGTCTAGAGAAAATGTCGGAACCTCCACATCTCACACCACTATCGGCCTCCAAGGCCTGTTACAGGGATACATTTACTTTTTATTTTACTTTACTTACTCTCATAGCTATCCCACACCGCTGTTTTCCGTTTCACAGTTCTTCTTGCTGTTTTATGACAAACGCCATAACGTATGAGACATGAAGCAACTTGAGCGGAAGTACAGAGGAGCACGTTCAGACAGAGTGCCGTGCCTCATGTAACAGCGGAACACTTCTGGAAAGAGATCCACCAGAAGTCGATGGATAAAGCAGAAATCATAGCCACGAAGCTAAGGCGTGTCTCCCTCTAATACAATGTCACAAGCAACAGTGCGAATGTCGAGGGAAAGTTGTAATCTTTGCATCATCAACATCATCATCAACAACAAGAGGAAGTTGCTATATTCTATTCTTATATACAACGGGAACCAAACCCGGTACCGGAGATTTCGCTGGACATACAGGACTAGTCTTCCATGACGTATGACGCACACTCAAACATACTTTAGACAGACAACAACAAACACGCCTGCACCACCTCACCATTCTATGTAGTTAGTGTACTGGCCAGGCCGCGCCATAGCTCAAGCGGTTAGTCGCTGGCTTCCCACCGCGGGAGCCCGGGTTCGTGCCCGGGTCTCGTCAAGTGGCATTTGTGGTGGAAAAAGTGGCGCTGGGGCGGGTTTTCTCCGAATACTTCGGTTTCCCCTGTAATTTTCATTCCATCAAATTCTCCATCATCATAATCACCCGGGGCAGGTACAATAGGCCAATCAGTGGCCGCAGTGCCGAGTGGACCCAGTTGGTCTCCACCCCCCATTAAGCAAAAATTAGTGTACTGGCCTAGTATTTCTGGTTCTGTTCTAACTGCTGCCGCTAAACGTAACGGAACGACAAAACACATATCTGTCAGTAAAATGACAACATCTTTCCGGAAGACAAGAATAGACCAAATTCTCGAAGCTTGTGTACAAGAAATATATTTCAAACGCTGAGAAGCTTCGAACAATGTATAATGGCTGAAGAAATTGTCACAAACATTTAGTGACGCCCACATCGAGCTGAACACAGTGTAGTACGTACCTAGTACGTGCGTAGTTTGACGCCCATACATGGGAGCGTACATGATATAGTAACGACCACAAGAATCACACAACTTTATATGGACGAACGCGTGAACCTTAGCACTACACATTAGAGTAGCTTCCATGTATATCGACACTTACCCTGGGTGCTAGGACTGTTTACAGTGTGGACGCCTAGCAACATGGATGTACATGATGTAGCTTAACACTACACTAGACACTATAAATTTGAAACTTGTAATACATAATTCTTAATAATTTGTTAAATAATTTTAATACATCTTTCAATACTTTTCATACATTTGACAAAAAATCAGCATATTTGTATAATATATTTTTTCAATATATCCTAGGTATACTTTACATACTTCGTTTCAATACTTACCGTATTTACGCATGTATAGGCCGCACATTTTTTGCCAAAAATTCAAGAGGAAAACTGGGGTGCGGCTTATATTCGAAATCACACTTCATTTAAAAAAATTATATTCATAATTAGTAATACAGGGTGTAATACTCCTGAAATAATATTCCAAGAAAATTATTTTTTCTATAATTTCTGTCTTAAAATTGTGCTGCGGCCTATACACGCACGTGGCCTATACATGCGTAAATACGGTATATTTAATTCGAGGCACAATTCTGTATCATACAGCATGTCATGTTGCACCAAATATGGATCCATATCAACAATTCAATGACTCTAGACGCATTCCTATATATAACTGACTGACAATGGTCCTGTGAGACCGAAATATGGAGCAGGAATTCAGTTGTAAAATATTCATTGATTATAATCTCTTTGTTTTGGCGACGACTAACTTGACTATGTACCTTTAGAGAAGCAACGAATTTTCCTCATTAAAGACACTGAGTACAAATTCTTCCGTGAATGTATAATCATTAGATATCAATGGAATTCACGGGGTCGTGTTCAAGTATCGAAGGGTGAAGCCAAATTAGTCTGCTTGCAGCAGTTCTCACGGTCTCTTCGCTTGCGGATTTTCTTATTTTTCCTTCTACCCTGAAGATGGAGGCGATACGTTCCTCCGAAACGTCGGTTAACACCACATGCACACGGTGCCACATCCAAGAAGACTGCTTTCTTCAAATTTCGATCAGTTTAAAAAGGCAATTAATTTACTTTCAGAATTAGTTTTTCTAATCCTGTGAGACATGTGCGAAACCAAACGAAACTGCTTCTCTTCTGGGAGCCTTATGAACAGCAATAAGACTATACTTTCATTCTGTACTTTACTGCTTTATCACGCGTGTGTGTTTTCCCAGCTACAGAAAATAATATAACACAAAAATCACGTATCCTAACCACAAAAAAATGATCCGCTTGTGTAAAAGCGTTTGCACGAATCTTGAATAAGACATTCTTACCGAATGTGAAACTCCTGAAGTCCGTACAAAACCCAGGGCTGGCTCGAGCTGCCCTGAAGGGGTTGAGGGGAACAAAGTGGAGTACAGCTGGTGCAGTGGCTCTGAACCACGATCAATGGGCTGCTCTGCTTGGTATCCGCCACAGCCCGCTGAGAACGTGCTTCGGGCCTGGACTGCATGAAGGCACAGTGATCATGTAAATTACAATCGCTACTTCGTTTGTGAGAAATGATAAGCCATCCCAGCAGCAAGAACGGATGTTTGAAGTATGAAAAGACAGAATAATTTAGCAAATTATATTCGAGTTTCAAGGAATAAATTCTAATATTATATGTGTGTGTGTGTTCAGAGTTTCGCAAGAATGTCTTCCCGCTGTCTCCTCACCTCCTCCTTAATTCATCAATATTCACCTTCATAACTTGACCTGAACCACAAATAACAATGATTCTTCTGAAATATATATTGTTGAGGAAATAAATGAAGGAGAATGAGATGGGTGAGGTATATAGCAAGCAGAATGTAGATGAAAGGTGATACAAATTGTGTCGAATACCTGAATGTAAGATATAACGTACTTAGACGTGCATGGCACACTCGTGTTAAGATGGACAATGAAACACTGGGCACCAGTGTGAGGACTGAATACGGGTGACCCAGAATGTGGGCCAGTGGCAGATATTTTTGATATGCTAATAAACCTTCGGTCTCTAAAAGTTGAGCTACGAATCACCTCCTACCCAAAATGGATAACAGGAAGTCGCTGGGGATTGAGGATGTGGCGAGGCTGCTCCTGGGTCAATTAACTTTGAGCGGCAACTCACACACCTTCGAAGTTATATAATACATACATAGCGTGTTTGTACTCTGCCGTCCTTGGAAAAGGCGGACTATCCCTTTGCTGAGTATAAATTTTCCCTTTATTACAGAATTTTTATATTAATTTCCTTAAACTGAAATCTGCATTGTAGGCTGTGATATTCTCACAGCGGTTGTTATGAAGAGTTCTATCTTATGATATATAATCCCATGTAGTCCGCTCAAAGTCAACCGACGTTTCGGATGAAAATATTGCCTCCATTTCTGCTTGTCACCTGGTTTCACTCCAATTTCATGATTCGCTTATTCTTCGGCCCTGAAGATAGAGGTGACAATTTCCACCTAAACATCGGTTGACTTTCAACGGACTACACGACTCTACATCCTAGAGAACAAAAATCTCGAATTCTACATTGTTTGATCCTGTATCGCGGGGTTGCGTGATTCGTGGAGAATATCGATAGGACAAATGAGACATTGTTGTAACTATTCAAACAACGTGCAATATAATACATACATACGCTGGTTGCTTTGTTAGGATAATGCAGAAGGCAATTTAGTAAGTGCATTGGACAGAGTAGCCTCAGTGAGCTGAATCCTGCTCAGTGCACTCAGCTATCCTTCATTTATTCCAACAAATATATTGTCCATGATTTATTCTGACCGTCTTACAGTGTATACATTTATTCACCTTACTCTTCTCTCTTGCGCTACATGTTTCGGCACTAAAGTGCCATCTTCAGGTGCTTTTTTATGTACGTCGAACTACTTCAGGATGACAAATCCTGAACAGTTTTAATATTTAAAATTTATCAATATATATGAAGAATATATATTTTAGTTATTTTAGTATAAAGACAACGGGGCATGCAATGAAGTAGTTCGACGTACATAGAAAAGCACCTGAAGATGGCACTTTAGTGCCGAAACATGTAGCGCAAGAGAGAAGAGTAAGGTGAATAAATGTATGCACTGTAAGACGGTCAGAATAAATCATGGACATGAATCAGTGCAACAGGACGCTAAAATATAATATTAAAAATATATTGTATACATTTCTAGCGTCTCCCACACGTGGTCGTCTGTTCTTCCTTCATTTGACCAGTCTAATAATTCACCTTTTATTTTTATTTACTTATGTATTTATTTGACCGCCTCTGTGGTCTAGTGGGCAGAGTTCCTGGCTACTTATACAGAGGTCCCGGGTTCGATTCCCTGTGCTACCAGATTTTCTGGGAAGTAATGGGTCTGGAAAGGGGTCCACTCAGCCTCGTGAGGATAATTGAGGAGCTATTTCAAGGAAATAGCGGCTCCGGTCTAGAAAACCGAAATTAACGGCCTTGGGTTTCGTTTCCCTGACCACACGACACCTTCTATCCGCTGAAGTTGGCACTCGCCTACAAGCGGCGGTCGCTCGGTCGGTATAGTTCGCTTGTAGACTAAACTCACGGAGTTTATTTATTTACTTGCATTCTGTTGTTGTATAACATTGAGGTATTGGGGTATTCGACAAAACAACGAAGTAAATTAACAATTACCTCCCAGCACTCCAAACATTTATATCCCGGAAACCTCATTGCAGACAATATCAACCCTCAAAATTCTAGCAACAACTGAGAATTCCACTACACAGTAATCCGCAGCCCGACAAAAATTCCACGCCGAACAGCTACTACAGCACAACTTACATTCCACTATAAATCAAGGGCTCTTTACTTGCACCAGGCACCAAGCACCAACAACCACGTACTCGCATACAAACAAGATCCGTTATCAGCACAGTATAACATAATCGTTACATCTCATGGCGCCTATTGTAAGCGCACTACTTCAAGTAACTTCCAGAGGAATACGGATCCACCAGGATTAATAAAAGCTCTCAAGTGATACTGCATTGCTCTTGTCACTCAAGTGTACAATTATGCCCTTCCTACGGCGCACTTAACCGGGCCCACATTGCAAGCAATCCCGCCGTATTTGAATATTTTTAGCAATTTAAACAGCTACTACAATTTTCTTATATATTTTACCATTACATACAAGAAATTTATCGCGACATTTTTGTTTGTAGAAATTAACCCGTTTAAACCTGAAATGCAATAACAATTATCTATTTATTTATTTACAAACCACAGCATGATGGTCCGCGCAACCAAAATATGTAGTGGCAATTGAGACAATAGAAGTGATTAAAACATAATTTCAGCCATTTTAATTGATTTTATTAATAGTTAGAATTAATTAATTTCCTTGTTGTGTCTACGGTCCCAATATATCAGGCCTAATAATATTTAGTGAAGATCAAAATTTTGAAGTTTCTCATCACGCAATGTTCTCTAACCTCCATTTAGCCTACTTCTTCTCACTTAGGGGGCCCATACACGTACGAGTCTGGCTCGCGAGTCCGACTCGGCTCGGGTTCCAATAAGCCAAACTCGTCCGTTTGTGGGTCGCCACGCTCATACGTGTGTGGTGAAATTAATCCGAGCCCGGCTCCTCGCCGAGCCGGACTCGTACGTGTAGGTCCAAATAATCTCCTAAGCACAATATTTGTAACCATTTAATCTGTGTTCTTCCAACATGCTGAGATACCAGCTTCCATCCTCATAAAAAAAGGGTGAAATTATATTTTCGATTTTGATGTTTACAACATCTAGATGTGAGACGGGCAAGGTACCAGGGAGAGTCAGTAAACAGGTCACAAATGGAAGTAAAACAGCTGTAATGGATTTAATAGTTTTTCTATATGTATCACAAAGTAGCAGCACAGTCCAGCTTCATGATAGTCTGGGTAGCAGACGCGCATGTGCATGTTTAGAGGCTGGGTCCAATAAAAATGGAGATCGTGTTTGATTTGTATACTACCGAAGATCAGCGTTTTGGTGTGAGTTTTCTGTAGGCAAAAGGACTCAATACAAATGATATTATGAAAGAAAATGTTTCATGTTTATGGTGGGAAGTGTTTGTCGCGTAAATCGGCTCAGCCTTGGAGGCAAAGGTTTCGTTGATGATGAAGAGGTCGAAACGGAGGTGCGGAAGTGGCTGAGACAAGACTCAGAAGACTTCTGTGCTGCGGGTTTCGTCGCACTGGTAAAGCGATGGGACAAGTGTATCAGTGTTGGTGGAGGATATGTTCAGAAATAACTGTTGTTTGCAGGTTCGAACATCACATGTTTTACGTTTTATATCCATTTGTGACATATTTACTAAATCTCACTCGTATGTTAAGACTCTAAGAGTATGCTCACTTCATAGTGACAAAAATGTTATGGGTTTGTTTTTCCTTTGATTCAATCCGACAATTTATCTCGTAGGTACACATGGCACGAGACTTTTACATGTTAGCAATTTTCCAAACGATTTATAAGCTTACAGTGCATAATTAACATTTTAGAAGTGTTGGGTAAGTGGCAGTTTTAAAAATTGACGCGCCCGAAGTTATAACTTTTTAGGAACTTTCATGGCACCCAACCCGGATGCAGCTGGAAGTGCACAGCGTGTGTTCGGCTGGTCAGCCGAGATCCTGAGGCGGACTGATTGCCCTCTCTGAGTCCGATATCAGTCTGATGAGGGCGATACCGGAAACAAATCTCTGTGACGTAGAGCGCGCTGTGTGCTGACGTGAAGACGAGTCTCTCAGCTAAGTTCACAGCCACTGGCACTGAAACATGAATGCTGACGGTTTCCTTTACAGCCGCTAAATAATTCAGTTATTTTTTCTTTAAAATAATAATAATAATAATAATCATTTTAATTCAGCTCGTGTTTATTTGTGTGGTAACTCAACAGCCCAGGGGCTAATTAGAGCACTGACGAGCGAGCGAAAGAAAGAAGGAAGGAAAGAAACAGGCGAAAAATACAAAACAAGGCAATTTGTAACATCTGAATAATGATCATGATAAAACATAGAAATAATAACAAAATTCAGAGAGACGATGATGATGATGATGATGATAATAATAATAATAATTCAATTCAATTCAATTCGATTCTTTATTATTAATGTGCCGAGTCAACAGCCGCAAGGCCAATTACAGACACAGCACAGTGCAGAAGAATGAATTACATTATACACAATCTTATTAAAAGTCAAATACAAAATTACAGGTAAGTACTTGGAAGAAATAATAATGAATAAAGTAAAAGTAAACAAACAAATAGCTGATAATTATGACAGTAATAATAATTTCATTATCATTAAACTAAGTGTTATTACGAATTCAGGAATGAAACATAAATATTTAATTAAGAAATGAATAATATAGAATTACAGAGGATAATAATAATATACGTAATTCATTTTGTTTTACTGCACATGCAAATAATAAAATATTAACAGTTATTTTATAATAATAATAATAATAATAATAATTCAATTCAATTCGTGTTTATTTACGTACAAACTTAACAGCATAGAGGCCAATTACAAAGCTAGCACGAATAGAGACAAGTACGCTCGTATACAAAAATAATAAAAAAAATACAAAGATGATAGTCTATTAATTACACAGTTAGCATGAATAAAGGTACAGAAACAAACACACAGACAGAGCCGCAATGTGAGAATTTGAGTTTCAAATAGAGGAGCATATAATAATAATATTAATAGCGAAATTAATAAAAATAATGATAACAATAATAGTTTAATTAATTCAGCATAAAACATGTTTCAACAACAGAGTTTTTGGTCCAAAGACGTCAACGTCCCTACAATCAACATTAGCAGCAGAAGCGCATCTAGCAGAGGGGCAATTTCTACTAACGGAACAGACACTGAACATAGGAAAGTCTCGGATATATCGAACAGGGACCCGAAGGCCAACAATTTCCAAAGCAGATAAACTTGAAAAAGGAAGAGTGAATCAAGGTGATATCTCCTCTTTTGCAAGGTGTGCAATTTCAATTGTTCTAAAGCAAAATCATAACAGTAATGTACTTGAGGGAAAAAACGTTTAAAACAGAGAGCCGTATCTGAATGCGTTCAGGTTTGTTTGCATCAGTTGACGTAATGGAATTCCAAACTACTGAAGCGTATTCAACCTTGGATCTAACTAAAGTAAAGTATAATGTGAACTTGCATCCAAGGGCTGAATAGTTAAAGGTGATACTGCGAATTATACCTAAGAATAATAATAATAATAAGCAAAAAAGTAAAGTAAAGCTATCCCTGTAACAGGCCGTGGAGGCCCATAGAGTTGTGAGATGCTGAGGCTCCCATATTTTCTAGAAAATGGGCTCACAGATGGCGGTGAGATTGTCAGCCTTACGCGCCGGCCGCCCTTTACACTCCAGGAAGATTCCTGGTACTCATTTCTGTTAGAGGCTGAGTCGATCCCAGGACCATAGTGCGACTGAAATGATTAGGTAAAGTGAAAAAATCCAGTGACCTCATCGAGATTCGATCTCGCGACCTTTCGGCTTGTAGCGTAGTGCCTCAACCAACTACGCTACCACGTGCCCTAGTAATAATAATAATAATTCAATTCAATTCAATTCTTTATTATTTATGTGCCAAGTCAACAGCCGTAAGGCCAATAACAGACTTAGCACAGTGAAGATGAAAGTAATTAAGTGTAACATTATACAAACATTAGACAAACACATTATAAGTCAAAAATAAATTACAGGAAATTTCTTGGGAAAACACAGTAATGAAGAAAAGTAGACACACAGGCAAATAAATGATAATAATAACAATAATAATAATTTCATTATCATAAAACTAAGTGTTATTTAGAAGTGAAAAGAAACATAAATATTTAATTAATTAATAATAATAATAATACTAATAGGCAATAGTTCAGAAACAAGAAAATAAGTTACGTATACGCAATTCCAAATATACGAGATATTGTCGCGTATATGGGTGACTGTAGACGGGGTTTGGATTGGAGATTGGCTTTATTGACTTTTACACACGATGTGTAATTGCGCTTAATTATATCTCTGCCTCTTTCACACATTCTCATGGGACTATGCAACAAAAATGTGGTCTTCACGTTCGCTTCGCTGATGAGAACTGTGACACTTTTATCTCGACAAAACCAGTTTCAAATAATCCTCGTGTCAAATGCATTTGTAGTTAAATTCTCGGAACATTTTATGTGTAAACAACATTCTTAATTGAAAGTAATGACAGAAATTTTGATCAGATGTGTATTTCTGCATTTAGAATTGTTTCTAACTATATGGACATGTACAAAAAATGTTCATGCATATATTTACAGTTATATACATACACATATTTAATTGGAGTCTTTCATTAAAATACTAGTGGCTTCCCCATCCGACATCAAAAAGCCAACAGCTATTGCCTGTATAAAACATGTGACATTGACCGATGAAATAATTATATTACGAATTATGTTACCAGAAACAAAATATACCTCTAAATCTATATGCACATTGATTCAGTTATATTTGCATTTGTATTGGATTTTAATTGCTCAACTGTCTCTATTAATATCCTGGTTCTTGAAAAATATTCATATTCTCTGCATGTAAGAGTATCTTATAGAGAGCGCCTCAAATTATTGTGTTATCTTACTAACAAAGGAAAATAAATAACAGAGAGTTTTCCAGAAAGAAGTGGGTAATTATTATTTCCCTTTTTTATATTATACAGATATTGTTAATTGAATCAGGGGACGAACTGACAACATACACACCCACTCAAGTTGCTGCAAGCGGAGTCCTTCAGAAGCTAATAGTCACTCATCTTGTCAGGAATTTTCCCGTCTTTTGCGGAGCCTGAAGTTTCATAAGGGCCTATCACACGTTCGTATCCTGAACCACAAGAATTCAGTCCACCCTCTCACTCCTTGCTTCTTTCAGATTCATTTTACTAATATCCCGCAATCAACTGTTGTGTTTTTTCTTCAGTTTTCCGACAGAAATTGTTTAAGTTTTAATCATATATTCCATGCCACACCCGCTTAATTCGTCTAGATTTCATCACCTTAACAGCATTTCGTAAAGGATAGATCCTACAAATTTTCACAGCTCATTATTATGCAAATTTCTCCAACCTCGCGCTACTCACTTCTTGTGTCGAAATATTCTCCTCAGTACCCTGTTCTGAAACACTCTGTATCCATGCTCTTCCTTCAGTTTGAAGGGCCCAGACTCACACCCATACAAAGGAACATGTAAACAGAAGAAGTTCGATATTCTGGGATATACCGCCGTGTAGACGTTGAAAGTCAACCGAAGTTTCGGAGTGAGAAGTCGCCTCCATCTTCCATCCTGAAGATGGAGACAATATGTTCCTTCGAAATGTTTGTTGCCTTTCAACAGACTACACGGCGCTGTATCTCAGAAGATCGAATTCTTCGAAGTCGCCGCCGTGGGATCCCTAAATCCCACATAAAAATATAAAGATTGGGAACTGTGGACCTTTCGATTGTCACATGCCGAAGAAAAATGAAGTTTCAAACAAGTTGTGTTGCAAGTACGTGTTTAGATCTGTTTAGCAGAGGACATAATTGTAACTTAGTTGCTGTTCGAGAGAATTGTAACTAATCGCTTACTGTTTCTCACCCATCATTCAGTGTAAATCAGTTGCATCCCTAGCCATTTTGGACATACTCTCAACTGATCCGCCATTGTTGTAATTTAGTTCTGTATATATATATATATGTGTGTGTGTATTTATCTATGTTTATGTAACGACGTCCTCAGTATTTCAGACTTCGTAGCGTCCAACTGAAAGAGATGGACCGACTTATCGCCGGCCCGAATCTCATAAGATAAAGCGAAAGACGAGCTGCAAGCTTGTTGCTAATGCAGTGTGACTGGCTACCAAACAAGGAAGCAGGGAGCACGGCTCCACTTTCAGTGACATGAATTAAACGTTCTGTGCAGTATAGGGCGGACCGAAATCTGTACGCGTGCTGTCAGTTGGTGAGGATTTACAACGGAACAACAAAATATGCCACTTGTTTAGCCACATATGGACCCCGTGGAGGCAACGTCTGTGGTCCACTTCCATGAATTAGTCCCACAGTTCGGTCGGAAGAGGCTGTCAGGAGGAATGGCGCGAGCGTGGCGGTAAGCACAACGAACTGAGGGCAACACCGCTTACGAGTGCATTTCTTTCGAGCTCTTTACGTCAACAATTATTGCGAAGGAGATAAGCTGACTAAAATCATTTTTACAAGCAAGAACATATCGCTATTTCCGACTTAAGGTTTAGGTAATTTTCATTGCAAAAGACTGGCCTATGTTTTAATGCCTTTCGAAGAAAAAGAGACCTGCTACTGGCAAAAGTCAAAATTGAGAAGCTTTGACTGAAACCCTTCTTAACGAAAACTAAAAATGTATACACGAGGTTTTAAACGTCGTTTGTATATACGACAATAAGTTTCGCCTGGTTTTCTTGATACGAGACGGACTCCATAGAAAACGACGCCGTCAAAAATTTTATGTTGTTGCTTGTGTATTCGTTGCCGCTTTAACGTTTTACCCAGCCGTTGCCAAGCAACGATTGGGAGATTCATATACAGACACACAGACTAGTAGGATGAATTTATGAAGTACGCCGCTGAGATAGGCTCAGTTGCCCTGATTATACACACCAAGTTTCATAAAGATTGGTTCAGGTATGCAGAAGTTAATAGATGGGGATACGCAGACACATGGACAGCATAGAGATCACACAAGACTACTTCCGCTTTTCACAAAGAATGAAAGTATGCTAATAAACAGTAACGCAATGAACGGAAGTGTTCCCGAAGAGAACACGCTTGGAAGACAAACATGTGTAGGAGAGCAGTATCAAAATGGGGTGTGAAGGTATGGACTCAGTATGGAGTAGAGTGGGATAATTCTATGTAAATAGCATTCCGCCTTCCTGTTCCATAAGAGAGGGCTTGTAATTTGTTAAAGAGTGTCAGCTTCTAGACAAGAACTCTGCTAGTTCCGTGTGTTTGAAACTGTAAGAAGTACAGAAGGCAAAATAAACGAACGAATAAATAAATAAAACATATTATTACAGAATTGCGAGATTAAATGGAAAAATTCTTAAAAAGTATCGTAATAAATATTTTATGAAGAAAGCAGTCTTCTGGGATTTGGCACCGTGTATATGTGGTGTTAACCGACGTTTCGGAGGAACGTATCGCCTCCATGTTTTATAAGAAATCTGCAAGCGAAGAAACCGTGAGAATCGGTAAAAGCAGTCTGGTCTCACGGTCTCTTCGCTTGCAGATTTCTTATAAAACATGGAGGCGATACGTTCCTCCGAAACGTCGCTTAACACCACATATACACGGTGCCAAATCCCAGAAGACTGCTTTCTTCATAGTCACGGCCGTGAAAGCCTCAAATCTTACATAAATATTTTATGTTAGACCGTAAAATTAGATTTTTGTAGGATGTCTAAATTGTAACGTAGGAAGACAAATGGAACAGACTGATAGTTTATATGTTTTAATCGATTAACCAGTCTATTTCGTTGTTGTGCCGACGGTCCTAATACCATCGATGTTATACAAAACAGTGCAAATACTTCTGCCACCAGCTGTCGCGCGTTGCCCATGTAACGCGACAAGTAAATTCACGCAGGTCTCGGATTTGGCGAATGCGTTTATTGGCCAATCTCTTCTACACTCACAAGCACAATTATTCCCAACTATCACAATTACTGCTTCTGCTATGAATCAATGAATGTATAAGGGGTGGGCCCTCTCGGTCCTTGCACCGCGACCACAGTGATCGCCTCCCCTTCTGATTATCCCCTCAGCAATCCTGCACTACGAATGAAGCGTAGGATCTTGCATGTGGGGACGTCGAAATAGTCACTTGGTTCCATAAAATATTGACCCAAGTGACTTCTGCTTCAGTCGAAGCCAAACTGAAGACTTATTACTGACTACTACTGACTCGTCAGAGTCAGAGTTACTTTACGACTGGCGGTTTACCGTCAATCAGTTCGTCTTGGCGTCAGGCCCCTTGAGGCCAACGACCAGAGATTATTTTTCCAACTGAACTCTTGCGGTAATAGTCCTCATATAACATCCTCTCTGACGAGAAGGTGGGTTTGTCTCTTATGAATACACTTAACCTTTCGTCAAGTGTATATTTCGCACATACAACATGTTATCGAAAATTCTTCCTTTTGCACTACACACAAGTCCTCTATCAGTACAGGCTTTACAGAGCAGATCATGCCTAACTTACATATCTTATGCTATAACGACAACTTAGTCATTTGAACGGTCGTAAGCTTGGCCATCGCCAAGTTTAAGCCTCTTATATTTCCTATGTCTGGCTTCACTTTGTCCTATACCGCGAACATGTTCATTCTCATGATTTTTATGACTTCTGCTTGTCGTCTGAACAATTTTGTTATATAATCGTATACATACGGAAAGTTGAAAGCTCTGGTTTCCATTCAGTACGTATACATCTTTCGCCTTTTACTGACTGGTCAAGTCAAAGTCAAAGTCACATTGCGACTGACGGTCAGTCAGCCAGTAAGTCTTGGTGTCAAGCCCTATCTTGGCCTCATGACCAGATATTTATTACTTTTTGACAGTTACGGTCTTGTTTTTATGGGGCGCCCTCTCTGACGAGAGGACGGGTCTGGTCTTTGTATATGCTGCTGGCCCTTGCTAGAGCAGTCTTTCTTGGGCCCGAATCCCTTGGGACTCGCGACCATATTTTACTGTCTCAGATCTGACACTTCCCGTTTCGTCGCCTCCTACGACTCGCAGGGTCACAGTGGAGGGATTCGACCCCGCTTCCACACGGGGCTCTTAGAATCTGGGCTTTTATAACCCGCTGTCGGACGGAATAGAGCGCATCGTGTTTAAGGGTTCCGTTTTATCCGCTGGTAATATTCGTTTCCATGCATATCCTTTCAATTTCAGGGAAACGCGTTTGTTGTTTCAGCATTTCCTAGGAAACGCCTTGCTGGTATTCCGTTCCCACTGCAGTATACATTATTATCGCAGCCGTTGCCTATCAATGGACGTCTTCTGTCATTTTTGGCGGAACGTCACAGTATCTATGACAGAGCTTTCAATAACAGATACAACTAAACAGAGGTTTATTTATAATCCATATTACAAACATCAATTTTGTAATTAAGTATTTTGTATATAGACATAAGATTACAGTTTTACTTAATAATATTTAGACCGTTTAAATATATGTATCATTTCGCACTAAAAGAAGAATTTTTTTTTCATGAGGGAGACTTCTAAGAAACTGTGTGTTACTTAAGGGTTATCCTGTAGCGCCCACTTAAATTGTATAAATTTTCATCTCTTTCTTTTTATCTTGAGAGAAGCTATCGGTTTAACGAAGCAATGGTCCATAGCGCTCCTTCCTGATGAATGAAATTCATTCTTCTTTCTTACAACATTTGTGGGTAAAGAAGCAGTCTTGTTTCATTCCGCCTGAGTTGTCTGAAAGGACGAGATTCTGTGGATATCAACCGACTTTCCAAAGCTTTTCCGAAAAAAGTCAAAATATACAAAAAGCACAACTTAATTCCGTATCTTCCTTCCATGAATTCTTCTCAATGTGCAGTTGTTTTTGTGTAAGATATACCAGGAGGACACGCACACTTCCGCGAATTTTGGGAAACAAACCGTAACGGCTTAAATCGTTCATCTAGGGGCTCGCATGCACATGAATTCAAAAAGCATTGCTCTGGATGAAAGCAAAGGGTCTTACACAAATTAAGATGAGAACAGATGTTCTAATACAAGAAAGAAACTGTTTGCTGAAGGAGTGACCACACATAATGGGAGCAAACTAAGGTATAGTACTAAAAACTAGTTTACTTTATTTCACATTTTATATAGAAATCCATTAGAGAAGGGAAACTTAAGTCACATCCTGTTTACAAAAGCAGGTGTAACAGGATGAGTGCATTGCATGGCCATTTATTTTGGAACTCGACGTAACGTGAAATTTTGCAATTACATGTTTCAGTGTGAGGAGCAGCATATAAACAGTTACTAGAGACACTGGTAAGCTAATATGCACGGCAACAGCCCTTACTGTCGGCTTCGACTCCTTTAGAGTTCCCTGCAGACTCTCCAGTTGTTTATTTGTTAAAGTTGTTCCTCTGCCTAACTAATGCAGCACAATGCCATGACATTTACAGACACCGCAATGTACATGCTTCAGCCAAGGAGGATGAGATGGACGGGACATGCAGTACGCATTAAGATATTAACAATGCATACGAAACTTTGTTCTGGAAACCTGACTGGAACACGGCACTTGGAATATCTAGGCTTAGATAACAGGATACAAATAAAAAATATCAAAGAAAGGCGGTGAAATTTGTGAACTGCTTCAATTTTGCTCAGGACAGGAACCCATAGCTATCCTGTTAGCACAGTAATGAACCTTCAGATTCCACAAATGATATAAACTTTCTTGACTAACTGGAAATTTAAGCTTGTACTACCTTCTAGCGCCCTCGTCTGCTGTCCAAAAACATAAAAATTAGAATATACAAAACTATAATTTTGCCGGTGGTTCTGTATGGGTGTGAAACTTGGTCTCTGAGATTAAGGGAGGAACATAGACTGAGGGTGCTTGAGAACAGGGTATTGAGAAGAATATTTGGACCGAAGAGAGATGAAGTGACAGGAGGTTGGAGAAAACTGCATAATGAGGAGCTTCATAACTTGTACTCTTCTCCAAGTACAATTAGAATGATCAAGTCAACGAGGATGAGGTGGGCAGCGCATGTAGCACGAATGGGGGAGACGAGGAATGCGTATAGGATATTGGTGGGAAAGCCAGAAGGAAAGAGTCCACTGGGAAGACCAAGGCGTAGGTGGGTGGACAATATTAAAGTGGATCTTCGAGAGATAGGATGGGATGGTATGGATTGGATTGATTTGGCTCAGGACATGGACAAGTGGAGGGCTCTTGTGAACACGGTAATGAACCTTCGGGTTCCATAAATTGCTGGGAAGTTCTTGAGGGGCTGCAGATTTGGCTTCTCCTCAAGAAGGGCTCAGCTCCATGAGTAAATAAGTAACTACCTTCTAGCGCTCTGACGCTGGGATCGTGGGCTCGATTCCTACCCCGGGTAAGGATTTATGTCTACACTTCTTCAGTGTTTGCATTGTCCTGTACAGATGGAGGGCTCCTGATGTACATTCCACACCCGTGAAGTCTTGCCAAATATGTACAAACAAGATTGGTCTGTGACGCCGTTCAAGAATGAGATGAAAAGGAGATTGAATCTGAAAGGTTATCGGCCCTTTACGATGAATTGAGACCAGCGAGTATACAACAAAATGGATGGATATTATTCTAAGGGTCCTTCCCATCTTGTATTAAGAAAACCTTAGACTCGTGTGTCATTGACGTCTATTAAATTTCTCCTATTACTTGAGATCAGATACAAATTAAATAAATCTACAATAATTTATAAAGGGAACTTACATCAAACATAAGCAATCGTGACCACTGAATATCATTTTAAATGTTTATCTCGCTTTGCCATGAGCCAAGAGGATGAAGGACCAGGCATTTCATTGGTTACATCAGTATGAGTCGGCTGAATTTCTTGACTTGCTGCGTTCGAGAGATCTCGAAACGAGGGGAAGATGCGCTGAGAGCTGGCCAAGAATAGGAAGACACAGTTTGGATTCAGAGGAAGTGGTAGAACAATGCAGGTACTATGAATTCTGCTGATTCCTACCACTTTACATTAAATAAACATTCAAACACGCTAGGAGTGTACTCAACTTTCAGTCCTCCCAGTAAAGCAGGCTAAACAGTCTTTGACAACAGACATGCATCAAGCTAGCCTAGAACTGATACTGGAGAATATCAAATGTAAGATAATTATTTGTATAATTTCATCAGTGTTTGTAAACTAAAACACTGCTATTATAATAAATATCTCTGTCCAGAAATCGTCAAACCGTAACTAATGAATCAGTTGTAGTATTTTATTCTAATTCACCGGACTTAACATCTGAAATCTGGTTCGAAGCTATTGATAATATGATGACGGTAGATCTCACAATGGCATTCAATTCTTCCCTTCAGATAAATCCCATGATATTTGAGTGCAACAGAATCCTGGCTTTAGAGAGACAAACAGAAATGCTCCAGTACTTTATCAGCAACTACGTAGGGGTCAATGGTTTGGCCTCTCGCTTCGAAGGAAAACATATTCAGAGCGTATGAGAACAATATTGTGAGAAGAAGATTTGAAATTTACAGAGAGGAAGTGACAGGAGGCTGAAGAGACCTGCATGTCGAGGGCCTTCATAACTTGTAGTTCACACCGTTCAATATTACAGTGATCAAGATATGAAGATAGAGTTGGGCCGAGCGCGTGAGAAATACATACAAACTTTAAGTCGGAACGCCTAAAAAGAAGAGATCGCTTGAGAGGCCATGCCATAGACGGGAGGCAAATATTGTAGCGTGTTTGGCTACCGAAGACGCCGTTCGGTTTGGTAATTAGGTTTATTAGCCACTTAATTACACACAGTCTCTCTTAATTACACTTAAGATACATGCAATACAGCGCACTATGATTCTCTTTCTTCCACTAGTCGTCTCCTAGCAACGGATCTCCACACAGAAACTGTCACTTCAAATCACGCCAAATGTTACACATAATATCTTTCGGTTGCTCTTCCAGTATCAGTGCACCGTCGCACACATAAAGCCTTTTAAATCACGCTTGACATCCTCACAGGGCGACCTTATGTATTCCTGGTTCCACTTTGCTTGCTTCCGCCACTCTCAAATACTCCCGAACACTGACAAATATTCCTCAGTACTGACATCTGCTCAAAGTCACATTGAGACTGACGGTCAGACAATCAGTAAGTCTTGGTGTCGAGCCCCAGATGCCGTTTGACAGTTACGGTCATATTTTTGTGGGGCGCCCTCTCTGACGAGAGGACGGGTCTGTCTTTTGCATATGCTTCTGGCCCTTGCCAGGGCGGTCTTTCTTGGGTCTGAGTCCCTTGGGACTCTCGACCATATTTTACTGTCTCAGATTTGAGACTTCCCTTTTCGTCGCCTCCTACGACTCACAGGGTCACGGTGGAGGTATTCGACCCCGCCTCCACACGGGGGTGTCACTCACTGACATCTGTTAAAGGAAAAAAAAAAACGGGAACAATAGAATGAATTCGAGTCTTTCTCTGCAGGATGGGAATAATTTTATACGACTAGAGGTCCTCCCGGAAGTGAGAATCGAGATTACGGTTTTCTAGAATATTAAAGAGAGTTTGGTAATGGGCATCAGCGTTTCGGAGGAATTTTCTGCCTCCATCTTTAGTGTTACCCTGGAGGTAGCAGGCTCTTTCGAAATATTCGGTAACTATCTACCAGACTAAACTGCGTTACCTCCCAAAATATTTCAATCCTAAAAATTATATGCTGTAATTAATATTAAGACTTAAATTTTTGTGTTTTATTCATAGTACGTAACCGGTTTTAAAAGTACTTAGACTTTAATAAATTCCTATATATTTCTAATTCTTATTTAGCAGTTACACCTCACAGATTTTTCAGTTTAATTGGGTCACGCTTTCTTCCGTACATTCTGGTAAAATATTGCTGAATTCTGAGAGAGAGCGTTTTGCTACCAACTTCCTCTGCTCGGTAGAGAATATAAGATTCTTGTAACTTTAAAATCGATGTTCTTAAAATTATATTATTAAACGATCTGGGGAACATGGAATTGAAATTCGGATTCTCAAAAGCGTGAAATTTCGCTATTAGTTGAGTGGCTGTCAGCTTGTCACAAATGATTCTCTTCCGAGGATCAATTATTATACAGACCTTAAGGAGTGCACTTGAATAGTTGAATAGCCGCAGCAATATCATGCAAAATAATTTGCTGGTGAGGAATGAGACAATTATTATAAGAACAGATCTCTATTAGTAGAGGCAGATTTTATGAAGCATTATAGAAGTCATTTCGTCATCCAGTAACAATGTTATGGCTCATGCCCCTATTAGTTTCACGTTTTTATTCATCCAGTAAAAGTACGTTATAATACAATATTAAGTATGGAAGAGCAAACGGTGTTCTCAACAATGCGGCCTTGTTTCCATTTTTACCTCCTTGTACACAATGCGAGCGTAGAAAAGCAGTGCAACCACAAACATAGAGAATATTTGTTGTTGGGGTCCACAGTAGGAACTAAGCACCTCTCTACTCTTTCGTCTTCTTTACATACATATTATGTTTATAATTAGAATGCGTAAGCCAAGAAGGATGAGATGGGCAAGGCGTGTAGCACGCATACGGAGAAGAGGAATGCATATAAAATGTTGGTGCTCATGCGAGAAGAGAAGAGAACCCTGGCAAGCCCTGAGGCCCTGTGTGTTGGTAGCAGGATTATATTACGATGGATCTCAGAGAAGTTAGATGGGAGTGGCATGGACTGCATTCATTTTCTCGGGATAATGTTCCTGCGAACACGGTAATGAACCTTCGGGCTCCATAACGCAAAAGGAAATTCTTGAGTAGCTGGGCGGAGTGCGTATAGGATATTGGTGGGAAAGCCAGAAGGAAAGAGACCACAGGGAAGACCAAACCGTAGGTGGGGGGACAATATTAGAATGGATCTTAGATAGAATGGGATGGTATGGATTGGATAGATCTGGTTCAGGATAGGGACCAGTGGAGGGCTCTTGTGAACACGGTAATGAACTTTCGGGTTCCATAAAATGCTGGGAAGTTCTTGAGTAGCTGCAGATTTGGCGGCTCCTCCAGAAGGGCTCAGCTCCATGAAGTTATTGAGTTAGCTGTTCATGCTACATACATCTGGATAAGATGTAGTTCTGAAGTACTCCGAGATGCCTGTTGAACATGTTCAATCTGCGAGGGTAACTGATGTGCTTAAAACGTTCTGAATTTCAGATTTTTTTAAAGATTTTCTGGTCCGCAGCCACACAGAAATGGACCTACCAGTCCCTCACTTAGTTAACAGATGCTCACCCCTTCTCTAAAGAGACACGGCTCGCCTGGGTTCATGTATCTGTGCACTTTGAATGTTGACTACAGAGGGAAGCAAAACACTAACCAGAGTTCAGAAATCAGGGTCCATTTCTCTGCCTGATCACGCGACTCCTACGCGTAGCATGATTCCGAGATGGAATTCCACGGTCGGAAAATTTGATGTAATGGTTTTCTCGAAACACTGGGAATATTTTTGTGGTCACTTGCTTCTAGATCCCTCACAAAGCACTGTAATCGAATTTCATCAATTTCACACATTTCGTAACGCATCGTTAACCTCTTGATGTAGCTAATGCAACAAAACGCAGTAAAATAAACGTCTCCCTTTTGCGTTTAACATACTACAACCTGCTGCTTGAAGGACATGTAAACTGATTGCTCTGATAGGGTGACAATTTCTATACAGCGCCAAAACGGTTTAACTGAACGAATCAATCTTATACTGAGGCCTACCCTCGTTGCGCAATTTTTCGTTGACGTTGCCAAGCTAAACTCGCTGCAATGGCTCTCCTCCTAGCTGTTGGACGCGCCGAACGCTGGGAACATCTTGCACAGTGCTATCCTTCTTTGTAGTGGTGAGAAAAAGAATGTCATTGTTATGAGAGAGTCTATTTCGGTACGTTGTTTAGCCAACTGGTGGATCTTCTCTAAGTGCCAGCGGGAAGCCTTTCAGAACAACAGTTGGTAGCTAGAGGCCCGCCTAGGATGCTAAGGTCCACCCACCACTCACTGTAAAAGCCGACACACATGAAGGACCCTTATATGACGTTTCATCTCTCCCCCTCACATCTCCCAGCTGGTCCATTGGTGGGAGCCAGAGTGGAGCATTGCGTATCCTCACACTCAGCTTCCGTTTATCGCTTTTGTTCAGACTGACCACAATATGGATTTTTCCGTCATCGTCCTTGTTCTCTAAGTTCGGAAAACAGTCTTCGCAGTTGATATCGAACTAATGTTGTGGTTCTGACGCTCAAAACAGGAAAGGAAATAGCCGGTACTTAGTACAACTCCGGCAATACTACGATGCGAATTACTTAGAAAAACCGTACAACTGGATCGGTTTTATATCCAAGAAGATAATTTAATAATTGTAAAAATATTAATGGAGTTAAATTTGGTAGAAAATTAACTTGTAAAATCATGATTTCTGGAAAGATCTGTGAGAACCTGTTTTCTTAAAACAGAACAACTTTCTTTAGAACACTTTAGTATTTTTCATTCTACCCTGAAGATGGAGGCGATACGTTCCTCTGAAACGTCGGTTAACACCACATATACACGGTGCCAAATCCCAGAAGACTGCTTTCGCCAATTAATTTATTGACTAACTGCACGAGCAACAGTGTTTCTTGAAATAATAAGCTTCCATGTAGACAAGAAAACTTTTTATGAAACTACTAAAATAGCCCGCCAGTGGTCCATACTGTGAGTCAGATTAATCCAGTCTACACCTCCATACTCTATTTCATTAAGACACATTTAGTATTATCCTTGAATGTATGTCTAAACCTTCCAAAGTACTCTCTTCCCATCTGGTTTCAGGACTCAAATTTTGTATGCTTTTCTATTCTCTCTAATACTTGAGCGGAGTCATAATATGTGATGAAGAGTATAATTTGTGAAGCTGCTCATTACGCAATTCTACAGAAAGTGTTTAACTTTAATTTTGTTCATGCTTAGTAAAATCAGAGAGTCATAAACAATGAAGACCGTCTCTTATCTGAGATTCGAAACTGGCACACTCAGAATGAAGGAAATTTCCAACAATTACGCACAGGATAATGTACTTATGTACATGTCAACTTCTATCTACCCACTGACCCTGAAAGGGAAATATTTTCTAGGCTTTCGACACTGAATGAAAAATTAAACATGAAGTCAAAATGACCCGGAGCAAAAGTTATTTGTATATTCATAAATTTACTCCGGTTGACTGAGCCAATCCACAAATTGTAGGATAAAGATTGATTTGTAGATAGCGGAAAGGGTATCAAAATGATCACTGTCTACATTTATTTCCCATAAATGCCAGCTCCGTACGCTAAGTGATCTAGATTTTGATGAAATCTCTTACTTCCGCCGTCTGCATGGGGGCCGAAGGATACTGTTTGGTCCGTGACGCTGTTCCCCCTCCTGCTCCCACAACATTTTGTTCGTTCAAAAATCATTATCACCTCTGCCCGTTGTCTTGTATTTGTTCCGAACGTTATCTCCTTCTTTGAAAGAAGTGCTTCAAAAGAAAGTGCTCTGAAAAATGTCTGACCTAAGATGAAGTAGACGGACAGTCTGGAGTAGCACATGCCAGATAACCTCGTGGATTAGTAAAGTCTAGGGCCACGACGATGAGCAGGACAAGGTAGGGCAGAGGAGAAAGTGACTGCATATACAGTTTTGTTGTTAAAACTTCTTGAAGTCGAAGACATCGTGCCGAATGGTGGGATTTCGTATTAGAGGTATTTGGTCTCGGTATTAAAATGTTACTTGGTTAATTATTTAGTAGTTTGCTTTCTTGTCCCTTTGCCACAAAATATTCAGTATCGTCATGCAGATCATTAATATTACGCTGCAACTCTATTGGTAATTACACGTTCCTGAAGTACAGAGTGGGGTGCAGAAACTTCCTTTTTTTGAAGGCGAATAAAAGAAAAATTATTGCTGATAGACAAAATTTATGTTTCCTACTGAGGGGTATTAGACAGAAACTCCCGCGACTGCTGCGTTCCCCGAGCCTATCCCCAGTTTTCTGCGACCACCCCTCCCTTCACAATGCGTCTTCACAAAAAGGAAGTTTCTGCGCCCCACCCTGTACATTTCACATAGGCCTATATGACTTTTCCGGATTTATTATACGTCCGTCTTCAAGAGATAACTCGTGGCTCTACAGATACTTCTCATTTTCAATATTAGTGACTGCGGTCAGAACGGCTCCTCTGCAAACAACTTCAGTGATCAGTATACAGGTTTGACATTCAAGTGTTTTCGGATTCGATCCCAACTGCTGCCCTCAATCTCGCTAAGAGAACGAATAAAAACAAATACCAGTCACTTCGAGGTAGGTACACACGCTGGTCTCTAGGCATCGTGCATATTAAATGTGTCTCATACAGCAGTCAATGCGCAAATAAATTTAGATTTCACGGTGCAGCCATGTGGAAAGGCTGATTAATTTTTCATTCGATAGATTTGTTTTACAATTAAAATAACGTATGTTACACAGTGTACAGAGCAAAGTGTTACACGTTGAATAACGGCAGATTTCAACCAATACGTGGCATAGATAGACCTTTTTACGAGGAGAAACACAGTTTTCTTGCACCTGATTTTTATATGCTTCACAACATCAGATTTAATTATTATATTGTAATATATTAAAGTAAAATTAAAAGTAAAACTATTCCTGTAACAGGCCGTGGAGGCCCATAGGTTTGTGAGATGTTGAGGTTCCCACATTTTCTAGATGATCGGCTCATAGATGGCGACAAGGTTGTGAGCCTTACGCGCCGGCCGCCCTTTACCCCCAAGAATATTCCGAGAGTATTCCTGGTATTCATTTCTGTTAGAGGCTGAGTCGACCCCAGGGCCTAGTGCGGCTGGAAGGGTTATGACAATTGAAAAAAATCCAATTACCTCATCGGGACTCGAACCCGCGACCTTCCTGCTTGTAGCATAGTGCCTCAACCAACTACGCCACCGCGTGCCCCTATTCTAATATATTACTATATCGCATTCTTCCTGACCATTCAGTTTTCTCACAGCTTTTCATCGAGCATTTCCTGTGTCAACTGTCCCTAGGACTTCCCTGTGTAAGCAGTTTGTGTTGGCCTCGCTCCGTAGTAGCCGGACCCTCATGTGACAGTACTCCCTGATCAAATGTTCATTCTGTAACTGCTATGGGAAGGCAATTAGTCAAGAACTGGGAGTAGACTTGTCAGTCTAATTGCTGAGTGAAAGCTTGCCAGATGTGCCTGTTAAAGAACGGCATCCTAGACGAATAAGGACATAAAATTCCTGCGTTAAGTCATTAATGAAATGCACGGGCATGTTCTCTTTGTGTGGGTGGCATTCCAAGGAGCATCCTCTTTTGTGAAAGCTAGAAGCACCTCATCAATTTGCACGGGACAGCTCAAATGGCTATTCCTAACTACGTATTATCATGTATGGAACATTTTATAGAATTTTATCTTCTCGGTCGTAATATGCAAACCCGTTTACTTTTCAGTGATACATCTTTCATTATCGCCGTAATTTTTACAGTTGACACATAAATAAGCAAGAGAATTGTATTTATTCTTGCTATAAATCATATGAATATAGGAAAACTAAGCGCCCTTCACAATACCTGCATTTTTCTAAATAGAGTCCTATTTCGGCAATTGTGCTTCTAATTTGTAAACCCTTGAACATAAGACATAGAAATAATGCGTACAGTTCGGTATATAAAAATGACGTACACTCAATTACTAATGAATTTATTACGAATAATATGAAATATTTTAATAACTATCCTAATGAAACTTTAAATTTGACGTAATTTGATCGAAAACAAAAACGATCTGTAGTTTCCAATCTGCGGTTGCAGCTGAAGGCACAAATACTATCTTCCTTCTCACAAAGTAAGAATGGTGGCGCTATATCTCCACTCGCCCATACGTCTTCTTCGCACAGTGCTTACCTAATTAAGCACGGAGACAACTTTACTTGTACCTTACATGAGATGCTGTAGTTTCTTTACGTTTACTGGGGCCTAACATTTCATTCGTTCACGTCACGAATCTGTATGGACTGCGTAAAGAAAAGAGAAGAACAACCGTAGCCTCAATAGTTCTTATCGAAATATGATAAAACTGGCAGGATTCGATGATCAGACGACCACGAAGGTTACGAATCTGTCAAGAACGCCGTGGACTGTCATACATCCCTTGTCTTCATAAACTTGTAAGAGACTGGACCACCATGTGATATGAACTACAACTGATGTTCTCATTCGACTGTAAATTGAATTAGCTGTTCCGATAATCGAGAACGGGTTTCGACACATGAACTCCTGCATGACACTGCTGATAACATACAATGACTGTCACATAAACTTGTCTTGATTACGAATGAAAGATTTAGGAAATTTGTCTGTAGGAGCAGCGAACATAGACCAGTCTTTGTTACGAGTAACTTACGTATCTCAGAGCTGAGGCTCATGCGTAGTGAACAGTTTGACAATTCGAGGGACAAGACACATCTCATTTCTGTTGTAATGGGTTCTGATCTTCCGGAAAATATCCCCTTGTGTGCGATCACGGTTTTGTACCAAACTGTGCTACTAAATGACATACACGTATCTAATGAGATATATACTCTCATGATCATCGCTTAATTTTATTATTATTATTATTATTATTATTATTGGAAGACTAATGTCCTGCTCTATGGGTATCAGCTTTGTCGTACTGCTATTACACGCACCAGTTGCGTTAAGGACCTAGGTGTTTTCTTTGATTCTAAATTATATTTCCACAATCATGTTGATTTTTTATATTCCGAATGTATAAAGCTGCTAGGTCTTATACGCCCAATAACTTTGAGATTTTCTTCTCTTGACTGTTTATATGTGCTGTATCTTACACTAGTCAGGTCCAAGTTGGAATATGCCTCGGTAGCTTGGAATTCTATCACGTCTACTGACTCCGCAAAACTTGAGCGCATCCAAAAAAAGTTTGCATCTGTCTGTTTCTACCGCTACTTCCCACATAGCTCCTATAGTTATACATCTGCCTTAGAGAGACTAGGATTGCACCCTCTAAGTCTGCGTACACATCTTCTTGATGCACTCTTCTTCATTCAGGTTTATCGTGGCCTTAAATCCTGCTCCTCCCTTCTGGATAATGCTAGTCTTCGTGTTCCTACTTGCCATGTTCGAGACTTCTCTACTTTTAGCGTTCGTCCCTCAAAAAGACACTGTCCCTCTTCTCGGTGCGCCCTTGCTACCAACGTGGTGGGTAAAGATCTCGACATATTTGCAGACGGAGCGGTTTCTCTCAATCATATTTTACAAGCATGTACCAAACCTTTTACGGTGTTACTTGATAGTGTTTTCATTCACTACAAATGTGCATACCTCGGCTAACTTTAATTTTCTTATGTAATTGCTTCAATTTATTGACTTGTTATTAATTTTATTAATTTTGTGCTATCACTCCCAGGTGTCTTATCTTAGTATTTAGTTACTAACAGTAGCAGCAACATTCGTAATATTTCATATATATATATGTATATATTTCAGTCTTCTTTAGATTTATGTTCATAGATTTATTTGTCATATTTGTATTTTGTTTTAATTATTTTCTGTACCTTATATACTCGTGCTAACTTTGTAATTGACCACTGTGCTGTTAAGTTATTGCACGTAAATAAACATGAATTGAATTGAACATGAATTGAATTATTATTATTTAATTGCAAATGGGTTTTCACCCAGTGGCAGTGGTACTACACTAAGACAACTGACGAATAACACATATGAACCCTTTCAAACAAAATACAGCACATAAACATTAGTAGAGAAATGCATAAACATCAGTAGAAGACCGCTCCCCCACCCACCCCCAAATTAATCCGGATTAACGAGTGTTTACTGTATCTACCTCCTTCATTATTCTATACCAGAATCAGGTTTGCACGCCAATGAGAAGAAATTCGTTGTCATCTTCTAGGTTACAAGAACAAACTGAGGTTTGTATGTTGCTAGTAGCGTTCCGGAGGATAATACTGCCTCAAACTTCGGGTCACTTTCATCCTGAAGAAGGAAGCTGCATAATTCTCCGAAATCTTGATAACCACTATGAAATCACAAGCTTTTAAACCCAGGATACCGCAGTAGAAATCTATTTTTTAAATCTATAATCTAAAACACTTTCTGTCCAATTTCCTTATGTTTTTTGTGTGTCTGGTGATTATTAGACCATGCAAGGTTGTCGTACAGTACATAAAGCTGTGGTATTTACCGCCGTGCATTGAAATAGAAGCGTAATATAGAAAAGCTATGTGGCAGATATATCTTTATATACCTGTGTAAATTATCTCATTAACACAACCAAAAAACACTGAAATAGCTTATTCTCCATAGTAACTGAACGGAGTATCCTATTGCCTTAATACATAGTTCCACATCTATTGAAAAATATATACAATTAAAACATAATTGGCCTTGCTGCCTAATTCTTTCTCTGTCATATTAGATAATTCTACAAGAAGAGAAACATTTCAATTGTTTCAGCAACAGATCGCAATTCAAAGAAAGACAAAGAATGTTTTGAGACGAGTTTAGAACCTTTTGAGAATTATTTTACTTTCACTTTTCTCTTAATAAAAATTTGGTACATTATTAATCGTGCATATTTTCCAGTTTTTAATACCATGGTCTCAACGCACGTGACCTGCAGGCGAACTCGCTTAGCATGAAGGAACAGCAAATCATTTCAATACCGAGGGTGCCACCTCCCCTCAGTCGGCAGCGTGATACAGCAGTGGGGAATCAGAGAGCCCTACTGCTGTTCACAATGTGACTAGACACCCAGTCGTTGAGAGAAGTGGCAGCTCTCTCACTTGATTTAGAGGGGCAACGAAATTTGCTGCTCAGAGCGAAGTCGAAGTAATTTCTGACGAGAGAGCAGGCAAACAGGCTTCAGATAACTTAATTGGTACAAAATTATTTTCTGTCCTTGTAAACTGCTAGCAACAGCAGGTGTATGCAGTATTAAGAATTGAATTATTAATGTAGCATTTAAATGCTCATCTAAAGGCGTAGACAATTTCTATAGAGGAATGGGCCCCGAATTATAAGTGGACCTAGATATGATGAAATAAGTGGGTAGACCTAATTTATGATTGCACCTATCAAAGAACTTCGTTACTAATTATGTCAGTAATGGGGAGTTGGGAGCTGGTAGCTGGGAGCTGGGCATGTCAAGACTTTCTCCCTCCCTGGCGCAGCCGCGAGGGTTATTATCCAGCTCACAAGAGCACGTCACGTGCCCCTGTTGTGAAACACATGAACTCAGTTCAAATTCTCAAAGCCAATTCATTTTAAGATCAATTTCTATGTTGCAATCCCATTTACCAGGAGTCGGATTAGCTCAGTCGTTAGAGCAAAGGGCTACTGGCTGTAGGCCGGGATTCGATTCCAGGTAGGGACAGATTTTCTCTACTGCAGAGTGTCCAGATCGATTCTGGAATCCACAAAGCCTCCTACAATGTTGGTATTCGGGGGGGGGGGTTCCCCGGGTGTAAACCAGCCGGGGGTGAAGATAACTCACCATCACGTAGTGCCGAAGTCAATAATGATGGATCTATACCTCCAGTCTTCCCATATGCCTTTATGTCATAGTGCTTAATTAACTAAGCAGAGGGACCTTACCTTTTAATGCCATCTGCATCTAGGTCTTATTAAAAGCCTCTTCCATTCAAGCTTTCTGACTAAATGTTTGTTTGCATTTCATGGCTCATTCGTCTCGGCTTCCTTGATCAGATCATCCTGATAATAAGGTACAAATCATGAAGCTCCTCGTTATACAATTCTCATTTCTTCCCTCCTAAACGCTAATATTATCCTTAGCACCATGTTCTCAGACACAATCATTCTATGTTCTCTCACGATCAGAGACCAAGTTTCACACCCGTTATTCCCCTTAGTGCTAAAATGAACACAGTCAGGTATGAAGTTTATATTGTGAATTCTTGAGTTTGGATATGATAGTATATCTAACAGTGCGTCTGTATTTTTGGAAATAATCTCACTTCTGACTGGTCTGTCACAATCTGTTTCAGTCTCAGGGAGCTATTTCGAAAGCATAAAAAGTAGTATTGCTCTTTCCAACTAATTTTCTCTGTCAGGAGAAGTAGCCACACAGGTAAGCTGTGAGCGCATCTTGCCTTTGCACCTTTGCAGTAACGATTCGCCTTTTAACAAAGACGCCGAAGAGAATGGACACCATTGCAAGCGCGAGGACAGAACGGCTTCCCTCGCAAACACGTGACTGCGTTTGCAGCACAAAATGAACAGTTAAAAACAAAGCAACAACCACTGCTACTGTATAAAAGTTTAATCATAGCATTATCTCTCTTCGGAAGTCTATGAGTTATAAAGGAAAACACCGCTTATTTTGACCTCCATGAGTTTCCTCCCGCCTTCTGTCGCTAGACGACCATCATCAGCACTGCAGACATTGAATTATCGACAAAATAGAAAAATACCAGTATGGTAGAATGTTCCATGAGAGAAATAATTAAGAGTTCGCTGATTACACTTACCACAAAAGGCGCTAAACGTTAGAAATTGTAATTATCTTCTGAGACGCAGTACATACGTATAACAAAGACAAGTGTATTGTCAGGAAGTTCTGTTGCCAATTCTGATATCACGCGAAGAGTCCTGATGCTTTCGCCTCTGCTGCTTTCTGTATCATGTTTCTTAGTTCATTCAAGGTGTATGGAAAGGGCGACTGATAAGATGAATACGTGGGACAACTCGAGGAAGATAAGAAAGAAAGCGATGGAGATTTATTTTAATGTGCACCATGGATATTTGAAGTGAATGGATGAAGAAAACCCACGAAAAACTTTCGGTACGAGAAGAAGTACTTGTATGATGACTTCACTATTTATTGCGTTTTATTATTGTTAAGCTTTTTCGATGCTTTCAATATACCGGTATCTTATATTCTGATAGATCTACATTCTCGTCCCTCGCTGCTATTGCCTCTATTCTGTTTCCATGGCTAGTCCACAGAGTTTCACAAAAGTACTCCTACCCATACATTTCAAGTTATTCATTTACATGAAATTCTTCCCTGTTTATTTGTGACAATGGTCATCATCTTCCATTGCAGACATATTTATCGAAGGGCTTTCTCTCTTCATTTTTATAGCTCTTCTTTTACGCTTACACTTCGTCTTTCATAATAAAAATTATTTTCCTCTGACCCATTAAAAGCAACAGACGTCTTTTTAAATAGAAACACATTCCTTCTTCCTCTCCCTTCCATATCCAAATTCTTCAGTATTTGTATAAACTGCTTTCCCCGAGGGCTTCATTTAGTGCTTTTATAATTATATCTGTTAATACCCGTCATCTGCATTTATGAAGAAAGCAGTCTTCTGGGATGTGGCACCATGTAAATGTGGTGTTAACTGACGTTTCGGAGGAACGTATCGCCTCCATCTTGTCTCCTTGTGCCGGTTCTCACGGTCTCTTCGCTTATGGATTTCTTATTTTTCCTTCTACTCTGAAGATGGAGGCTATACGTTCCTCCGAAACGTCGGCTAACACCACATCTACATGGTGCCACATCCCAGAAGTAGTCACCGCCGTGAAAACCTCAAATCTTACATTTGCACTTATGTTTCCGGTATTCGCCTCTTCTTGTAAATTCTTATTCTTGCTCAGTTATTCAATTGCACAACAATTCTTCATAAAATACAAATTCATATTTTCCTATTACCATTGCGGACTCTAATCTACACAAAATTATGGTTTAAGAATCGTCCATCTACCGTAAATTTTATTCATATTCATGTAGAACACACGAAGGAAGTTGAATGCACACGTCCACCAAGAACCGAATTACATTTGTTAGTCATTACTACGTGGTAATACTCAGACAACGTAATATTTAAACCATACGGGAAACCACATTTTTTTTTAAACTTTGTGTATGGAATTGTAAAAATAATCTTGATGTAAAATACTTAAACTCGATAACATGAAGAGTTTTGGAAACACAGCTACAATTATACTAAGATACGAAGCTTGACTGAATAACAACAAATACCGACAGTGATGCTATCTAGAAGAAATATTTCTTCGAAGACTATAAAAACAATTTTCGCCATGGACCTAACCATTGTTCGACTGGCAACAGAGGATCACGATGAATATAACAGAGTTTGCCATTAATCAGCTGCAGGTGGGACGACTGTAACTTTCGGTTGCTGAGTGGTCTGGCCTTCAGATGCAAAATAAGCACTGACAGACAATTTACATGTTTTATCAGTAGCTATTGTTTTGACTTTATTTCCACGCGTTCCATTGTCATGCCATGTAGAATTTGTAATCCTCGCTTATATTAATATAAAGCCCTACCCTGTGGCGAATGACGTCAAATACAACAAACTGGCGGACTTCAAAATAAACAATTTTCAGTTCTAGTTACATTTCCCATAATTAATCCCTAGCTGATCCACCCTTAAATGCGAATAAAATATACAACGGTTTCACCGAATGTGACGTCATCGTCAACTACAATTTGTTTTTGGAATGGGCAGATACCGCAATGCCGCCAGACTCACAAGCTGCTCCCTCATTGCTGACTACTTCTGCCACAACAAACAATTTCATGTTTTGAGGACAGAAGAACATTCCGGCAAGTCTTAAAATTTTATTGTAGACCTAGAGAGAGGAACTGGTTTAAATCAGCTTCCATTACTTATTCAATGATTTCAACTTCGGCAAACTTTCAGGTCAGTTTCTACTTAAATAACTTGCATAGTGATGAGGTAGGTTTATGCAGAAATAAAAAGAGAAGTAAGCCAACTCCAATAGCTTCAGTACATTTCAGATCTAAAAGTAGTGTTGCTAAGTTATTCACGTCTATTTTCAAAAAAAGAAAATAAGTACTGGCCCTTGCAAATGTAATTATTTTTATTGTGTTGCGGGTTTGATGACGGCAATGAGGATTGCAGTAACGTTTTGGAGGGAATATTTCCATAAGCACCTCAATATTCAAACGAAGAGAAAAATTATCTTGGAAAACTCATACGCATTATTCATGAAATATACATCCCGCATCATCTGAATGAAATATGTCAAGATTACTCATATCAATTAAAAATCCTGTGATCACGTAGATGAAAACTCACTCTATGTGTTTACTGAAACGGGCCTTAGCTTTTAGTGGCAGCTGTCATTCGATTCGTCAAGCTTCTCCAGGTATGGGGTGGCGATCCGCAGTGAAACTGATATTGATATTCTATGAAGCACATCTTCTTGCCTCAATATGCAAACAATCAGCTGCGCTGTCAACAGAGTGGACTGTGCAGGTCAATTCCATTCAAATTTAGCAAACGAACTGGGACTGCTGAAATATGGAATTGTTAAAACTTACCGAATATAAACAATTCCCTACATAGTCAATTCCTGATTGTTAGACTTTGAATGAGTAATTAAAAAAGCGATGTCAATAATTAGAACTTCGATCAGCGGTTGAACTGACATGCTGATTTTATGGTGCAGAACTTTAACTGGGAAGATCATGTTCTAACCACTGTGAAATTTATTTAATTATAGTTCGTCTGCATAATGAGGAGCTTCATAACTTGTACTCCACTTCAAGTATAATTAGAATGATCAAGTCAAAGAGGATGAGGTGGGCAGGTCATGTAGCACGAATGGGGGAGACTAGGAATGCGTATAGGATATTGGTGGGAAAGCCAGAAGGAAAGAGACCACAGGTGGGTGGACAATAAGAGAATGGATCTTAGAGAGATAGGATGGAATGGTATAGATTGGACTGATCTGGCTCGGGATTGGGACCAGTGGAGGGCTCTTATGAAGACGGTAATGAACCTTCAGGTTCCATAAAATGCTGGGAAATTCTAGAGTAGCTGCAGAATTGGTGGTTCCTCCAGAAGGGCTCAGCTCCATGAGTAAATAAGTAAGTTTTATTCATTACTGTAGCGAGATTATTGACTGTTTATAGTTTCAAATGCCCTGCTCTTTCGTTAGGGAGTTTCTGAAAATCATGGGAATATTTGAACACGTTAAACTGACTGTTTGTTTACCATGCGGCCGCACAGAGTGGGTGGAGGAGACGGTCCCTAGAATCATACAGAGCATATCAGTAGCTGCGAACAGCAGACAAGAGGTGATCATGCGGATTGCGAATGGACCTAACATCCCTCATCATGAAACCTAGAACGTTCGGAGTTTAGGTGGGTTCCCCCTCCGCTGTTACGTCCTATATTCTTACAGGCAGCTGCCGAACTTCGGAAGCAACGTGCTGCCCCTATCTGCAAGGCCTAAGTGAAGATGGAGGCAACATGTGCCTCCGAAAAATGTTGTCACACCTCAGAAGTCTACAGTCTCTGGAAATCACCGCCGTGAAGAATTGAGAACTTATGCGTTAAGGAATAATACACAGGCCTTCGGACATGGACAGGGAATGTGAATAAGATGATGAAGTTATCTGTGAGTTTGCGTTAGTGTGAAACTTGTTCTCTCACCCAGATGGAGGAGCATAGTTCAGGGTGTCTGATGGCAGGATGTGTGGGCCAATACTGAGAAGTAAAGGGGGGAATAACAGGAGGCTGGAGTCAAACTGCGTGAGAAACTCGTTACTGTTGCTGTGCTCAAGTGCAGAAGCTGAGACGAACGGACTATGGAACTAGCACAAGCCAAACAATAAAATGTATACATTTTTTCAGAAAACAGGTGAGAAGAGCTCGTTTGGGACAGTATTGTGAGACTGAGAGTTACCAATAAAATTGAACTTAAATAAATATGGTATGCGGGAATGTATTTGATTAATCTGGCTAAGGATATGGACATGTATCAGGATTATTTAAATACAGCAATGAACTTTCGAATTAAAAAAAAAAATATCGTGGATTTCGGGCTGAATGAGTGACTGTCAGTTTATCGAGAAGTCCTCTGCTCTTTGAAGTTACAGGAAGGCTAGGAACGATTTTCATGGAACGTGAATTGGTGTAGATTGGGAAGGTTACGAAATCAGAAGCCAAATTACTCAGGCTACGTACCGCCGAATGCCAGATGGTGATGATGACGATGATGATTACGAGGAGGAAGGGAATTATGAATATAGAATTTCGACGGCTCCAGGACCGCGGAAATTTTAATGGTAGATGCAGTCCATTCCCTCCCCAGAAAGTTCTTGTTAGCCAAATGTTTGTTCTGGTTCCCAAAGGCAAGTGAAGTTGGGAACGCTCCAAATACACAGTACACCGCACACAAGCCTTCAGTAGCAGCAGGTGTTGTCTTTTGGAGTGCGTGTATTCATCTCCTGGCAGAAACTAAGTCTCGCGAACTTTGCAGTGGACCATTCGAAATAACTGCGAACCTGAGAAATGCTGATGTTTCTGGGACACAACAAATAAAAGTCTGCTTATTCACAAAGAACAAGGAGCTTCCAGTTATCATGTGTGCACGTCTGTTCGTCTTCCTTGCAACATTAATTTCTGATACAATTGCCAGATAGTCACTATTATTCACACAGTCACTATATTAGAGGTCATTATAATGCCCTACACTAACCGTCGTGAAATCTGCACTAACAAGACTTCCAGTATGCTGTGAGAGTGAAATACGAGTATAAGTGTGGACTAACTGAAATTGATTGCGGACATAGAAATTTTATGAACGAAAATTTATAGTAAAGTTTGATAAATATAAAAATATAGCTACAAAATGGTTATTTCAGTTTCACTTTGATTATAAGTAATGCACCATTCAAAACGCTTTTGAGTAATAGGCAATTTTTGTCTCAGAATTTACCGGCATAATAACGCTTAGAAATTTTTACATTATGTTTAGCAACTTCTTGGAAATTTAGAAAAATAATAATTCAGTACAATGCATAATTTTAAATTTATAACCGGAAGGTTACATCCAGCACGCATATTTCCTGAGTCTTCTTAGTCTTCCTTAATACCTGTTGCTCCCACTTGGGACATAGGACATACGTGAAATGCTCTATCTCACTTCAGTTTCTTGTTGTAAGACAGTCTGTAGGACTCCTTGGACGGGGGATGAGCCTGTCACAAGGCCGCTACCTAACACAAACACAGAATAAATACAAACAGACATCACCAATGCCTTAGGAGGAATTCGAAGCCACGATCCTAGTGTTCGAATGGGGAAGATATCATCTCGTGTGACGTATCAGCAAATTGATTTTGTATTAAAAATCAGCCTCTCAGTATTGAAAGTTGTAAGTATCTTGCAGTGTGCCTTTTTTAATTAAGCGATTCCCGGAATAAAATACTAAAAGGCTGGTTACTGAGACTGTTACAGTCGGTGCCGCTGTACTGAAAGTTTTAGTAAATTTCTGGTACAAGTAATTCACAAGAATTCGTGTTCTTAATACGTGTATATATACTGATATGTTGGGTTTTTGGACTTTATCCATCGTCCTGGTTTTTAAGATAACAAATAAAAACACGACGTTTCGGAAACTGGATCTGTTTCCGTCTTCAATTGAGGCTAGCTCTTTCTAACNATTTTATTTTCATTATCATCGTCCCATCCGGGTTCGGTCTCCTGAACGGTCTCTTCCATTCCAATGTTCCAGTAATATAGTTTGATTGTGCATGAAAACATAAATATGTAAGGACATATATAGTAATAATAAGAAAAGTATTTAATGAATACAGGGAGCCGGGATAGCAAAGTAGGTATAGCGACTGACTACGGGCTGCACGACCAAAGGTTCGGAGTTCGAGTCCCAGAATTTTCTCTTCTCCATGCCTTCCAGACCGGTTCCGGGGTCCACTCAACCTCCTATCCAATGTGTACCGGGGGCCCTTTCCCCGGGGTTAAAGCAGCAGGGGCGTGAAACTGACCACTCACCTCGAAATAGTACCGAGGTCAAGAAAATGTGGACCTGCGTATCCATCCCCGCAGACGCTTTCATGGCGTAGTGTTTAATTACGTGGTTAAGCACAGGGACAACTTTACCTTCTCATTTCATGAATACTATTTAAATTTATACTTTCATTTTCTGGCATTTAAAAACACAGGTCCCAATATCATTTCACACAATATATTCCATAAATGGATTTATTTACATTCAACCAACGCCAAGCAAGCTTCACGACTTCAATAGTCGCTTCTTAGCTGGTAGAGAGGTTTACAACAGTAAAGCTTTAACTGCGAGAATTATTTTAATTATTGTGCACTTTGAGACAAAGCCCATCAGAAATGGAGATACAGAAGCATGTTTATATCGGAGCGTAATAAAGAATGTTGTTGTAACAAGCATATTTCATTCTGCAAACCTGACGCAACTGAGAAAGGCATTCTTTTACCACATGGGCCTGCTTTCCATCTATAATTTTGTGCCCCTTAGTTTCACTGCGACACTTCTGCGAATAATGAAGGGGATTGTTTGAGTGATTAGCAATCAAGAATCGAGTGGTGGGGGTTTTCTAAGGCTCATTACCGTCCTCTTCAAGGGCCGACAGGAAATGAGGCTTGCTTCCTCAATGATATTAGTCCCCACTTGATGTTATCCTTGTTCCTAATAACTAAAAAGACAAAATTCTGCTGGATGATAAGTATTAAAATCTGTGCCTTAATAATGTGGAGATGAAAGCTGCGATTTTTAAAATAGCTCTGAAGAAATTTAAAGAAACAAGGAAGATGAACGAATGTAAAATTTATGCCGGTACCTAATGCCATGAAGACCTATGGAGGCCCGTTATAATGTCCTACTGAATGTAACACAACAAGCGCGATGGCAGTGCGAACATTTTTACCATTCATTTTAATAGTGATATATTGCAGTTACAAATATGAAACAGTGCACACAGATAAATCATAAATATTCCCACAAATAATGCATGTATTTACAGGTTAATAATTACGAACATGGAGGAATTTTTTTTCATGGTCTAGTCTACGAATTTAATGTAAAGCTAAAAAAGTAAAGCTATCCCTGTAACAGGCAGTGAAGGCCCATAGGGGATGACGAGAGTCCCACATTTTCTCTAGACCAGCGTCTAGACCTGGTCCGCAAGCAGACTTAAGTTAAATTAAATTAAATTAAAAGTTATCCAAACAGAACGAATTAAAATTAAACAAGCAAGAAATAATTGTTCAAATAAAATTAATTCTGATAAAACAAGCTTTTTATCCTTTTTAGTTATATATATTTTCTGATCATCTTGTTTCGAATCACTTGCGATTATTGTAAATATATTGTTAATCGGTAGCGTAGTTGGCTGAGGCACTATGCTACAGACCGGAAAGTGGCGGGTTCGAATCCCAATGTCATTGGATTTTTCAACTGACTTAACCCTTCCAGCCGCACTATGACCCTGAGGTCGACTCAGCCTCTAACAGAAATGAGTAACAGGAATCTTCTTGGGGGTAAATGGCGGCCGGCACGTAAGGCTGACAACCTTACCGCCATCTGTGAGCCGATTGTCTAGATAATGTGGGAACCTCAACGTCTCACAACCCCATGGGCCTTCACGGCCTGTTACAGGGATAGGTTTACCTTTTTATATGTTTACTATTAATAGAAATTCTTAGAGAGAATATATTCTAGTCTTGCATAAAATTTCCTTTTTCTGGGCTAGCGTGTTCCCTCATGTGAGTGCCATCTATCGCGTTATTTACAGATTTGATCCGTGTTTTCTGTATGGCAGACTGATCCCGCTGAAGCCCCCCCCCCCCNCAGTCTGCTGGGTGACGATAACGAACAGAAATCTAAAGTTAGCATAAATGCCTACAAATACAGAGCAGCCGATATATCCCGCGGAACACTCCAACAGCTCGCGAACGGTAGGTGCAGTGTACCGCAGTCTTCCAAACAGAACACAGATTGACAACTTGGAGACTGCAAAAGGATTTTTGGGTGCCAGCCAGTATTTTAAAACATTCATACAAATTTCTTAGTTGTTCCATAATAATCGCCAAGCAAGTAGCGATTTTCAGTCTATGAACAGAATTACTGTCTGATGTTAAGGATTTCTTAAATTTAATTTTTTATTCAGCAGCATAATTAACTGCTGGCTTAGGCTGTAGGGAATTGCTTATTTCCGAAAGAAATTATGTGTCATTTGATAGGCACTTCTCTTTGGAGTGCACAAAAACAATATTTTGAAAATGTCCCGATGTAAGAATAAAAGGTGCAGAAGTGCCCATGTCTCGTAATTTCAATGCTCGTCTCTTCCCCATTGATTCTTATGGTGCATGATCTTCTAATAGCTTTCCCTCGCCCCAAAAACTGACGGCCCCTGCAATCGAAAGATCTCCAAATCTGCTATTTTCACGATAATCTGCGTAGCAGATATCTTTTAGCTTGCTCTACTTATCTGATTAAACGTGACAGATTGTTCTACAAATTTATGAGTATATTATGTACTGAAATCCGTGCGCCAGCCAACTAGGGAACTAATGCATCTCTGTCTGATGTTTATGTCAGATATTGATATATAGGAAATATTTTAAAGGAGCAGATGAACTCGAACAAATTCATGGCAGGCATACCCATTTGTTTTCCTTTGTAAATCATGTCAGCAGAAAATGACAGTATTGACGAAATCAGAAAAATCGCAGAAGCTGAAGAGGAAATTAAAATTTATTGGGAATGCGTATGATATTTAAGCGATAGCACTTGTAAGCGTTTATAGACATTCTTCCTCAGTGGCTGACATTTTCCTAATAACTTGAATGTGTTTGAATTTGTTTTGCCTTAAGAAAGCAAACTGTGTTTTCATATTAACAGCGAAACTTCCTGCTAACAACGCTTCCCAAATTCTGTTTAAATTTTCAGTACTCATGAAAGCATATGTTTTGATAAAAACTGGTCACCAGTCTGCTTGTACCGGTTCTCACGGTCTCTTCGCTTGCGGATTTCTTATTTTTCCTTCTACCCTGAAGATGGAGGCGATACGTTCCTCCGAAACGTCCGTTAACACCACATCTACACGGTGCCACATCACAGAAGACTACTTTCTTCATAGTCACCGCCGTGAAAACCTCAAATCTTAAATATTTCTGTTGTTTTGAGACATGCATTTTCTAGAATCGTAAAAGAGCGAGGAAAAAACAACGATTTCTGATCGTGTAAATCTTTTTACTCTTTTGTGAATGTTGGCCTGAATTCTGATTAGAACGTTTGGGTGAACGGAAGTGGACCTGATCGGTTTGAGTTCTCGTTTCAGGTTCTTCCGGTGTTCGTATTTTCTGGCACTGCTGTGGAGTCTGTATGTTGTTGCTTTCTCGTATCGGGTGTAGGAATCACGGAACCTGGAACGTCTGATTTAATTGTACGATCGCAAGTTTGATATGCCTCATAACAAATTTGTTACGAATTTATTTTTTTCAACAAACACGATGAAGCATAAACATCTTACGTATGAATTTCTCTTTAAATATTTTGCTCAGAAATTACAAGAAATGGCGATCTATGTTAAAATTTCTTCTGAGGAAATATATTATATATATTCTTTTCATGCGGAAAATGTGTAGTCTTTTACAGACTTCACAAGAAATAAGTTGCTTCAGTGATCTTTCTTCTTACATCTGCAGCCAACACGAGAGCAACCGATTCTTTGCGAATAATTCGATCATGTGAAAGTTCTGCAGAATTCCTTTAATTTCTCTACGAACGTCAACTGCTTCATTTGTGTGAAAGGGATTACTTGAAGTAAAGAAGTTCTTTTAGAGCATTTAGAAGCTGCGTGACTCTTTACAACTCTAATACCACGTGTCAATAACATCAGTAACTTTGTTATTCGGTTTTGTTTTTCGCATATACTTTTTCGGCATAAACTATTATAAAAATGCAATTACATCGGAATATTTGCTTCCAATGCCATTTACAGATTCTAAGTTACAGCAGACATACACCTCTATGCTGCCGGTCACGGTAGCCGAGCGGTCTAAGGCATGCACTTTCTTCGCTCGCTCGGAAGCAGGGATCGTGGGTTCGAATCCCACTCAGGGTATGGATGTTTGTGTGCGTTTTTCTGTGTTTGTCTATAGGTAGAGGCCTTGCGACGAGCTGATCACCCGCCAAGGAGTCCTACCGTCTGTGTAAGACTGAGAAAAACCGAAGTGAACGGAAGTTCATGGAGGTAGGCCTAGCCCACTGGGGCTGTATAGCCAAGGAGAAAAAAAAACACCTTTATGCTAATAATATTATAATAGAATGTCATCTACAATTTTAAATTTCTTTTGAGAAATTGAGGAAAATTTTACCTAGTCTCAATTTAAGCGCTTTGGCTGGATATTGTGGTGTCCAGAAACATAAACTACAGCTGGGGGTACGCAATGACGATGTCTGAAAGCGCACACTGTAAAAGGGCCACATTCATTCAAGCATTCAAAGATTTGCGTTTATTAAAACGATCAGATGTGCAATAAATTTGGTGACATTAAAAAATTAAAAAAAAATTCTCTACAACATTTCCTCTGAGATAAATACACTTTACGACGCCCAATAAAATGTCAAGAACACTGATATGAAAAACTTTAATTTCCCGATCTGTGTTATTCAGTTCCATGATAAACTGAGGCATATAGAAACACTTCCTGAAAGAATTTTGTTACTTTTTACTTTCCTACTGCTTTAACTAACCAGAAGCAAACGACATTATTTGTGAGAGAAGGAAGCGGCCCAATTATTTTCCAATATTGGTAATATTGTGATATGTGAATCCATTACATAGGTGACGGCTTGTTGATACACGTATCCGGGACGACTAGCTGGAACAGTCGTTTGTTGAGCAACGGCTCGATAAGCATTGTTCTCACAGTAACGTAGTCAGACGTTTCCTGCACAACGGACATGTCGTTTTCGTGACACCGGATGGCTGAACTGTTCGACTCAGTGTTCCCTATTCGGTGCGCCAAGCAAATATAAAGTAGCAGCAGTAGCAGTAGCGAGGTAGGAGGCCACGAAAAGGGAAGTCTCGAAGGTCTCGAATCTCTGACAGTAAAATACGGTCGCGAGTCCCAAGGGACTCGGACCCGAGAATGACTGCGCTGGCCAAGCCAGCAGCATATACAAAAGACAGGCCCGTCCTCTCGTCAGAGATGACGGTCCACAGAAACAAGACCGTAACTGTCAAACAATAATAAATATCTGGTCATGAGCCCCAGATGGGTCTCGACAACAAGACTTACTGACTGACTGACCGTCAGCCGCAATGTGACTTTGACTTTGACTAGTGAGGTCAAAAGAAGGAGAAGTGAGTCTGCAGTGAATCAGCGTGCTTTCGAGAGCTAAGCGGAGCTAAGCAGAATTCGAGAAGACTAGAGGCCAGACACTAGTACAAGATCCAGACAACAGTAAGAGATTCCTTATCATGAAGGAGTTAAATGTGTGAACTGTTTAATCTCGTGTAATTGTGTTAGTGACGTCGAATAAATCCAGTCATCAAATCTAGAATCCACAATTATTAGTCACGCGTACCCCCCCCTTACACGTGACTATATTTTCGCAGCTGCTTTACGTCTCTACACTTCTGAATACATTGACGATTATCCATTTCACTGAACCTGTAACATTTAACAAACAAAGCCGAATATTATGCTGGAGGTACATGTGATGACTGTTTTTAGGGACTTGACTCTGTTTCTGCCCTCAACTGTAGCGACAGATCTGCAATTATTCCATGTTAAGATTCAGTGGCGGCGGTGAGAATAGAACCGGGCATTTTGAGTATTGGGCTACACCGCTTAGCTCTACCAGCGAGAAGTTACGTGTAGGATGTAAGAGTATATAATATAACCCATATATTGCTTCTTTCTTATGAAGCTGACAACCGATTAGAATTTTCAAGAAACACTTCGTATTGTGACATGGCAGCTGAGAGATCGGAATAGTGTAGCTACAAGAGACGACCTTTGCTAAGAAACGTCCAAAACAACAGATAAAACAGTTTCGGTAACGAACACGTGACGCCACAGTAGATAATTGTTGGAAACGATGGTCTCTATTGGGTCCGCCCAGGGAAGCAACTGGAGGTCTCAGTCAGTTGAGAATATCACGACATTTACGAGACAGTAGCCAGCCGATAATCATGAAAGAAGATGAGGACATTGTTCGGATCCGTTACCAGGCATTCAGTAATGAAAACAAACAGAGGAGATTTTCGTGCGCCCTGTAAGTGTGTGAATTAGTGAAAAGGCTATAATTCTTGATAGTTACGATTTATAAGAGTTCAATAAATTCAGCAACTTCACCGAAACCCATGTCTAGTCACTACATTCGTGGTAGTGTTTTATGTAATGCTAAGCTCAAGAGTCTGTCTGTCACTGGACAGGGTACTACCCCAGATCAAGCCATTCTCTGTCCTCAGGCCACATTTCCTTATGACTCATCTTAACACTAGCTTTCTTCCTAGTTAAATTTCCGTAGTGATTTGTTCTTTGCAGGTTTTCTAAACGAAATTTGATATGAATTTCTAATTTTTCTGTGGGTGCTATAAGTCGCAAGTCTCTTATCCGCCTCCATTTTATGAAAATGTTAATATCTGGTGAAAAGTACAAGTTAGGAAGCTGCTTGTTGTGCAGCTTTCTACATCCCCCTCTTCATCACCTATCTTCAGTTCAAACACATCCATAACGCTTTGTTCTCGAATAATCTCATTATATTTTATTTCACTGCGATGAGACGCTAAATTGCATATACATATAATAACAGAAACAAACTCCGTGGCCTGTAGCCCGCAAGCGAACTATACCGACCGAGCGAACTCCGCTTGTCGGCGAAGTTAGTGCCAATTTTAGAGGATAGAGGGTGTCGCGTGGTCAGCGCAACGGATCCCCGCGGCCGTTAATCTCGATTTTCTAGACCGGAATACACATATAATTATTATAATAAGTAAAATTACAATTTTTCGTACTTTAAGAATTATTTGTACGATAGGAAATTGGAAAATAAAAGATTCTGAACTGAACTGAACTGTGTTAACTACACCCCTCATATAATGACATCCGTGACTTATCACTGTGGATCACAAAAATATCAACTTTGCATATTTTTAAAAGGCTTTTTTTATTATCTACCTCTTTACGACAGTTTTGTTGTTGATTCTCCTTTTCCCCGTAAGCCATTACTCTTAAAGATTATGAGTCTATTTCAAAATATCATGCACAGAAACATTTTTTAAAAACATTTCTGGTGTTCTTCCTTCGAGCTGTTCCTTTGTTTAGCAAAGGAAGATGACAAGCGAGGAAGAAAGGGACGGGAGCTGCACAGAAGTAAGGGCCGTGTGCTAGTAAATTGGTTATGGAAAACAGCAGTTGGCTCATGCTGATTGCATCCATCTGCTGCTCTGAGAACGAGCAAAGAAAACACTTCAATTTGGCGGCGTGTGGGACGAACGGCGTCGAGACCTCGTGTCACTGTGTTTCGGTAAAGAGCTCGCCCCTCAGGAATCCTTACGTAGAAACACGTAGTTACGGCTCGAATGAGAATCACCGCTTATTTTAGAATGATATTGAACGGGTTTGTGGAAGAAAAAGTATTTCTGTGGTGTTCTAGAATGTACACTGATTATGTATGCAAACAAAGTTTTCAAGATAATTCGATTTAAAAGTATTTCCGCAAAATATATTCCCATTGATTTCACCTTTATTTTTAGATATGGAGTATTTGATTTTATTATAAGCTTATGACAAACACAGGTTGACCCGTCACGTAAGCTTCTTCTGGCGTGTTAATTATTTCTGAAGTCAATATAATAAAAATATTCTATGATGGCAGATAATACTAATGCGACATGATCGTGGAGATGAACGGAGTTAGTTACATCCATGGGAGACATTAAATGTGCACACAGAAATTTAGTCGGGAAACTAGAAGGAAAAAGAGCAAATGGAAGATCTTGAAGTAGACGGAAGGATAATCCCATTAACATTGACTTCAGAGAAGTAGGAAATTAGTTCAGTAAAGTGACTGCCTACGGTCTGTTCAATCTTCAAAAGGGACAGGAATTTTTCTTTTCGTTACTTGCCTAGTTGGGCCCTGGTATGCACTCGGTTCCCTATCCAGTGCACACAGGGAGCTTTCTCCCGTCAGTAGAGCTGCTGGTACGTGAAAGATGACCACTCAGTTGCAACTAACGCGAAGGTTAGGAATTCATATACCGTCACTGCACTCCTCACATGTCTTCACGGTATGCCGTTTAAGCACAGGTGCAACCTTACTTTCACCTTCAAATAACGTGCAAATGCCCTTTGCACTACCCGAATTAACTGTCTGAACAAATTCTTATGGCGCAGATCTGCAGTCTGTAGTATCGAAGGAATTCTTCCCATAACTTCTTGTTACACTATCCTCCCACGTACGTTTAGGCTTTCCTAGTAGACGCTTTCGTTCTGGCTTTCCCACCAAAATGCTATACCTGTATGTAGTAATTTTCTCCCAAAGCGTGCTACATACCTTTCCCAGCTCATCATTACTTACTTCATTCTAATTATATTGTGCGGAGAGTACAAGTTATGAAGTTCCTCAATATGTAGTTTTCTATAACCTCCTGTTATTTAATTCCCTTTTGGGCCAAACCCTCTCAGTCTGTATTCTTCCCTTGATGTCAAAGATAGAATTTCACACTCCTACAAAACTACAGGCAAAATTATAATTATGCATTATTCAATTTTTACTTTTTTTTTAGACAGCAGATGAAACAACAAAAAGTTCGGAGAAGAGTGGTAGGAAGCATTACACGCATCCAAACTGCCCATAATTTCCTCATGAATCAAATTTCGATTTGTTACTGTCGTTCCCAAATATTTTGAATTTGCCACATTTTGTGCTAGGATTTTGCCCCGCATTCTGGTGAAGAGACATCAACATATGCTTAGTATTGCCTGTGTTTACTTCCAGACCCACCTCCTTACTAGCGCCGATTACAACTTCTGTGTTCCACTCTAAACATATAAGCACAAGTTATGAAGCTCCTCATTATGCAGTTTTCTCCAACCTCCTGTCACATCATCTCTCTCTGTACAAATAATATCTTCAGCAACCTGTTCTGAAATACCCAGAGTCTACGTTCTTTCCTACATGAAAGATGCAAAGTTTCATACTCATACAAAACCACAGAAAAAGTTATATTATTTTATGTTTGAATTTATACAGAAGATGAGACTACAAAGTTCTGAACTGAATGGCAGCACGAATTACTCGAATTTAATCTGCTCCTAATTTCCTCCTGAATGAAATTTTGACCTGTTACGCTCTTTCCAACATATCTTAAATTTTCCACATTTTCAAAGTATCTGTTAGCTAGCTTTATGTCACGATTTTGCCCCGGAATTTGGTGTCGAGACAGCGACATATACTTAGTTTTCTCTACGTTTCCTTCTAGACCAACACATTTACTGGCGTCAATTAAAATTTCTGTGATTTTCTTTATGAAAAAATATATATATTAAGTCCCAATAAATCTGTATCATCAGCATAGACCAGCAGTTGATGTGTCCCATTTAATTTCCGTCCCACCTGGTCTTCTTGGACTTATAATAACTTATAATGACATATTCTGAAGCAAAATTGAAAATCAATGGCGACAAAGCATCTACTTCTTTAAGACCACTTTAATAGGAAGGGTATCGGAGAAGTATTTACCTGCACGACCTTTAGTGTAGGTTTCATTTAAACACATTAATTTATATTATTGTATTTATGCACCTTGTTCACAACACATTTCGGCCGTGCACGCTCATCATCTGCAAAAACTGCTGCGCTGCACGGTAGGTCACAATATCATATCACTTGCAATGGGATATTCCTTAATTGCAAAATTTAAATTAAATATTAAAATATGTAAACCCTCATTAATCTTTGTTAAAACCAAATGAATCCCATTCTTCTTGTGGGTAGCGTCTGCGAGTCCAAACTGTCTGTTTGCGCAACTTTTCTTATTGCTCGTGCGTATTCGTGTCATCATGTAGTGTGATGTTTTCTCTTATCCGCTATATGTAAAGGATATTGTTATTACATATTATTTGTATAGTTTGTGTGTTTCTATGCTAGTTTACTTTTTATACTCATATTCATTTTTTTTCCTTGGCACTACAGCCCCAGTGGGCCTAGGCCTACCTCCATGAACTTCTCCGTTCACTTCGGTTTTTCTAGATCTTACAGATTCGGTAGGACTCCTTGGGCGGGTGATCAGCTCGTCGCAAGGCCTCTACCTGTATACAAACACAGAAAAACGCACATACACACATCCATGCCCTGAGTGGGATTCGAACCCACGATCTCGGTTTCCGAGCGAGCGAAGACAGTGCATGCCTTAGACCGCTCGGCTACCGTGACCGGCTCATATTCATTTAGCCTGACTGATTTCCTAGGTACTCCAAACTCAATGAGAATGTTTTACTATACTTCCATCTTAATCGAAATTTTTGAATAGCTGATGAACTGTCTCATTGTACTCCCATTGTTTTTTCAGTTGTTAGCAAAATTTCTAAGGAGTATCTAGTCATGAACTCAGGTCATTTCTTTAGTTCGATACCGAAAATATTATTTAATAAACATTTCTAAACCAATTACAAAGAGGAATACCCGAAATACAAATGTTATTAAAGTCTGGGCTTTACCTTTTCCCTCTGGAATATTTGAAACCTCTGCGGGGTGCAATACCAGCAACCCTGATGCCATCTGCCACTATGACCTCTGTATAACCGGATCTGATTGTATTATATGTCAGTTTCTGCTGTGTTTATTGCCTCTTTCGATCCATGTAAATACGTAATCAGTAACATTTCAGGCGTTTGAGGATTCTAAATTACCTTGTGGCACTAATCATAGGAAGTGCATAAACAGTGTACTAATATTGGACAAGCATATAGGATTTATTTACACAACGGATGAGAATTAGCCAATGATATACTGCGAAACAGTGCTTTCACAGTGCGCATCCTGTTGTGTGTCGCAAACATATGGCTAAGTAAGGTTATCCTTCAACACAAAAAAGAAATAGCTTTTCAGGCAATTCATTGGAAACCCATTGTTTTGTTGTGGTCATGGATAAAACTTACTTAACCACATGCGAAATACGACGCCGAAAACGAGATTTCTCCACATGTTGCTCAGAAGTGTATGTTTATAGCGGATTATCCTGTGATTAATTTCATCAGCTGACAGGCTTCACTGACTAGGAAATAAGCATTTTTAGCCTTACGTCACTGCGCGAGACATCACTTCCTCACGTGTAGTCCTAATTACGACCTGGCAAAATTCAAACGAATAAATACATTACAAGGTACATGATGGAATGACAGAACTCGAAATTAAACAAAACAACTTATGTTCTGCTCACTCATGGAGCTGAGCCCTTCTTGAGAAGCTGCCAATTGTGCAGCTACTCAAAAACTTCCCAGCATTTTAAGGAACCAGAAGGTTCATTACCGCGTTCACAAGAGCCCTCCACTGGCCCCTACACTGAGCCAGATCAGTCCAATCCATACCATTCCATCCCATCTCTCTAAGATCGGTTTTAATTTTGCTCACACACCTATGTCTTGGTCTTCCCAGTGGTCTCCTTCTTTCTGGCTTTCCCACCAATATCCAATAAGCATTCGTCTTCTCCCCCATTCGTACTACATATCCTGCCAATCTCACCCTCCTTGACTTCATCGCTCTAATTATACTTGGAGAAGAGTACAAGTTATGTAGCTCCTCATTATGCAGTTTTCTCTAACCTCCTGTTACTTCATCTACTTATGTTCTGCTAAATTCTAAATCAGAAAGAAAGGCCACTCTTGAATTCGACATAAAAATTTAACGAAAACCATCTGATCCATTCGTCAAAATACTCTTTTTCACTTTACGTGTTAAATAAAACTCTGTCATATTCAGGGTTGTTCAACCATGTCTCAAAATCTATTTAGAGATTTTACGTTTCATGTCTAAATACTGAGTAGGCTTACTTGCACGTAGATGATAGGATTAGGAGGAAACATGTAGGATGAAAATCAGCCGTGTGTTGAACAGATTTAAGCGTAGGCATACAACTGCATCAGATGGTTTTTGTTAAATTGATTTATGAATGAGAAATTCAATTGTAATAATGACGTCTTTAAATCAACATTAATTCATTTGTGAAGAAGACGCTTACGACTGGCTAGGCAGAATGCAATCATTACAGAGGCAGTGAAAGGAAAAGCAAAACTGTAAACGCAACATAAAATAAAATGTTGAAATCTTATGGGCATATAAGCAAAAAGAGAAACTTGGGCTCAATCCGTAAGAGGAGAATACAGAATGTGGGTGTTTGTTAAGGATAGCTGAAACGTAAAACAGGGATAGAAGAAGCTTGTATAATCAGCAGTTTCGTTAATATAACTCAATGCCAAATATGTAATATGAGGTGATCCAATCACGGAGTTCGAGAGAGATGAGGTACGTAGCATGCATGGGGGAAGTGTGAAAAACAGACAAATTAAGGCAGAAAAATCCTAAGAAAGGTGCAGAGTGTTAAAATATATCTTAAAGAAATAGGGTGACATGATGTGGACCAGATTTAATGAACCTATTTGTCAACAATATTACTTAAACCTATTTGGCTACAGATGTGTCAAAAATCACGCACATAACTATGTGCATAGTTCCATAAAAAGTGTAACAAACTCTTCTCTCAGCAAGACAATCATTTCATGGGGTGTGACGCCGTATAGCAATTAATTTTAATTGGGAAATATTGCGTTCACGCTCGATGTATAACATTGACGTCAAGTATAATAATTTTAGAAAGATAAACAGAACCTGATGATGGTCATATACGGCCGAAACATGGAGTGAGGAAGACAGGTGACTAGACAATAAGATGCGTTTAAGACGGAAATATATGTACAAAAAGATACAATAATGCAACACATTACTGTGAATTTAACTTGCTGATTTGAAGGCGTTTCTCTGAGAACCCGGCAAAAACGATGTTGACTTTTCATGTGACGTAATTCTGCCTATACAAAAACCTGTAAATATTAAATATTCACATGGCGCTATGCATTATGGCATTAAGCTCGTTGTTTTAACAAGGCAATCGCTTGTGTGGAGTTGAGTAACAGAAGCATTTTTACCCACGAACCAACAGATTCCAAGAATGTTTGTAATTAATATCAAGTGGTCACAGACTGATGGCGCGGATCGAATGACCACAGGCGCGTGTACGTGATGAAGGGACTGCGATATAATATCCATAATGGTTAACCAAACTACGTAACACGACACAAGAAGTAACGACACATTATCTCTAAATACGATCACAGCTTTACATCAAAATGTAATTTATACCATTATAGCGGCCAGATTATTCTAGTGTAATAATAAAAGGTAAAAGTTAAAGCTATCCTTGTTACAGGCCGTGGAGGCCCATAGGGTTGTGAAACGTCGAGGCTCCCACATTTTCTAAACAATCGGCTCACAGATGGCGGTAAGGCTGTCAGCCTTACGCGCCGTACGCCCCTTTGCCCCCAGGAATATTCCTGGTACTTATTTCTGTTAGAGGCTGAGTCTTAGCTGAGTTTTAGTATTTATAACAGAATACTATCCTTGGAATTCTGAAATTTTCGATTTTCAATTTGTAAGTTTCACTACGCACATTAATATTTACGGGCAATATTCATTATTCCGTACAATTACCTAATATATATATATATAGTAATATACCAAACAGTATACATGCCTATTTTCTTGTCTGCCTAATTGTTTCCTGACTGCTTTCTTCATTCGTTATTCATTTTTGTACGGGGTTCCCCGTTCTTGTTCCCGCACTGATGCATATTGTCTGACTATCACGTGTTACAGCGGAAGGCTGCAGGCCAGGTCTCTGTGGACAAGAAGCAGCATGCCATCCATTACCGAACAAAAACTACACCTGTGTGTGCCCGCACGATGGTTCAGAGCCCACAAAAGATCTCAAGTGTCCAAACAGGATGACAGGTATGTAAGTCTGTCTATCCGTAACAAGAATTAAGACACCTGTAATTATAAAATTGTTCCTGTGCTTAATTACGCACCATGTGTTATGTTATATGGGGAAGTGGATATAGCTCCACATGCTTATAACCTCAGTGTTTGCAAGAGATGAATTACCAGATTCGGGCTTCGTCCGCTTTACTTTCGGGGAGAGGCTCCATTATCTACTCCTGTCATCAACACAAGCACGCTAGTTGAGATCAGAGAGAACTCTCCCTACTGACGAAAATAAATGTTCTGATCTTCAGATGTCTTAAAATTTATAGGCGTAAGTAATAATAATAAAAGAAAGGTTACTGCATAATGAGGAGCTTCATAACTTGTACTCCTCTCCAAGCATAATTAGAATGATCAAGTCAAGGATGATGAGATGGGAAGGGCATATAGCACGAATGTGGGAGAAGAAGAATGCATATAGAATATTGATAGGAAAGCCAGAAGGAAAGAGACCACTGGGAAGACCAAGGCGTAGGTGGGTGAACAATATTAAAATTGATCCTAGAAAGATAGGATGGGATGGTATGGATTCGATTGATCTAGCTGAGGATAGGGACCAGTGGAGGGCTATTGTGAGCACGGTAATGAACCTTCTGGTTCCATAGAATGCTGGGAAATTCTTGAGTAGCTGCAGAACTGGCGGCTCCTCAAGAAGGGCTCAGCTCCGCGAGTGAGTGAGTGAGGGAACAAAAGAAAGGATCAAATGACTGGAATCTTCGTCTGTTTACAGTCTCGTGAAGGAAGGCGCTGTCCACATAATTTTTACTGAAATAAAATATTTCTATTTACGGCCGTTGCATGAAAATGATAATTTAAATTTGTTGCAAGAAAGAAGTTTCAATTTAAATCGGCAATTTGATGAGCGTCGTTAAATTCCTAAGGGCACATTTTTCTTATGAGAGCAACAAACGATACTAAATGCGTGAAATTTTATATATGATTAACAGCAGGAACTGTAAATACAATTCACTATGACGTCACTGCAGCGAAAGGTATTATTTCCAAATCGAGAGTTACTGAAAACGAATTATCTCTTTCGCTACAACAGGAGTTTGTCGTCAGTCCTAGTTATTTATTCTTAATCGGCAAAGAGGTAAAGTTGTTCCTGTGCTCAACTAGTTAAGCATTATGCCATGAAGACATATGGGGGAGTGGAGGTATAGCTCCACCATTGTTGACCTTGTGCCAGATAGAGTTGAGAGGTCAGCTTCACGCCCCTGCGCCTTTACTCTCGGGGAAGAAGCTCTCGATACCCCCTGCATGTGGAGCCCAGAGCTTTGGAGAATAGGAAAGTCTTGCGCTGCTGGGAATCGAACCCAGGCCGTCAAGCCCGTGGCTAGTCTCTATACCGACTGAGCTATCCCGACATCATTTATTCATTCTTGGCTTGCTTAAAAATTATGTTAATTGATAAAATTGCCGAGATGTGAAACAAGGACCTCTAGAATGCGAAACAGGAGTTCTGCTCTCTTTACAGCAGTATCAGATGGAGGGAAGAATAAAGAACGGAGAAATGTACGCAAAATTATTGCAGCCTTATTGTTAGACGTGACGGAGAGGATTGCGTCAAATTCGATTGTTAGGTTGCGTTATATTGAGGTGCATGTGTGTGTTCAGTTGAATTATAAGAGATACAGGGGTAACAATGTCTATAATTGGATTAAAGATTTTCTGTTCGCAGATGTCTCGGACGCATGAGGTCCGCATGTGGTCTCAACATTGCTTTAGTACAGAAACACAAACCTGTTACGGGAACCAGCCTCTGTTTCACGTGGGTTCGGACTCTATCCTGGAACTCACTAGTGCGATGACACGTTCTAAACCAAATCGGTGAATTTCCTAGTGCTGGAAAGAGATCACGTTGAGCCAGGATTATGGTCTAACCCGGAAAACTTGCGGTCATCTCAGATGTAACGCAATATGCAAGGCAGTGGGATTTACGGGCTGGGCATATAGACTCACCACTCGACTTGGGGTCTTGAAGCGAATGAAATTTCCCCTTCATGAGAATGCATGAGACATCTGGGATGTCTCTCCTCTTGCAAACCTTTCCACGCAATCCGGTAAGCAGTGAGATGGCAGGAAGGGGTTGAAGCTGGCTATCTACGTAATCATCTTTGTGTGTGTACGTGTGTACGTGCGTAGGTGAAAGCTCGCGTGCATGAGTGTAAACGAAAGTGAATTATTTTACAAATTCAGATTATGAGCTTCATTTGTTTCGCAAAAATGTTCTGGGTTATCCTGCTGCCAACATGACTACTTTTCAGGTTTAATGGGTTTCTTCTTGTACGAGTAATTCTGTATTTCAGCATCCCGTTGCAATTGTTTAACTTAACGTCCATATATTTATCGTCCGTAAATATTGCAACACTTGTCTATTCACTACTTAATTTTAATTTTAGAATAACATTTTACACTTTGACACTACATGTTTGGGCCCCAAGGGGCCATCTTTAGGTGTCTTGATATGTTACAAATATTTTATTAAATTATGTTAAAACTGCTACACTGTCTTATTTCGTGTTAAAATCACATGCTGTAGTCCTCTTTTCAAGGTAAAACAAGATAAAATTCATCAAAATTTCCATTAAACCCATGTTTTTCTTGTTCTTCTTCTTCCTTCTTCTTGCTCCCAATTGCAGCACAGGGCATCTGTGAAACGCTAGTTTCACTTCAATTTCTACGTCTTAGACCGTCCTTGGACAGGCTCCTTGGATGGAGTATCAGCCCGTCGCAATGCTGCTACCCAGCACGAATACAGAATAAACGCAAACAGACAACTTTGTCTTGAGTGGGATTCGATCCCACGATCCCAGTGTTCGAAGCAATTTCATACCTTAAACCGCTCAGCCAGTACGATCTGCTTCCTCTGTTTAGATGTATGTAATTTTTCGGTGTATCTAAAATAATGGGTTTTTATGAAAACAATTATCGTTTCCCTTTCATGGTCATCATCATTTTCAGTATCTCCATTGTCTTCTCAATTAGTCTATTGTGTCTCCTCTATGGCTGATCTGATTTTCTTCTTGAGATTCTGCTCCTTCCTCTTCCTCCGTAAGGCAGAAGAACGAGAGCAGCTGCTCAAGATTTACTGCTAGGTACTCTCTCTACATGGCACAAGCCAAATTCAATGCATTTCGATACACTTCCATTCACATATGTAAAAGTAAGTAAAGTAAAGCTATCCCTGTAACAGGCCGTGGAGGCCCATAGGGTCGTGAGGCGTCGAGGCCCACACATTTTCTAGACAATCGACTCACAGATGGCGGCGAGGTTGTCAGCCTTACGCGTCGGCCGCCCTTTACCCCCAGGAATATTCCTGGTACTCATTTCTGTTAGAGGCTGAGTCGACCCCAGGGACATAATCGGCTGGAAGGATTAGGTAAATTGAAAAAATCCAATGACCTCATCTGGATTCGATCCCACGACCTTCCGGCTTGTAGCATTGTGTCTCAACCAACTACGCTACCGTGTGCCCTTCCATTTATGAAACATGGACACATCAGAAAATGAAGCGAAGATTCTGGGCATGTAAGAAACAATTGGTTGGAAAGTTACACAAACTCTAAATATTTACGTAATTGGATGTTCTAAAATTGTTAAGTATGGCATAATACAAAAAGTATCAATGTCAGAAGGGAATTGAAGAATTTTTAAATAAGGTTAGTGAAATATATTTATAATGAATATTCTTCCTAAATTTACAATCTGCCTCTTTAATTTAGTCTAGATCTTCGGTAGTTTAAATTATGATCTATCCAACTTTTATAAAAGACTATTCGTCTTATGCAGCAGTACGGCAATGTGGAGCAAGACTTCAGACTTTCAAGTATATTTCTCAGTACAAGCTATAAAAGTACAGACAACACGCAAACATATTCTTAAGCAAACCTCTCTATTTTATCATCAACCCAAGGGGGCAGAGTTCTTCTTACGTAAAGAAAAGAGATTTCATAATTTACCTTTGGAGTAGCGTGTAGAAACATTTTTCTTGCTGCAGAGAGTGAGGCTTTAGGAATACCTGCAGCTTCAGCAGTTCCACTCGCGATATACGAAAGCGTACGAGAGTCGTCTGCCGTCTGGTGACAGAATTCTCGAATGCTTCCCTCTACACAGACAACAGGGCTCTGTAAACTCTATGTAACCCTTATAAAATGGAGATATCGGAACTGAATTGGCCACACACTTAGTTCGCAACAATTCCTGAACTATCACGCTTCTACAAAATGTACAGAAAATACAGAACACAGAACAAAACAAGCAGAATAAACCGCATCACCTTTATACTGCTGCGACTACAGCACACCTAGCGGGTTGCCCATGCATCACATACATTCATATTGTGAGTGTTCCATATCAGTGTTTCTCAACAGTCGGGCCGCGGTCCGACACCGGGTCCTCGCCTTATAAAAAAGGAATTTACCGGACCGCGGTCTCACAAAGGTTGAGAATCACTGTTCTATATGGTCCTAAAAACCATTCTTATAGGCGGCTTTGATTCTTTAAATTTCTTTTGAAATGTGTAATGATGATTTATAATCGCTGTGTGTTTCCTTGTGCCGAGTGCTGTACTTTTAGTACAAACACAAACAAATATTCCATGTGGTACATTACGCTGTACAGTGCTTACTGACGCTTACAGACGCCTTGTCTCCGCAATCCTTGGTACCCTTATCAAATCTCAAAATTCAGCGTTTTAAAGTTTACGAAATAAATTCTGAATGACAGATTGGATTTCTTTACACTTAGCTTAGTACAATTACATAAACTATTTGTGTGATTAACAAAACTTATTCTGAAGATGCAAGGCAGTGACGTTATATTAAATCTGTCTATGGCTTTACAGTCCTTTTCTTGGACCTTGGCCGCTTTTCAGTTTCTTAATCCTCTACACAGTCGGTAGGGCTTCTAGGACGGGGGATCAGCCCGTTGCAAGGCCGCTACCTACACACAGAACAACACAAACAGAATAAACGCAAACTGACATCCATACCTCAAGTGGGATTCGAACCCATGATCCTAGCGTTCTAGTGAGCGACGACAGTTCATGCCTTAGACTGCGCTGTCACAGTGATCGGCAGTTACATTAAATAGCGTCGGTTAAATCCGTAATATAACTGCTGTCGTAACATTACTCCATTTTTGCAAATAAAATATCTCGGCGCAATTTTAATATAATACACAGACCAGAAGTTCGGGAAAATTTTCTTAAAAGGAGACTCAGGCTTACCTCGTGAAAGTGCTATGAGTTTGTTCGAAATAAAGTAAGGATTCAAAGCGCGCAGACACTCAATTTTAAAGTGAAAGTAACTCTACTAAACACAAGAAGCCTTAAGTGATTCGCAACTCTGGCAAGGTTGCAGACAAAATAGTACATCGTACAACCAATGCACTCGTAACAAGAATGCTTATGGAAAAAATTAGGCTTATAGAAGTCATCGTGCAATTCGTTCAGAGAATAACATGAAACGCGGTGTGATATGAACGCATAGCTTCATTCTGCAAGAAATCCATGAACCATTCAAGGAGCCTCCAGATCAGAATTGTGTCAACGTTCCAGGTATGATTGCTTTTCTTACTGTAATGTCGATTTTGTCTGAAAAATGTTTAATGAATCTTCAAATGGGGGAGCCGGGGTGGCGCAGTCGGTATAGCGACTGGCTGGACACTGAGGGGTAGGAGTTCGAGTCCTGGTAGGATCAAGAATTTTCTCTTCTCCAAATCGTCCAGACAGGCTCTGGGGTCCATCCAACCTCCTACCCAATGGATACGGGGGGCTCTTTCCCGGGATGTAAAGCGGCCGGGGCGTGAAGCTGACCACTCACCTCCAGCCAGTGCCGAGGTCAAGAAGATGTGGATCTATATATCCACTCCCCCATACGCCTTCATGGCGTAGTGCTTAACTTCGCTGAGTACAGGGACAACATTATCAGTTAAGGCAGCGTCTACACGAGCGCACANTTCAAATTACATTATGTCTACAGAAATGAAAATGCACACATTCAAAAACACATAGGCCCTAATATAGTGTGATCAACATTGGTGTGAAAGGAAAAAACATAGCAACCTGGAATCGAGTATTATCGAGGTCGTACTAGACAGGTCACGTGTGAACTTCATAGCAGGGAATCATTTAGCCTACAGACATGCCCATAATTAATCAACTTCAGTTCCACCCTTTCTAAATCCACGGGTCGCAATGTTACCCCTAATTACCAGCCACTTCCCCCTTTACAATCAATTCCCGGAGAAAGGAAGAGGAAGGCGGTAAACTGAATGGCGCTCGCGCCGCTCAGTTTGAGATGCTACAGAGTAGCCGAGAATCAGAGGAAAGCTATGCCGACGGACCTGCTCCCCCCACCCAAACCTCTTTACTTAAGCTCATGAAGATACCTATACAAGGATTTTAGTGGATAGGAATAATATATTTAATATAATATATTTTAATATAAGTAGATGAAAAGTTGTTAAAACTCAATGGAAAACATTTCTTTTGTATCTTCGTCTTTTACTCCCTTCCTTCCACTGCTTTACTCTCCATATTTATCTCTCATTCCCTCATTTCTCCGTTAAAACAGTTAAAATATATTTTCCATATGACACACTTTTCTAACATAGAGCTGCTACCGGTGTAATTACTTGAAAATTAATACGGTTTAAGAAAATATAATTTGTGCTCATAGATAACACACATGCATATTCATAAGTCGTTTTTTCTCATAAATATCCATACACGATGAAATATCTTTCATGTGTTATTATTAACTTTCAAATAACCAGGAATACCATATATAAAAACCTTATTTATTTATTTTTTTAATTTTCACGCTGCTTTAACATGGAGTCCATTAAAGATTATCTTCCACTTACCCGTTTTCAGATCACGCGCTGTTTTGTAGGAAGGCTAGTTCTGCGTACATCTGAACACACTTGTGTTTTCTATCATCGAAATAAAGATTATAAAATAAAATGCTGTAGTATTATATATTATTTCATACGGGTGTAAAACATTATTTCTTATTCTGATGCAAGACAATGTCATTTAGATCGTCTGTGCGTAATTGTGACTACGGTCTTCAGTAACACAAATTCTGGCTTCATTACATTCACCCGACATAGCCGCAGTGTTTGTTATTGTTGACATGTGAACACTTCTGTATACAGAATAGACTCTGTAAGATTTGAGGCTTTCACGGCAGTGACTATGAAGAAAGCAGTCTTCTGGGACTGAGTCTGCTTTTACCGGTTCTCACGGTCTCTTCGCTTGCAGATTTCTTATATTTTTTCTTCTACCCTGAAGATGGAGGCGATACGTTCCTCCGAAACGTCGGTTAACACCTCATATACACGGTGCCAAATCCCAGAAGACTGCTTTCTTCAGAACAGACTCTGTCTAAGCACGTTTACTGTCAAGTGTAACACACACTTCCAAAGGCTTAGCTCTGTTGCTACTTTAGTTATGTTCAGAAAACCGATAGCTAAATACAGACTCTGAGCGGCTGCCATGATTCTGTTTAACATTGTTTAACGAAGACTTTGTAAAATGCTGCATATCTTTCGCAGATTTGTCACCGCAAAATATGCACATTTGCACTAGACGCAAACGGCACAAGATTATAGCGCTGAATGATCGTACGGTCAGCGAACAGTGAATTAGAAAGGATTTGACCATGACTGAAGCTAATTCAGGTAAACAAGGGAAACCTATGCCCGACATCGCCTGCTCGTGGAACAGGATTTGATCCTGACCTTCGGCGGATTCCTTTGTGCAGAAATTGAAACAATTTTCATATGAAACTCTGTTAATGTCTCCACTTTTCTCCGTTTCTCTGTCTCCCGCTCTCTTCTTGTTGCTAGGCAACGACAGCCAGAGAGCAGGACACAAACACCACGCATCGTCACAACAGTAAATAAGAGAACGTTATCCTTTCACAATTTTGATATTTTTCTTCTTTTACCTTTGTCACTGAGATTTTTTTTTAATTCGCTTAGTGGGGGGTGGAGTCCAGTTGGGCACTCGACACGGCGGCCACTGATTGTCTTACTGTACCTGCCCCGGGTGATTATGATGATGGAGAATTTGGTGGAATGAAGATTGGCAGGGGAAACCGAAGTACTCGGATTGTCACTGAGAATGTGTATTCGTAAGGATTTTATGAGAAACAATAACTTTCTTTATTTCGATAAACACGGTTTTAAGAAAAGACCTGGCGTCCAATGGGCGATTTCGCTACTAGATTATACGGGTAGACAAGAACAAACACGATAAATTGAACCGATGTCACGTGATTACAATCGCCATTCCTGGACACAGTCGCTGGTAGCATCTGATCATTGGGTACGCGAAGTTCAAACTCATGTACCTTCATTCTTATGAAAATTATTTTCACGTCGGAAAAAGATAAATTAATTTTAAAAATTGTGTTAATGAAGAAGTTTTTCATCTGAAAGTTCGTAGAACGGGTTAGCTCAGTCGTTACAGCGACGGAGTATAGGCTGCACGACTGGGGTTCGATTCCCAATATGGACAATGCATTTTTCTCTACTCAACAGCGTCCAGACCAATCAGACTCCAATACAATGGGTAAAGCAGCCGGCGAGTGCTGAAGAGATACAGCCTCTCCCCCTGCGGCTTCATGGAGTGGTCCTAAAGTGATTAAGCCTTTAAACATCCTTCATGCACGTCTGAGCCTCCTCTCTCTTGAGCCCTGCCGCTCGGCAACTTCTGCATGAGAGTCGGGCCGGAAATATAAAATACAGTGGTAAAATTTCTGTTCGATACTACACAAGTTTATTGGTTGCTGAAAAGGACAAAATTGTTGCAGATTAGACCCTTCGTTATTGCAGCTTCTTTGTACTAATGAGGGGCAGACTGGCTGGAAGGCACACGGCCATAGGCGTCGTTTCCAGGAAACCGTTGCTGTGAGGTTACCAAACGGCTGCTTCTGCTCGACGCATGTTCTGTAGAGCCCGTCTGAAAGGGAAAGCATTATAGGTCTGAATATAGAAAACTACGCACTACGGTTTTAATAGAACAGTTTCAGAGCTGGAAATCACGTGTCTTTTTTTTTTTCAAAATCTGTAAACACCATTCATCGTTCACTGCCTGAATGCCCTTATATACCTTTCCTCAGCAGAATACTTGCCAAAAACAAATTCAACCGTCAATACACGAAGCAAATCTAAGTAAAGTACATGATTCTTCATACTTACCGACTGAGCATGCGTGCAAGTATGAGCCGATGTCAGCGGCCGCGCGGCCTAAGGCAGAACTGTTTACGCTAAATCGAACCCTGGGATCGTGGGTTCGAATCTCAATCAAGGCATGCATGTCTGTGTGCTTTATTCTGTGTTTGTATTGCTCTGTATGCAGGTAGCAGCCTTTCGACGGGCTGATCCCCCGTCCAAGGAGTCGTACTGACTGTGTCTAGGATTAAAAAAATGAAAATCGACCAATTTTCAACAAAAAGGACTGTAAGGTCATAGATAGATAGACAGACAGACAGACGGATAGACAAGCAGGCAGGCCATGCTTATTAACCAGTTAAGACTACGTGTGGGTAGTGGAAGCAAAGAATTTGCTTGCAACGAATCATCAGATAATTGCAGCCACACGATTTTCGCATTAAATGTAAAACATTTTGCCGCTCTTCAAGTATATATTTTTCACGCTAAGATTCTTAAAAAGTTTACTTTTTACTACTCATGTCTTTAATACGTAAGTGTGGTACTCATTCACAAAATTGGGAAGTGTTGCAAGCAAAAGATTTCAGAATTTCAAGGATATGAAACGTGAGTTCGGACCCTGTTTGGGATGAGAGCACTGCATAGAAGTAGTTCCTCACACCCCCTTCGCCTTGAACACAGAGAGAGCTAACTGTCTCTGAATCATTGACAACGCCGCTTACAATTACATGGCTCCATCGGCCAGAAACAGGATCGAGATGCCTGTACGCATGCGTACATATTGTAACGAATTTGATCAGCGCGTTGCCAGGCAGCAGCCGGGAGCAGATGAACGTCCACTGTTGGAAGCCGTTACCCAGCAGTGCAGTGAAGTTTTCACTGAGAACACTAGTCTCTGTGTGATAGTGATTCGTGAAGTGTAGTCACGAGAGTCAGAGGACTTGAGACAGTGTAGTTGGGAGAAAGTCGCCGGGCAGTAAGGACGTGAACGCGGAAGCTGAAAAAACTACGATATTGGAAGCCGCTACCAGGCAACCGGAGAAGACACAGCAGACTGAGAGAAGTTAGTGAGTACTGTAGTGAATCTAGGAATTTGTGAATAAGCAATAGCCCTATAGTTACTTGTAGTTACGATCTGTAAGTGTTCAGTATACGCGATTACCAATCCAAACCCCGTCTGTAGTTATTCATAAACGTGACAGTGCTTATCTAAATTCATAAATAAGCTTTGAAATAATAACTACCGTGGCATTAAGTAATTCAAATTTCTGAACAGTGCATATTAACTGTGTGTTCCATATATACTCAGCTGCGCAAGAAATTTCCGTTATTATCGCACCGGAAACGGAATTGCCGTCATTACGAAATTCCGCATTTTCCTTTATTTCAAACCCCTTCACCCTGTTCCCAGCGTTAGCCATCGACCTATTTTTTTAATATAAGAACACATATAATTCATTTGTTTACACGGGGAGCGAGTGAATGACAGATCAATTAACTTTCCTTGACCATATGACTAACAGTCTGTTAACGGTAATCAGAGACAAGGGAAGTCGTGTTAATCTGGATCAGGTTAATCACTTGAAATCCAAACACGTTTTCGTGAGGCCTACAGCTGGAGAATAGCAGAGAAGAATGTTTATCAAGAAATAGCATGTTGTTGCCTGAAATGCTTTAAATCTCTGTTGTTAATAACAAGTCCAAATTTATGTTACGGCATATAAATTATGGAGCAGTATACTAGTTGCATAACAAATAAATTCATCATCAGCCGACATATATCCGTTATGTGGACTATATGCGCACGAATATCACTCGAATCTAATTTAATATACGGCAATTGCCAGGATTCACAATGAGAGACAATCTCGCGACTGCGCATTGTGCTGAAGAGTACAGATCACATATGTGTCTTTGAACTGGCGAAGATCACGACATCTTGCATTACATAGTGCATGCAGAAATGTCACGATTCATCAGCAAAAATTAAGATGGATTGGATAATTCTGAAACTTATGTTTCTGTCGCTAGTACAGAGAATGCTGAGAAGAATTATTCGACCTAAGAGAAGAGAACAAGAAAATGATCCGAGTTTAAACCATCCTAACCTTCTGGAAGATGGGCTGTGTAGGATATTAACATGAACGTCAGAGGAACAGACCAACTGAGAGACTTGGGTTTAGATTTGAGGAGCGGATTTAAATGTATGTTAGAACAGAATACGAGGGCATGGAGTGGATTCATCTGTCTCAGAATAGGGACCAATGGTAATGAACATTCGTGTTTAGTAGGGGGAGGGGAATTTCATAACCATCTGCTTCTTATGTGGCGAATTAATTATGATTAATTGGAACTGCAAAAGTTCGCAAATATGGACAAGGTTTTCAAGTAAGACGAAGCCATCACATTGCAGTGTACATGCTGTGTTAATGTTTAAGGAGGTTGCCGATCTGAACATTTTGTACCTGGGCTCGTACATTGCCACAAACATCAACGTCACTCTATCAGTGTGCGCTTTCTAACGCGGTAGTTGTGTTAGTACTTCTCGCTTGTAGGAAGACTGGTAGCTCTGAATAGGCTTCGAGGTAAGGCGAAGTGATACGTTGTTATACCTTGTGTAAGATTTGAGGCTTTCACGGCGGTGACTATGAAGAAAGCAGTCTTCTGGGATTTGGCACCGTGTATATGTGGTGTTAACCGACGTTTCGGAGGAACGTATCGCCTCCATCTTCAGGGTATAAGAAAAAATACAAGAAATCTGCAAGAAAGCAGACCAGTCTGCTTTTGCCGGTTCTCACGGTCTCTTCGCTTGCAGATTTCTTGTATTTTTTCTTCTACCCTGAAGATGGAGGCGATACGTTCCTCCGAAACGTCGGTTAACACCACATATACACGGTGCCAAATCACAGAAGACTGCTTTCTTCATTGTTATACCTTATTACGTGGAAGTTATTGCAGAGGAATCGTCATTCCTACTAGGTAAAATAGACAATGTCCTGACCGTGATGCGAAGGGTAACTGCCGAATGTAGCGGCTCACGTTAGTCTGACTTCAGTTGCAATATGGATACTTACTTTGAGGCTGCCTTTTCATTTGAGACTATTAGAATGTACTTCGCACCAGTCAGTGTGGGTCCGCACCAGTAGGTCTAAAGCAGATAAGTCTGATATGGAGATCGTGCGAAAGATTTTTATTCTTAGCATTAAAAAACATCGAAATAGAGACCACATGGAATTTCAGTTGAGATAACATTGGCGGTTTATGTGTGAGTCTGAAATTTAGGGCTATGAAAATATTTACAGAATGCGAATTTTAAAGGGAAATTCGGAAATTAAAATTTACTAGAAAAGAGCTTATTATTGACTATATATAGAGGAGGAAAATTTGTAGGGATATTTTAAAGCCGATTTAATTCCTGAAGAAATGAAAACATTTTCACTCAACTGTTTAAAGTAAGACTGAAGTTGTTTGCATAAGCGAGAAACGATTTCACTTCACTGTAGGAAACTGGATTACAGGCGCGATATATGTGACAGAAAAGTTCTCTCAGCTCTCCAGAGTCGAATTGAATTTCAAGGAACGCTTTCAAGCCAGATTCACTGGACGAGAGACGTGACAAAAAATGGCACTCGCTCCTTGAAATCTGGATTGAAATTTAATTTGCCTTACAAAAATATTCACTCGCACAATAAAAGTCATTCATCTTTAAATTCAAATAATAACAATGTGACGTTGCGCAATACATGTTTACTATTTATTTTAGCAATTTATCTAATGAATAATTATTAGCTGCTACTCATATTGATAGAGCGGACGATTAGAATCAATGTATCTAGGGGACTATCTTCTATTTATTGAAAAGTATCGAAATTGCGACCATACGAAACTGAGATTAGGGTTCATAACACTCAAGCATCGACAGCCAAAACTAGGGAAATTTCTTCATATATATTTATTTACTTACTTAGTCCTTGGCTATACGGCTCTGTTATAAGAACCTTGGCTTCCTTTTAAAGGAGATGTCAATTCTTGCTTCTAGTGGCACTTATCATTAGGTTCCCTACAACATATTCGTTTTTGAAGTGAAGTTATTATGCTCTCGGTCAACTCCCGACTGGATTTCCAGAGAATAACTTTCACCTTGCCCCTACCCTTCGATCTGACATGGGTGACCCTGCCATGAGCTAATTCTCCCGCTGCTACAGCACTCCAGGCCATCAGGGAACGCGAACCTCCCCTGCACGTTAAGGCAGTAGGCCGGGGGACGGTGTTTGTTGGCTGGCCTGCTGAGATTGAAGCAGGGGCATTTAAAGGAAATTATTCTCAGAACTGCCAATTCACTTTCAATTGCGTGTTTAATGAAGCAGGAGATAAATGACGGTGTCATAACTGCTGAACACGACCTCACGTACGCATTATCGCAGTAAATGTTCACAAATGAAGTTCACTCAGCTTAATGTTACATGGTTAATATCATTATATATTTCTTTCTACTCTACATGGTGGATAATTCGAAAACAGTTTTGAATTCTCCAGAATTGCACTATAAAATTTACTTGCAATATATTGTTACCTTCTGTACCGAAAATGTCAAATATACATCAATAAAGGACCTGGGTTCATGTCTCGTGTTCATGGTAATGAATGTTTAAAAAAGAGTCGTCTCATATCAGAATAAATATATTTCCAGAATTGGCTCTGTTACTATCATAAGTTGGGCACAAGAAGGGACTCCCGCTCTCTTGGGCCCCTGGGGAGACCTACTGCCATGTCACTTACATTCGTAGTGGCAGCTTTCCTTCTGGCTTTACCACCAATATTCTACATGGATTCATCGTCTCCCCCTTTCGTGCTACATGCTCAACCCACCTCATCCTCCTTGACTTGATCATTCTAATTATACTTGGAGAAGAGTACAAGTTACAAGCTCCTCATGATGCAGTTTCCTCACAGAGCACATTTACACAGCAAAGTAGACGCAACCCAACTAACATCCGTACTCTGTGTGTTGCAGTTGCTGCGACGCCTAAGCCAATACACATTGGCATTTTGATCCCACCGAACGGAGCAAATTCCACGGCCCGCAACGTAACGACAGCGCCGCAGGTAAGAACACATGCACTGTACCGCACAAAATTGGTACGCTTAAGAAACTGAAGAGTTTGGCCCTTCGGCATAGTGTAGCTATTTTGTCAGAATATATTAAAAAACAATCAAGTCTGACAGACTCAGGTGGTTGAGGTCAAGAATTTGAAGTCATAGCCCCAGCATTTATGGAAATACAGATCCAGTTATATTCAGCCTGAGGTTGGTAGTGTCAAAGTGCAGTTGCTCATGTTCTCGCGAAGTACTCTAGTCTGTTTACAATAACCTTTGCCATATGGACATTCCCTCTCCTTGGCAATTTTCAGAATTCTTATCCCTTACCCCTAATTCCGATGCGGATGTCTTCAAAGTCATTAAGAGGCTGACATCTTCTACACGTATTGGACTTAACGAAATCTCTGGGTCTGTCATAAAAGGCTGTTCAGTAATTTTTATTCCTATTCTTAGGCACATATTTAACTTAAGCCTGACTACCTGTTCTGTGGAAGGTAGAGGCTGTTGAACCCTCATTTAAAAGAAGCAATCATGTCACTGTGAGCAACTACGGACACATTTTTAATCCTCAATAATTTATTTTAAGTTGTTGGATTTCATTATTCACGATCATGTTTTGCATTACGTTAAACTTAATCCCAACCAACATGGCTTCACCAAATCAAAACCTACAGTTACCAATTTCGTGACGTTTCTTGACCTTTTGACGCCTGTTGTCAGCGGTCAGCTTCAATCTGATGCTCTCTATTTTGATGTTTAAAAGGCTACTGACCTCGTTCCATATGTGCTCTTGCATAAATTAAGCTCCTTCGGATTCTCTGATGCTTATGTTAGCTGGTTTCGCAGCTACTTAACAAAAACAGTCTCGGGTTCGCGTTTCTGGCACTCTCTCCCTGCCTCTTCAAGTAACTTCCGGTGTGCCGCAAGGCTCTGCTCTGGGACCTTTTCTTCACAACGTATTCATAAATGACCTATGTAACTCTATTAACGATTTTAAATTGTTAACTTTGTTGATAATCTCAAATACTTCTGCGTCATTGACAGTCCACATATAAGCGAAGAATAATTCAGAGGACCAAGTGAGTTTTAAATTCGACGAGAGCTAAGGATAGTTCAGATTCAACGAGCGATCAGAGAAGAACGAAGAACGAAGACGCTCCACCGAGAATAGGTGTGTCAGAGAGTATAACAGTTGAAGAGGAAACGTCTGAAGGCGTAATAAGTGAGAGTGATTATAATTTTGAGTGTAAACAAGCAATTGTCCAATAAACATATTCGTCTAATCCGAGACCCACATAAATTTGTTGCCACGTTACCTAGGAAACACGCGACAGAATCATATCCAACTGCTGGTTTGGTATCTTGTTAGCAGTGCTCAAATTTCGGGTTCTGTAACCTGTGTGTCTGACTGTTGGACAGTCGGTCGGATGGATAAGTACTTAGTTAGTTACTACTTGCCTACATACTTACCTACTTGGTCCGGTATCAGAATTATAACTTTTTCTAACTTTGTTGCATCGTCTTATTGCAAACATGTTTATTCAGTTAGTTCAATAACATGATACCAATTAATCTATTGATCACCCTATAGTTTGCAGTATCTTATGACGACAGATAAGAGCTCTGTTGGACCGCGCCAAAGCTCAAGCGGTTAGTTGCTGGCGTCCCACTGCGGCGGACCGGGTTCGATCCCGGCTCTGGTCAAGTGGGATTTGTGGTGAACAAAGTGGAGGTGGGGCGGGTTTTCTCCGAGTACTTCGGTTTCCCCTGCAAATCTTCATTTCACAAAATTCTCCATCATCATAATCACCCGGGGCAGGTACAATAGGCCAATCAGTGGACGCCGTCCCGAGTGGGCCCAGCTGGACTCCACCCCCCACTAAGGGAATTAAAAAAGAAAATTAAGAACTCAGTTATGGATTGAACGGAACTCTAAAACCTTCTTCGTCAATGAAGAAATGCATCTGGTACACTCACTTCCAAATCATTGTTTGCGAAAGGAAAAACTGGTTTGAGGCGTGAGGGAGATTGAAGAAAGATATTTTGAATGAAGACTAAGTGCAAGAAGAAGTTTCAGGTGGAATTTCCCACCAAAAGCGGGGACTCTGCTTCATCTTCCAAAGCAGCCTGTAATGGCAAATAAAGAGCAAACAAACGGAGGGAGTCTGGAGAGGTTGAGCGTGAGAGCCTCTTCGTGCGTGGGAGAGATGTTGTGCGGTGCTACGAGTGGCAGAAAGAAACTCGAACAGCCTGTAAACCTGAAGAAACCGCATTTTAGTTATGATTTGAAATCACATTTTGTGATCAGAATCCCAATTGCCGGCATTAGATTAAACAAATAAGAAGAAGAAATTATATTTTCTGAAATAACGATCGGGCAATACTGGAAAGTGAAACGTATGTATACAGCATAGAGTGGCAGACTTAGTGACTACATACTTCATTGTTCCTGTGGCGATGACGAGTCCATTAGTTCATGACATGCGAGTGAATGTTTCTTTTAGACATATTGACATGTTGAAACAGTGTATAGCAAGTGTCACGTAACTTCGAACAAGGCCAAGAGTAACCCTGAATGCGCAGAAGAAAAATTTCAGACAAGGGGGTGGGTTCGAGGGTGTGCGAACTGGCCGCCTGTCACTTCTCACGCCCTCGAACCCANCCCCCCGTCTGAAATTTTTCTTCCGAGCATTCAAGGTTACTCTTCGCCTTGTTCGAAGTTACGTGACACTTGCTTTAAGTGAAACCTGTTTCAACATAAAAAACACACACAACCACATAATTTGTTAATAAATTCATCAGTCCCCTAACCAGTTCTATTTAACTTTAAATGTTTATTTTTTATTTATTTATCGACACTCTATCAAACTGAATAGATTACAATCTATAACGTTCGAAGGGAACAGGACAATTAACAGTTAATGTAATGGATTTAGAAGAAAGCTGTAAATTATTAAGGGGAAACCGAAGAAGTGAAGTTAATCTTCAGATTAAGATTCAAATCGGGGCCCTGTAGTACTAACCTAATCTATTAGTTGTTTTGCCATAACGTGACATTTTAGAGTTATTAGAAAGCGGGAGCTCGTAGATATGCTTTTCTTGATGCTAACTTTATGCGCATGCGTATAGCAATATCATGACCGTATGAACGGATTCTCTAATAACTTTTGATCCATCTGACAGGTTTCAACAAAATTTTCTATGAATATAAAGCCATTACAAGCCGTTTCATCATCGTATTTATTAATTTCTTATTATCGATATCGGTCTACAAGTACGGTAGTCATGCAAATTTCTGAAGTGGGAATCACACTAGAGCAGGATTAGTAATTATATCTTAAAATTATATTGAGGCAAATATTTATGACAGTACTGTGAAATTTGTGTTTATCTTTGTCTAACCGCAGGGTAACTGTTTTAAGCTTCGCATTGGAGTCAGGAATGCTACAACGTGCCCTGAGGCATGTGCGACCTTAGGGTCTACTTACGAATTGTGCAACGAAAGTTTTCCCATATTATAACAGTTGCAAAAATGACAGCCATATGAAACTTAGAGATTCTACAACCGAGAAGGCTGGTATAGGTGGAACACACTGGACTTGCACTCGAAAGTTTTAGTTTGAATCTCGACTGACACACTGGTTATCCTGAGTTTTTCTTGGTTGGGTATTCTCAGTCCCTCCAGGCAAATGGCGGTATCTGACTTCTGTTAAGCAACGACTCCTTCCTTCCAAATCTTTCAAATTCGTCACTCATCAGTCATCCTATCATTCGATGCTTTATAATCTAGATTCGAAAAGCCTCATTAAGTAACCCACAATGAAGACATTCTATGGGACATATTTAAAACAGTCAGAATATGTGCTGTTGGAAATTGGGCAAAAGGGGATCACTAAATTGACAAATAGAGATTTCGAATTCTTATATAGGACACACACACACACACACACACACATATATATATATATATACTGGAGGCAGCTAACACAACAATGTTTCCGAAAAAAACAAAATAGATACTTCTGTATCAACATTTCTTTATTGGTTATTGACGCTACAGGTTTCGACCCTTATGTTGGGTCATCATCAGGTGTATAATAATATAAGCATTAGTTATTGTCTCGTTTCTTAATTCAATATGGATCAATATTGTGTTCTTGTAAGTTTTATTACATAATTTGAATTTACAGTTAAGCGGTAAAAATTAAACTGGATCCATGTTGAATTATGACGCAATTAAAGAACAAATGCTGGTTTTATTATAGGCCTGATGATGACCCAACGTAAGGGTCGAAACTTGTAGCGCCAACAGCCGATAAACAGAAGTGTCTATTGTTTTTCCGGAAATACTGTTGAGTAGACTGCCTCCAGTACACATATGTCACAACAGGTTGCATAGCTTCACCCTGTATACGGAAACTAAGAATGTGACATCCGTTTTGTTATGTGCGTACTGTCCCATTGCAGGCCGGCAGAACAGTTCAAGAGGAACCCTTGCCGACGCTGAGTTACCTTGTGATATGGATCCTTGGACTCGCGCTAGTGGCGCTAATTGTCTTGGGTACCGTGTGTCTATGGAAACGGAAGGAAATGGGTAGATGTGTCACTCGGAGCGGCAAAGCTCGGCAATCATCATCTGGCAGCGTAAGTAGACAGCTCAACCTGCGAGGAACCCTCGTTTGTGTGGGTTGCAGTCCTCAGCAAATCTATGTTTACTGAGGAAATTAAGTATCCAAAATACAAGGATGACAGACACTAAAGCTGTTATCAGATTTTGCACAAATCGAATGGGGAAATGGGAATTAGGAAGACATTTAAAGAAACGGTCTAGCCAGTTATAAGAATTTTAATGGAGGACGGGAAATATGACTTGAACCTTGAAAATCAATATTGATTTTTATGACGATGATGATGAAAATAATAATAATAAACACGCTAGAAAACTATCATATATATATATATAAAATGAGTAAAACCAGACTGCACATGAATGACACATGTATTGACGTTTATAACCCGATATTTGACGTATTGCAAGAATTAAACACCAGATAGCGACACATACACAACAGTAAGAACAACCCACCATTTCATGTAAGGACACAAACAAGAGATCATACGATACATTAACACACCGTATACATAAATCATAATAGAAGATATCTACACGTGTTACAGACACACGTGCGCATAGAGGCGACCATACGTTAAAAAATTAACAATTGGAGCCATGGTAACAAGCACACCAGTTTCATCAACAATAACTTTTAACACCTGATGATGAAAACATTGGTCGAAATATGTAGTGAGAAACTTTTGAAAAGTTAGAAGTTATACGGTATGCAAAACTTTTAAAGTGAATAATTTTTAACAAGTTTTACAGAAAGACAGGTTACACATGAGAAGGTGGAACCAGTGACATTTGATACTAAGTGATGTGCAGCAGGATGCTGCAATATAATATTATATCAGGACAAGTTTCGAAACAATTAAAATTATAATTGATAAATCAAAGCTTTAAAGAAGGAATTACAAATTAAAAATAAAACATGTCTATATATATATATTTATATATATAAATATGTATATATATTTATATTGTGTGTTCACTCTCTACGAGTATTTATGCTTTTGTCAGAAACGTATTATCCCTTTACAAATATATTATGTATTCAAACTGTGAATACATACACAAGTTTATGTAATTTCAAGGCAAATACCATGGCAGTACCTCAACTAGCCGCAATTCCTCTCCTGTATTCATTAAGCATTCTAACAGTTGAAGTTTCACACTATAGTCTGAATTACTGATAGCTTTGAATTATTAATTGAATAAGTAAATAAATGTAGGTTATATAGGTAAGTAAATAATAAAACAAATAAGTAAGTACACAAGTAAGCAAATGTATAAGTAATTAAATAAGTAATACGTAACTAGATAACTGAAGCGGCCTCCGTAGTCTAGAGGTAACGTTCCCACCTCATGACTCGTAGTACGCGGGTTCAAATACCCGGCGGAGGTCGTCGAATTTTTAATGGCGGAAAAATTCAGGGAACAAGTCCTCCGGGAGGGACTTTAAGCCGTGGGTCCCGTGTCGTAGCACGTAAAAGAACCTCATACCTCCAAAGGAGGTGACTGAGCCAAAATTGCGGACTTTTCCCGCCCAACAGCAGTCACTAATACCTCTGGTAGATGGGGGAAGCAGTATAGATACCTCTCAACTAGTAGAGCCGGTCTCGCTGGCTGGGCGGGACTGATAGTAAGCACCAATACCGGTAGGATATAGGGACTGGTAGAAATCATAGAGGGAAGCACAATGGACCACTACAGGTGTAAGTGCATGGGGAAACCTACCCTCTCCAATAACTAACTAACTAACTAACTAACTAACTAGATAACTGAGAAGCAATAAATAAATGATAAGTAAATAAATAAAAATAAGTAGTTGATAAGTAAGCGAGTAAGTAACTGGCATATATCCGGCCTACGGAACTCTTGAGTACTCTTCATTTGAATACGGTGAAGTCCCGCTTGACAGGATGCAGCTCTAGCCGACTAAGGCCTCCTTTGTTACTACGCCCGTTTGTGGGTGTCTCGAGTTACTTGAAATGAAAGTCTGTGCCTTTAATGCACCCTTAGTTGTCCTCACTAATATTCTGTGCAATTTGCATAGTAACTGATTCCTTGCAAACAGAATACCGATCCCCCAATTTATCTGGTAAGGGACACATAAAAATAAGAGGTAGGATCCACTTTAAATAAAAATTATGTACATTTATTCAAGCTACATAATTTTCTTCTGCTTACAGCCATCTCCTCTTAGCCTCAGCAAAGGTCTGCTGGTGCCGAATCGGTACACTCCCAATCCTCAGTACAGCGCATGCGCAACCCCCGACACTGTTCTAGTGCCTCAACTGCCCAGAGAAAAGCTCTGCTTCCTCCAGGAAATTGGTGAAGGATGTTTTGGAAAGGTTTATAAAGGTAAGGACATCACGCTGGCTCGAAAATTGCATATCGAATTAAGAACAATCTTTGACGCCATGCTGTGAGACTCCGAGGTCAGTCATTAAACAATACCAACTGTGACCTTTGATGTCTGTTTAAATATTAGTTTACATAAAATTATCTATATTACGTGGTCCTTCTGTCTCCTCACTTTTTTCCGTTCTCGCGTATGTTGTGGCTGTTAGTGGATCACATACGTTACAAGCTAGTGCATAAAGCGATTAACACCCATAATTCGGTTTAATATGTACCGCAATTGATCTGGTAATCAAAAACTTTATCACACGGAGCTACAGAGGTAGATAGTGAACGAGTATAATAAATGTATATGTCATGTCACAATTTCATTTTCAGTACGCAAATTGTAAGATAAGTAAGAATAATGTAATATAATTTCTTGCAGTACATTAACTTTCATGTGAGAGGAGCTAAATGTTCTGTTATTGTTTACATATTTCAGGAATATCATTAGAGTAACCGGAATAGCTCAGTCGACTTAGTGACAGCCTACGGGCTGGACTGCCAGGTTTCGATTCCAGGCAAAGGCAAGAAATGTTTCTTTACTTCACAGCTTCCAGGCCGGATGCCGAGCCCAATGGGCATTCTATACAGCGTGTACCCAGGAACCTTTCCCAGGGGTGGAAAGCGACCACCCCCTCCATGGCATGGCACTTAATTAATTACGTATAAGGACAAATTTAACTTTACATTTCTCATGAAGATTGTTAGAAGCTCAGGTAGGAAATAATTGCAATTTAAAGCACTAAGTAATACTGTACTAAAGTTGCCCGATATGACACTCTTCCATTTTAGAATTCCTTTACCTTCGTACTGTTTAGTCGGGCGTACTTTAGTTAGCAAATATGTTTATGGATAGTAAAAATTATGGACATAATCCTGTTATGCTTCTTAGCGGAAATAAAAGAAATTTACTTGTAATTAACAATAACAGTAATGACCTGTACCGGTGCTGATGTTCACATATGGCCCGCTGCTAAAGCAATATGTTCTGCAGAGCGAAGCCTTTCTCATCCAATTTTTCCTTTGAGTTTTGGAGTAATGTACAATTCCGCTCTAAGTAAAGTTCACTTAATTAGCATTTTGATGAACAAAGGGTGCAGCGACATCATCACGCCACGTTCTGCACGAATAAACCCCGGGCACATGTTTCGAATTTCAAAAATAAGGAACGGATCTCCATTTTGGCAAAGAGCATCATGAAGTGCCTATCGACTCATGCATTGTTAACTTCATCAACAAATTACTGAAGGCTCCGAGTTTATAACGATACACAACAATCTACTCTGAAATACAATTTTAAAACAGACAACTAAATTTTAGTCCATGTCAAGATTTTGAAACTAACAGAAAGGAAATTAACAAATGGACGGATATACTTTGGTGATAAGGAGTTTCACAATTTGTACACTTTTTTCACATACTTATTACGAATGTTTTGATGGTGAAGTCGCAGAGAATGAAATGGGACGGACACTCGACACGAAATGGGGGAAATAAGCAAAGTACTATTATCTCTGAATGGGAATAGGCCAGGGAGCCTAACCCATCAAGGTAGAATAAGAAGAAGAAGAAATATTGTGCAAAATTTTAGTCGAAAACCTGAAAAGAAGACATTATTTGAGAGACCTAAATATAGAAGGGATGGTGTAAGGGTGCGGGCCGGATTCAAGTGGACGGAACAGAATCCAGAGGCACCCTCTTATTGACACAGCAATGAATTCTGAGCAGAAGTGGGCAAGTTTCTTGAATGTCTGAGAGACTATCAGCTTCCCAAGTATCACTGCGCTCCATGGAATTTGTTACTTTAACGAAGTTAACACTAAAAAATATTAACTAGTAAAGTAAAGTGACAATCTTTCTTAAGGTACAGATATTAATATCAAAATATCCTTTCATGACTTCACAGAAATTTCAGATAAATTGTTACTACTATAATCGGAAGTAAATATCAGGTCTAAAGAAATATAAGTGAACATTTCACCACGCAAATGCACATATGCGCTGTACAGTAGTTCATACTGCGTATAGATTTAATTGTACGAGTAATACATCTTATTTATATTCATATTGTGACACAGAAACTATGAAATGGCGCCCTGAAGATGTGCTTCACAATACTTAACCTCGACGCTCTAAGGAGGCGAAAGGTACAATTCACATCCCCTGTCACTTTATTCCGGGGCCCACTGTATACGAGGCTCAGTGGGTCCCAGGGCCTGTCTGAATATTTCTTGCCCTGCCGGTAGCCTAACCCGGATTCCTCCTACGTACGCACCGCTGTGGGCTCTAGTGGTAGAAGCTGCATATTGTGTGAACTTTCGACAGGTTTTTTAAGTAAACTACGAACATATGACAGAAATTTTGGGAGAATATTTGGTGTAACTTATTTCGGAAGACCGATTCGGGAAGAAGGAGTATAACAGTTTTATCTTTTGTATATTAATTGAAAATCTTCTGGCTCATGACGCTTCACGAATTACTTGCTTGAACAGAATATGTTAAACGCTTACCGAAAACATGCACTTTCCATGATAAAAATATGCATGGGCTGGGATGGTAGAAACAGGGCTTCGTCACATCGGCGTGGAGCGTGTGTCGCATTTCGACATGAAGAAGACAGACATGCGCAGTAAACGGGAATGATAAATGAGAGACTGACTCTACACATTGTAGCTCGAAATAGCAATCTCGTCTTATAGGAATACAGAGATGTCGGAAATAGAAAAGTCGTGAAATTTAAGTGCTTATTTTCCTAACATCCAACGAAAGACATATAATTATTTAACGTTATTTCTCTACTTGTGTTTCTCAGTTTTAGGAAACACTGACTTGTCGTTATAAATCCCAAGCCATTTGTGACTTGTCTGAGGAGTTCGCTACATGTCCGAGGGATATACACGTGTAGTTAATCCGCTTGCTGGGTATAATCTGTTTCTTAATTTGCTGGAGATTTCTGGAGGATTTCTCAGTGATTCAGTTACTGATATACGCACTTGTCATGTGAGACTGCAATACATTATGCAATTCTTACATTGTCTTACTGCCTTGGAAGACCGATCATTGATCGTAGAGTATTCTTTTTGTTGTACAGGGCTACTATCAATGATTTATTCGTTTTTAAAACGCTATATTTTCCAAAGCATTACACATACAAATATGATTGATATATAAAAAGAACCGTAAACTCACCAAGTTTTCTTCACACTCTACAAATGTTCTATGTGTGTCCCTTGGGTCACACGACACACGTCCAGGCTGTAGTCGAGCTCGTTCCACGCATTTTGTAGCATCATCCTGTCAATGGTCATCACTGCAGCATCGATGCGTTCCCTCAGCTCTACTAGTGTTCTTGGCAGTCGAGGTACGTAAACACGATCCTTAATGTATCCCCAAAGGAAGAAGTCACAAGGCTTACATCAGGTGATCTGGGGGGCCAAATGCACAGAGCTACGTCATCCTCATCAACAGGCCCAATCCAGCGTGTCCTTAAATTGCCGATACCACCGCAAAATGCTTTGTTTACATGGCGGTTCTCTTCTGTACTCTCTTTAATGCGCGTTGCACTGCTATAACAGACGAACATATCGCATATTCCAACAAACAAAAACTCTTTTCTTGCTTTGTCGCCGTTTTGTAAAGGCACTGAACTCATGCTGCCAACTGGTGCACATACTACAAACTTAGTGAGTTTACGGTTCTTTTTATATATGAATCATATTTGTACGTGTAGGACTTTGGAAAATATAGCGTCGTTTTAAAAACGAATGAATCATTTATAGTAACCCTGTAAAAGTAGAAAGAACAGAGATATGTGATTCTTCTGTGCGGTTTTCTTAAGTGAATTCCGTATACTTACTCATGGAGCTGAGCCCTTTTGGAGGAGCCGCCAATTCTGCAGCTACTCAAGAATTTCCCAGCATTTTATGGAACCCGAAGGTTCATTACCGTGTTCACAAGAGCCCTCCTCGGGTCCCTATGCTGAGCCAGATCAGTCCAATCAATACCATCCCATCCTATCTCTCTAGAATTCCGTATAGAATCCTGTTATACCTTGTGCTAAGTAAAATTATTCATAAGGAACATATGGCGCAACAGATTTACGGAAGAAGCAGTTGAGAATTGGTGAAAGTTCACCCTCATCTGACGTAGCTAGACTGGCAAAAAGAAGAAATAAATCGATGGCTTCTGAACTGTTGCTGCTCATTAATTTATGTCGAGTTTCGAGATTATGTGCTCCGTGCTAGTTGAAATTGTGATACTTTCTTTGCTACAGCCAGGCCCGCGATTTAATGAACCCTGGCCTTGCCTATTTGCCCCAGCTCGGGCAGAAGAATGTAGCAGTGTTGCCAAATAAAAACTTCGAAAGTCGAAGAGCGCAGTCGCAAGCTTGCGGCAGCCACACGTGCTACGTAGTATACCTAGCGAAAGAGAGCTAACAAATGGAACGCAACTCGGCAACGTGCCTGACCAAACCGTGACTGCAGCCCAGTGGTGTATAGAGACAGAGCTAACCACTAATACGAGAAGTTATTAAATCGCGGCCTGACTGCGATAGTTTTCTACGTTTTTAGTTCAGGGGTCGACATCTTGTGACCCGCCTTCAAAAGGGTGTCACACGAAGATGATTTAGATCAGTACTGTCCAACGTTCTTATGTACTCGGGCACAATTCACTGATGCCTATGGAGATGCGGGCGCCACCACACACTACTACTACTAGTACTTCTACTACTAGTACTACTACTACTACTACTAGTACTTCTACTACTACTATTACTACTACTACTACTACTAATAATAATAATAATAATAATAATAAACAATAATAATAATAACATTTTTCGAAAATATTTAACAGTAATCAGACGTTCAAAAAGGTCTCTTGTCTTACAATTTTAATTAATATTAAAAATCGGCTGAATTATATGTGGTTACGGAGGGCGATAGAAAAATATACCGCGGGCAATGCAATACAAGCTGGGTATTTCAATTTTAGTATACAAATTATGGTAAATTAACTTTTAGTCTACCAGTTTAATTCATATGGTCAAGAAATAAAGATATTTTTCCGTCATTAAATCGACGACGGCAGGGGTGTTCTTAGCAGGTGGTTCGAGGTTGCTTATTTGTTTCGACACTCAAAATATTACTGTACATTTCTGAATTATTAAATCCCGTAAACCGTAAATCATGTTGTATCTCTTAAATAGTATATCGTTTTCTTTTTCATAGTAATAGTAATGATAATTCAACAATAATATAATAACAATTATACATAAATTATTATTATATAATGGTAAGTATTATATATTATTTAATTATTATATCAATAATTGTCTTTATGTTGCATTTATCCTTATGTGATTACCAGTATCTACATTGTGCTCTGTCTGTAATTGGCCTTGTGGCTGTTGACTCACATATAAATAACAAAGAACAGAATAGAAGAGAATTATTGTGTAAAATACACAATTATGAAGGTACCTCTATTTTAGACCGAAAAAGTTACATTAACACATACAAGATACAATTCTTGCATAAGTAGATATACATAGGCCTATATATTGCAGCGTGTAGATCCGTTGCTGGGTAACGGTAGCGAAACGACCTTTGCTAGGGCAGCAGATTCTTAATAAACGGGGTTACGCAATCCGTTTTCGGGCAATAGCTCGGTAAATACGTTCCAGCAGCAAGGGATCCGAATGCAACAAGAGAAGAACGGCGTTTTCTATGCGGTCTGTGCCGAGAACTTATAACGAGTTGGAGCAATGAGTTCAGTTAAGCTCCGTATGGGAGTCTGTGGGGATAGAGCCTGAGCGTGTGAAACTGAAGAATCTTCACTATTAGCAGCTATTGCCAAGGAACGGCTGGTGAAGACACAGCATACTAGAAAAAGGCTTAGCGTGTGGTGATTTGTAAATTGTGGAGATAGCGGTGGAGTTGTAATTGCATGTAGTTCCGAGTCGTGTGTGTAAGTGGTGAATAAATCCGTTCACCAATCCAAACCCCGTCTATAGTCACACATATATGTGACAATATAAATAGAAAGTATAGGCCTGCATTCGGATAAGCAATGCTGACAGGAATGGAGTGTGAATTTTTAAGTGCAATAGAAAGTGTCACTCGCAGACCCTGGGTCTAGTTAGTTAGTTAGTTAGTTAGTTAGTTAGTTAGAGAGGGTGGGTTTCTGCACCGCGACCAGTTTGATC
>NW_019737986.1:376499-444305 GCF_002891405.2 Cryptotermes secundus
TCCCCCATCTATCAGAGGCCTTAGAGACTATTGTTGGGCGGGAAACGTCCTGGAATTTGGCTCAGTGATCCCGTTTGGGGATATGAGGTGCCGTAAAGTTACGACACGGTGCACACAGCTTAAATTCCCTCCCGGAGGACTTGTTCCCTGAATTTTTCCGCCCTTAAAAATTCGACGACCTCCGCCGGGTATTTGAACCCGCGTACCACGAGTCATGAGGTGGGAACGTTACCTCTAGACTACGGAGGCCGCTTGAGACCCTGGGTCTAACATCACCTCCTTATTTTTTATTCAAATTTTGTTCTATTTCGCGATATCAACGGTTTTCTCTTATTTCATTATCCCTGCGATCAACAATTTGAGACACAATTTTGAAATAAGGGCAATATAATTTACGTTAATGTGCTATTTGAACTGAGCCATTTAGTTCTCAATTGCATGAAACTTAGTAGAATGCAAGGTAATGAGAAATAGTGAACGCGAAAATAAAGTTAATTAAAGAAAAAAGAAGAAACAAAGGAGGCAGGAAGACCGAAGTGTTTATAACCGGAATTCCGCCATAAGACCGAACTGTTGACTATTGTACACGTATTTAACATTCCCATCCCTGGTCTCCTTATAACATCCAACAGAGCAGGGCTGTGCCCATGAGAGTGGCCGCGCGGTCTAAGGCATGAACCGTCTTCGCCCGATCGAGCATTGGTATCGTGGGTTCGAATCCTACTCGAGGCATTGATGTCTCTGTGCGTTTATTCTGTGTTTGTGTTGTTCTGTGTGTAGGTAGCGGCCTTGCGACGGGCTGATCCCCCAACCAAGAGTTGCTACTGACTGTGTATAAGATTAAGAACCTACAAAATCAGCCATGGTCCGAAGGGCTGTAGAGCCATAGTGGTACTGAGGGTTCTGAAGGAGAAGGCAGGTTCAAGCAGACCCAACGCTTGAATTTAATTATGACAGATTTATTCATTGCCAGTCATTCTATTGTTGTGAAACTGTGTTGCTACACGCTCTTTTGTTGCTAACACTTGTAATGGCAACAGTGAAGAAGGAAGGTAAATATTTGTGAAGATGTGAAGGGAGTTACGTGGTATAATTTGGGTCGATATCCTCTTACTATTGCACAAGACGTAAATTCAGTTGTTTTACGATGTTATGGCGACAACGGTCGTTAAAGCGAGTCACGCTCGATATCCTATATATAGTATAGTATACTATATAGTATACATACACTGTATATAAACTTGTCAGCGAAACAACAAATTTTTAATTGAAATCAAGCAGAGATCAAAATGTCTCTCCATTTTGGAAATTTATGAAATAAATTTGAGAGCAGAAAGAAAAAAAAAACGAGATTCAGGTGCGTGAAGGAAAGTCCAGTGTCAGCGCAGCGACTACGGGAAAGAACCAGTGATGGTCTCTTTACACGGCTATTCAGGCATTCATCTTTAGGGACTGAGGAAAATAACGATAAGACCAGAAGATAGCCAGCTCTCCGCTGGACTAACCTATTCAGAATTCTGAGTGTATGTAATGTCCTGTCAGGCGGACGGGCGACGAGGCTTTTAGCCACTTTCAAACACTTTCCTCGGTCAGCAAACTTGTTATCACCACCTGCTCGTAAGCGAAATCCAAACCCCTGTGCTGAAATGAAACAAAAGCCGAACTGTGTTCAGAATGCGTGGAAGCAGATTTCTGAGCGAAATATTTGGATTTAAGAAGGAGGAAGCGAACAGGGCTGCGGAAATACTCCATTCTTTGCACTTCTCACCAAATACTGTTATAATGATCAGCTCAAGGTGGATGAGATGCGAGGGACAGAAGAAATGAGAAAGCGCAACAAATGTAGCAGAACTAGAATGTGGGAGCGCTGACTAGACTTGTCTGGCTGAGGGTGGGATGAAAGCTTCTGAACGCGGTACTGAATACTTTGGTTCCATAGACGGCATGGGACGTTTCGACCATCTGAGTGATTATTAACTTTTCAGTACTTCCATGGAGTTAAGTATGGAAATGTTGGATTCACATCGCGGCGGGCCGGGTTCGATCCCGGGTCTGGTCAAGTGGGATTTGTGGTGGACAAATTGGTGCTGGGGCAGGTTTTCTCCGAGTACTTCGGTTTCCCCTGCCAATCTTCATTCCACCAATTGCTCCACACTCACCCTCATCTATAATCTGGGGCTGGTACAATAGGCCAGAAGTGGCCGCAGTACAAGGGACTTAGTCCCACCCCACTAGCAATAAGAAAAATAATAGTATGGAAATGGAATAGGCCTACATATTACCATAAAAGCATTATTTCCTTGAATTAGATATTTTGCTGTAAATTCGGAATTAATGTTCCCAATTTGAGCAAGGTGTTCCAGATGAAGATGTAGAGTTCAAATGGCACAGTGAGGTTTGGGGTTCTCACAGTAGAGACTATGAAGATTCGTGTTTCCTGAGCAGTTACGATGTGCAGGTTGGTAGACAGGTACCTATCCATCAAACTCTATTTAACAAATTATACGGGACACGTGCCGAAAGACAGTAATCTTCGTGAAACTGTAGATTTTCAAGAAATTAACTTACTCTCTTAAAAGTACGCCAACCTCTTCAATCACCAAACATTCCTGTATAACGGAAAGAAATTCCTGTTCAAAATTACCCCGTTAGAATCTTGGCCAACAGCCCAATTATCTTGACGGGCGTTTCTTTATTCTTTTTGTGACACTTCTCAATTGCAGATAAGAGATTTTGGGGTGGTCCCTTAGTTAGGTTCTCCTGAAACTTCCTCGTCACACGGCCCACAATCAGCCCAAAGCCCATCTACGATTCTACAAAATTTCTCAGATTTCATACGGCGTAGTTAAATAAACTAAGAAGCAAAAGGGGCTATAACATAGCCGGTTAGTTTCCGCCTTCTCGTGGCAGCGGTCCGGGTTAAAGGCCAAGTCAGTTAATGTGGCATTTACAGTGGACAAACTGAACTGGTTTTCTCCGTGTACTGCAGTTTCCTCTGACAATTCTCATTACATCAATTTCTCCAGTTCTCCCGTCTATATCCGGCCCTGGTGCAATAGTTTACCTGCTGGCAAAATAGTCTCACCGCGCCTTAGAAACAAAGACTTGCAAGAACGAAGAAAAGAGCGAAAGAAATAACGGCGAAAACAATAAATACAACATTGAAAAGGAAAGGAGAGAATAAAGAAAAAATAGATAAAAAGATACGGTGAAAAGAAAATGAAACGAGAAAGAGGGACTTTTGGAAAGAAAAGAAGAAATAGAAATGCAAAAAAGTAGAAATAAAAGATAATGAGAAATAAGGAAGAAAGAAAGAATTGAAGAAGAATCAAAGAAATGAAAGAATGAGATATCAAAAAGTGACGAAGGAAGAATGGAAGTAGGAAATATGCTTACGATGAAAGGAAGTAAATAAAGAAGAAATGAAGCAAGAGATATTAGTGATCAGGAATGCAATTTGCATGATGGGACAAGCCTGAAGCTCAACATCCGTGCGGCAGATTCTGTACAGCACCATGGCGCGCAGCACAGCCCCGAGCTATTCTCAACGGAGTGTAAGTAAACAAGCCACTTCCCTGACAATGGTTCAAATAAGCCACTGCGTCTCTGCTCTCTTCCCAACGTATAACTAATGGGAATAAAAATAGAGGAACACCGCTGCTTCCTTTCATTTCAGTGACCCCTTCCTATCGATTATATCTTTGTTTTGAAAGTGCATTAGTTCAAGATGAAAGAAGTATTTGAAGATGTCTAATATTGGGTTATATTTTACATACTTTAAATCAAAGTTAAAAGCATACAAATCATGAAAAACACGGATGAGCACTGGAATATTTCGTAGACAAAGTTTGTGCATTTCAATCAATGACAACGGACATAGCAATAGTCAATGTTTATCCTGCTCCCTCAGCTTCTAAACCCCATTTGCTTCCATTCTCCGAGCCAAGTCACGCGATGTTCTGCTTGTGTTTGTACCTCGTTAAGTTTCAAACATTTAGAAAGAGCATTTCATTAAAAATTCACCCATTCATTAATTCAGTTTAAGGAACTGTGATACATTTAATTCTGTTAGTTTGCTCTAGTCTAAAGGCTGAATGTCTTTTAAGTACGCCGAATGAGTACAGAGCATTTCCCACCAGAAGTTGCTTGTTTTCTTCTAACTTCTGAAATCCAAAAGCGAAATCAATTATTGCTGACTAATTAATTTCGGTATTGAAATATTAGTCTCGGAGAGAGAATACTGTAACACGAACGACGCTACTCATATTGTTGCTAGCTTCAGGTTCCGAAAGACGTTTCGTTGACTAGCCCTACTCGTGCTACTCAGCGCTTCATGGAGCCATTAGTGGACGGCAATGTTCATGTATATTTCATATCCTCGCCTTCTTGCTTTATACTCCGGATGTGAGTAACCTTCAGTTGCCGATCCATCCTTACTTTATAGTGCATATTCAGCAGTAGTGTGCTCTCATTGAAATGTACGTGCACATTTCCCTAACTTGATGACACAGGGATATTCTAAATCACTTCTACAGTATGTTCATAGTACATGGCCTTGCCGCCGGTCACGGTAGCCGAGCGGTCTGAGGCATGTACTGTCCTCGCTCGCTTGGAAACCGGGATCGTAGGTTCGAATCGCACTCAGGGCATGGATGTTTAGTTTCTGTGTGTGTGCGTTTTGCTGTGTTTGTGTACAGGTAGAGGCCTTGCGACGAGCTGATCACCCGCCCAAGGAGTCCTACCGAATGTGTAAGATCTAGAAAAACCGAAGTGAACGGAGTTCATGGAGGTAGGCCTAGGCCCACTGGGGCTGTAGTGCCAACGAAAAAAAAAACATGGCCTTGCCAAAGCAAGCAGTTTTATGTTGCATGGCCCAGCTGTACCAATCCTATCTTCAGGGCACAGGGCCTTCTTGAACCAACCAACTTCAGGGCACTTCACTTGGTTGCACCACTTCCATGACATATTTTTTGTTGAACTGACATTGTTGCATTAATTGAAATCAAGGTAGAAGGTCTTCTTGAACCAATTAGTTTCACGACACAAGGCCTTGCCGAAATCGGAAGGTTTCTTTACATGTCTGCATAATTGTCTAAAACTTTAACAGGCGATGACCTGAATATGTCTTAATGTATGAAGTAACAACTTCTGAAAGAACAGCTCCTCTGTAAAGAAGCACATGAGCATTTGACTTCATTTCCCACTCCTTGTGCTCCCAACTAAAAATATAAATGCTAAACATTCCTCTTCATCGTAAGAAACATGTGAAATTTATGTACTTAAAGTTATAAATATTCTTATATATACTATTTTTATGTGTAATATTACAGCATACGAATATGACAACACTTGCAATATTCCGGTATCCACGTATATGGTACAAGGAAACGTGTGTTTCAGAACTTGGAAAATATCTTGTATCTTTGTGATTTGACTCATGAGCAGGCTAAAGATCTTCTAACCTCTAAATAACAAGCTAACTAACTACATGGAACACAAATGACTCGCGAAGTCGATAGTCGTCCAACCAATCAAGAAATGAAACCTGATATTTAATTTTCGTGTTCACAAGAACCCACCAATGGACATTATTCTTAGCCAAATAAATCCAATCCAGATTATGAAACACTATCTCTGTAAAATCAATTAAAATATTGTACTTTAGTTTATGCCCGCGCATTCCTCAATTTGTTTTTTTTTTCGAGATTTTTAGAGAAAATGCTATATGTACCTTTGTCATCTCCACCCAATTTCTAATGGTTCAAAATTACCGCTTCATGACATAAACCGCAGTTTCTAGTTCGCAATCACGGACACACATACACATGGAGTACACAAGTTGACTACTGTTTGGAAAGTACTAGGTTCGAGTCGATTATTAACAACGCATTTTCTGGTTTTCCCAAAATTCTCAAGGCAAATGACGGTACAGTGTCTTAAGTTTGGTAAAAATCTCATTTGCCTTGATCCTTTCCATCTCGAAGTCCATATACTATATACATCCTGTTCTTCTTCTTCTTCTTCTTCTTCTTCGGTGCTAGATACCCAACCATCTCTCACAAAAGGCGATACAGAACAACATTTCTGACACAGGTGAACTGAGAAGAGAGGACGGCCAGCAGCCAGAGATCGTGGCTGTCAAAGTGTTGAAAGAGACGGCGACCCGAGAGGCCGAAGAGGATTTTATGAGAGAGGTGGACATCATGAGTGCCTTCCGCCACAGCAACATACTCTCCCTCATAGGCGTTGTCCTCAGAGGTAAGACTTGCTTGTCTGTTTGTTGCGTGGCTTGTAGAACCAACCAGCTACTCCGCACACGGCCTTGGTGGGACAACCAACTTCATGACACGGGGCACTACCGAATCACCCAACTTCACGGTAAGGGGCCTGGTTGAAACATATAACTTCGGATACAGGGCGTTATTAAAACTTCTAAGTTCATGACACAGAGCCTAACCGAAGCATATAATTTCGTAGATAAGGGCTTTGTTCAAGCATCTAATTTAATACGAGCATACTGCCTTGCAGAAACAACTGAAAGTCTAACTTCATGATGTACGTCCTCGCTTCAAGGTTTACCTATACGAAACAGGGCTTTCTATGTCCAGGTTCATGTCATTGGAAAATGTTCTGTTCTTACAGAAACTGACATTCTTAATAGTTCTCCGTCAGACAAGAGACAAAACAATTGAATCCACACGGTATCTTCATAATATATTTCTCTAAGATTCACGTTTATATTATTCTTTAATGTACTCCACCATATCCAAAGTATATTCTGAAGTTTCATAGTCATTTTTTTCAAACATTTCTTATTTCATAGTAATTGTTAGAGTTTCTGCAAATCTTATCTTCCCTTCTCCAATATTTATTTTTACAAATTTAGGTTTAGTATATCAATTTTGAATTTATTTAATGTCTAATTTTTCCGTTGCTCTGTGTTTCCAACTGCAGTGGGTCCAAATGTCCTTCTCATCACTTCGTTCTCAGGCACCCTTAAGGCGCGTCCACATTACTCGTGCTCGTCGGGGGACTGGTCTGGCTTTTACTTGTGCTCGTAAATCTTCGTCCACACTACTTCAGTTGCTCGCCAGGCTTCGGCGCGTGAGGATCCGTATATTTACTCGTAGTGTTTATAGGCTGTAGTCGTATTTTAATTTATTGGCTATAGTTTTTAAATTAAAAATTTAAAATTTGCTTGTCTCGTGACTTGTCATATCGTCCAAATTACTCGCGAGCACAGCGAGTCACACGAGCACAAGCACGAGCACGAGTAATATGGACGCGCCTTAAGATTCTAGTCATCCCTCACAAAGTGAGACAAAGTTTCACATTCATATAAAACCCAATAGTGTTGAATTACATGAACTTTTACGAGCATTTATTGAATTAGACTTCAGAAATAGAACTTAAGAGCGCGTAATATATTCTAGAAACAAAGAGACTATTTAAAGAGATGCAAACGAGAATAGCATTTCGAACGAAAAATACAATACAAAAAATGGTAAAACCACATCCACAAAGAGAGAGATATGAGAAAATGGCGTATACTAAATTAAAAGTATGGATTTCCCACTAAAATACACAGGGCACACAGGACGAACATTCTACACCAGATACAGTATAAAGAGCACATACAAGCAATTAGGAATAAGAGCAACTCGGGAGATTCGAATCACATATCAAGTACGGGACGTGCAAACGGGGATATAACTGATACAATGACAATTATGAAATTAGAGGAAACGGGGAAAGCTTTGAATACACTTGAGAAATACCATATATATATATATATTAATGTCTATAACCCAATATCCGAATTGCAAGAATTAAACACCAGATAACAACATGCATACACAATGAAAAGGCAGACTCAATCCAGCTTAGCAAACACGTGTAGTCTAGACGCACAACACGGGAAGAACAGACACCCAGCACCATGGAGTAAGTATATAAACGGCCGCGCCATAGCTCAAGCGGCTAGTCGCTGGCTTCCCACCGCGGTGGCCCGGGTTCGATCCTGGGTCTGGTCAAGTGGGATTTGTGGTGGACAAGTGGCACTGATGCAGGTTCTCTCCTAGTACTTCGGTTTCCCCTGCCAATCTTCATTCTAGCAATTGCTCCACAATCACCCTCACCTATCATCTGGGACTGGTACAATACGCCAGAAGTGGCCGCAGTACAAGGGACTTAGTCCCACCCCACTAGCAATAAGAAAAGTACATAAACAAGTAATCATTCTGAACATTAACACACACTATATACAATATACACTAATGTTTGACATTAATACAGATACATGAACACGTGGATGGGACTACACGCCGAATACAAGTACCAGAACTTCGAAACGGAAACGCGGCAGTTATCACCAAAATTTTGAACCCCTGATGATGACCAATATCGATGGAAATATGTACTGCAGTGTACAGGAACTTTAAAATAAGGTTTAAAAAGAAGTATTTCTCTAAGAAGAATGCCGTCTTCTGGGATGTGGTGTAGTGTAGGTATTTTGCTAACCGACGTTTCGGGGGAAAAATATTGCCCCAATCTTCAGGCTGTAAAAAATCCGCGAGCGATGAACCAGCGTGAGTAGGTGTCTGTAGACTGAAGATGGAGGCCATTATTTTCCTCCGAAACATCGGTTAACAAAATATCTACACGGCGGTACATCCCAGAAGACGGCATCCTTCATAGTCACCGCCGTGAAAACCTCAAATCTCACATAAGTTTTTCACTAATATGTAACACACAGAATAAATAAATCATATTGTTTCTTACAAGAGGGTTTCGAGTAAGTAATTGTACTTTCCAGAAAACCTTAAAAACGCTTTTACCTTCTGTGTGCATCAGCAAGGAGCACCGCCCACGAAAGAGCCCACAGGTCTAAGTATGTTACTACTTTTCACTGGTATTGTTTTGTATATAATATTACATGTGCTGTAAGAAATTAAGTTAAACGTCAATTCTACCGAAAAAAAGTACGAATTTCAACATGGCAGACAGCTGTAAACAAACCAGTTTTTACATAGTTATTTAAAAAATTTCTTACTCCTTTTTAATTATTAAAAATGATCAAGTCTCTCTCATATAATTTTCCTGGTTTAATGTGAGCATGTTCTTCTCTAAGCCCTCAGATTAATTTCCCATTAGAGAAAGAGACCGACAGGGCTACCGCAGACCCATCTGAGGAATTATCTGCGTTTTCCTGTAAGCGTCATGCACAGACCCAATGTATTACATGTAGGAGGCTACTATTGTACGTCGTGTCTCTAACAGTATAACAGTCCTCTTGCTCCGCTTTCTTGATTTGTCAATACATGGTTCAGTTGATTCCAACTTTGCAGCGCCAGTTCAGAGTGAAAGCGTTGAATTTCCCCTATCAACACTTTTCTGGTATAATCTGTAGATTTCCGGTCTAGAAACCCGAGATTAACTGCTGTGGGAATCCGTTGCGCTGATCACGCGACACCCTCTATCCGCTAAACTGGGCACTAACTTCGCCGATAAGCGGTGGTCGCTCGGTCGGTATACTTCGCTTGCAAGATCTACATACGGAATATACGGAGCATTTGTGGGGGGGGCACGCGGTAGCTAGTTGGTTGAGGCACTGTGCTACAAGCCGGAAGGTCGCGGGTTCAAGTCCCGATGAGGTCATTGGATTTTTTCAGTTGACCTAATCCTTCCAGCCGCACTATGGCCCTGGGATCGGCTCAGCCTCTAACAGAAATGAGTACCAGGAATTAATTCAATACTTTTCCTGGGGAGTAAAGCGCGGCCGGCGCGTAGGGATGACAACCTTACCGCCATCTTTGAGCCGATTGTCTAGATAATGTGGGAACCTCAACGTCTCACAACCGTATGGGCCTTCGCGGCCTGTTACAGGGATGGCTTTACTTTTTTTTACGGAGCATTTTAATCTGTTTAAATCATCTGATAGCTCCGCATTTCCTATTTATTTATCATCTGCATTTTCTGACATTGTGAATTTCGCGATTAATCCAACACCAGCCCATGTCTCTGAATTCTCTGCGGACAGTCGCAATCGCTGCAACCGTTTTATGATATTGATCATCCACTTGTTGATGTGTTTCTAAAACCGAAATATTTAATGGAATAAATGTTTATGGAGTACATTTTTAATGCTACTGCGTGTGCTGCCTCTGACGGACATATGCAGACTGTACGTCATTGCTACGCTCCTCTTTCTAACTACTTCTGAATCTGTTACACACTCAATACGTTAAATTAAACAATTTTAAACGTATTGATGTTCTTCGGTGAATTCGATTGTTTTCTGTTCCTCAGCCTCCTACCTACCCACCATACCTACCTACCTGCCTATCTACCACTCGGTACTACAGCCCTTGGTGAGCCTTGGCCTCCTCTACAGCCAGTCTGCACGACCACTGCGTTCTGCCACAGGAGAGTGTGCCTCTCACCTACCCAGAGAAATGCGAGTATACAAGTACGCCTGTGTCTCAAGATGAATCTAGTCCACATCCTGACATCCTGTTTCTTTAAGATACATTTTAATAGTATTCTGCCATCTATGGTTAAATCTCTCAATAGTTTTTTACTTCAGGCTTCTCGACTAAAATTGTATGCGCATTTCTTGTCTCCCCCATTCGTGCCACAAGCCCTGTTCATCTTATCCACGCTTCACTAAGAATATTATAATTTTACGAAATATCCAGCCACTACACACTGAATTGGTTAGAAACTACCATTCCTCTCTGTATAAGACCTTCCAGAGCAATGCTTATCGAGAAGCCAGCGTCTGCAGGAAGACAGAGTTCGTGCCATACTTTGCAGTATTCATACGTTAAGGCTGAGAGGTTAGCAGAATAAACAGACCATCGGGCCACTGGGAACTGGTAGGGAACATGCTGTTTCAGTCGCGTAGGGAGCTAACAAAGAGATGTAATTCATATGGAGGCGTCTGTTAACAGAGAAAGTTCAGAAAGCGAGCCACATTCAGTTAACACATTCCTTACATATTTTTGTAATTCTGGCGTTGTTTTTAGGTTTCGCCCCACGCAACTTCATTCTTCTCCACAACTCTGTAAGAGGATATACTGTATTAACTGCACGGTGCAGAGTTATTCCCGGAAAACTGATAGTGGTTCAACTAGCAAGAAATTACTTGCCATTTATGGAACAAGAAGCTCCCTTGCAGCGATGTTTACGGCTTTCGCGGCGGTCACTATGAATAGTATTATTTTCTAGGATGTGACATCATATATTCTGGAATAATTTTAGCAATGTTTCGGGAGAACAGACTGCCTACAATTTCTGGGTTGAAGAATAAACCGATCAAGGAAAGATGCTTCCTCCATCAGCTGCATTTCCGCCCTGCAGATGGAGGCAGCACGTTCCTTCAAAAAGCCAGTAAACTTCTGTAAGAATACATGGCGTCACATCCTGGAAGATAGGACTCTTATGGTAATTAACCACTATCAAAAGTGCCTGATTCTAACCCCCATCCGCAGGCAAATTTAAACGAGTTCACAGGTTTACACCCCTAACCCTATAATTTATGCCTAGATCTTTACTTCGTGTTCTTCGACAAAAATGTTTCATGCATTTCTGATCTCCCCAGACGTGCTACATTTCTCGCCCATCTCTTTCTTCTTGATTTTATCAGCACAATATATCCAGTAAAGAAGTCTGACTTATCACCTTGGTGGTGACATTTCTTCAAAATTACATGAAAACGCCGTAACTCGAAGTTCTCCATTTATCGAGTCTATCAAGTTGCACTCAATGTTGTGTGTTTAGGGAAGCAGTGTGTGTATGCCCACGAGACAGTACAGATGTGCTCAGGTGGGTTCATGACTGGTGCAGTTCTTTTTTTTAGTTCCTTAGGGTGGCGTGACACTGAGTCCACTTGGTATGGCGGCCACTATCTGGCCTATTGTACCAGCCCTGGACGATATATGACGAGTGTGGAGCAGTCGGTGGAATGAGAATTGACAGTGGAAACGGAAGTACTCAGAGAAAACTTGTCCCAGTTCCACTTTGTCCGCCACAAATCCCACATGACCTGACCTGGGTCGCCGCAGTGGGAAGCCGGCGACTAACCGCCCTATGACGGGTGTAGGCCTATGTTATATGTTACATTCTTCTGAATAATATGAGCTAAATACAGTGCTCTATCATTCGTAGCAGTAATTGTTCGAGTGTCATGTTCTCATTACAGACGCGGGCAACAGCCCCTGGATGGTGTTCGAGTTCATGCCGTACGGTGACCTGGCCGAAGTTCTGCGGAGAAATAGCCGACAGTTCTGGAAGCCCATCCGTGGGCTGGCGCCGCTGACAAAGGTATGTCAATATCTTCCTAAACAAAGTAAATGTCTTGATGAAGGAAAACCTTTCAAATGAAGTCATAACATAGAAATCGTATCCAACGATTTGCTCGTTCGCGTATTTCTTCTCCGAAACTGCTGAAAGTATTCCGGTTAAATTTACGATTGAAGGTCTCCATCTTTGTGGACAGAAACCTGTACATCCCCGCCGTGACGTAAGATTAATAAGAGTTCTGTCTTCTGCGATATATCGCCGAGAAGTTCGTAGAAAATTAACCGACGGTTCAGAGGAAAATATTTCCTCCATTTCAGCTATGAGGAATAAGCCAAGCAAGAAACCATAAATCCTACAAAACATATTAGAATTGTGTTTTTATACATGTATGCACTGTTGTAAATACAATTAATTGTTTTTATGCTAAAATAGTATTAACGAAAAATAGCTTTGATTTCTTTTCTTTTCGTTAAGCACTCTTTAATTATATGCCCTTATTTTTCTCCATTTATAGGTTGGAAAGTTTTTCTAGTACTTATATCTGTAGGCTATCATAATTGTGAAAACATAATGAAATTAAACCAACCGCAGATTTTGAAACAGGAAGCTTGCATAAGAAATAACCTGATCCAAATATTGGTAGTGATACGAGTATATCCTCCTTCATGTCAGATTTGCTACTATTCTGCCTATAACTCGATACGCTTGTGTGCGTGTGTGCTACAGGACATGCTGTTGTCAGTAGCCCTGCAAATCTCCGCGGGGATGCAGTACCTGGCAGGACAGCGCTTCGTGCACCGCGACCTGGCTTGTCGCAACTGCCTCGTGGGAGCAGGACTCACTGTGAAAATCGCTGACTTCGGCATGAGCCGTGACGTATACACATGCGACTACTACAAGGTGAGCCTCCTTATTCTTGCGGCAAATAAACCTTCCCGACCGAATCCTACTTCCTTTCATCAAGTTCACTGGGCACATTTTATTGTACCTTAAGAAGCCATAGCCGCTAAGCTGGACTACGAATTTCGCGCCATCATGGAGCCCGAGGTTCATTGCCGTGCTCGGAAGAGACCGCTATGGTTCCTGTGCCAGATAAATCCAGTCCACACTCTAATATTCAGTTTTTGTAACATCTGTTTCAGTATGGGTGTGAAACTTGGTCTCTGACATTAAGAGAGGAACACAGACTGAGGGTGTTTGAGAACAGGGCCTTGAGGAGAATATTTGGACCGAAGATAGATGAAGTGACAGGAGGTTGGAGAAAACTGCATAATGTGGAGCTTCATAACGTGTACTCTTCTCCAAGTATAATTAGAATCATGAAGTCAAGGAGGATGAGGTGGGCAGGGCATGTAGCACGAATGGGGGAGACGAGGAATGTGTATAGGATATTGGTGGGAAAGCCAGAAGGGAAGAGACCACTGGGAAGACCAAGGCGTAGGTGGGTGGAGAATATTAAAATGGATCTTAGAGAGATAGGATGGGATGGTATGGATTGGATTGATCTAGCTCAGGATAGGGACCAGTGGAGGGCTCTTGTGAACACGGTGATGAACCTTCGGGTTCCATAAAATGCTGGGAAATTCTTGAGTAGCTGCAGAATTGGCGGCTCCACCAGAAGGGCTCAACTCCATGAGTAAGTAAGTAATTATAGTCTGAGCTAAGCAGAGGTCTGCAAAGTGTTCCAACTAATGCGTTCTCACCTCCGCAGCTGGCGGCAAGATGCCCAGACATCTCATTAGTATCTGTTTGCAGATAGTAATAACTGTGAAGCTCTGATTTGTCAATCCATGTAATCAAATATTTAAGGATTCTTCAAAGGATCTCGAAATACTACACAGGCCGCTGCTCTTCTTGATACAAGTTAAGTATGCTGCTCAGCAACTGCAGCGTTACAGTGAGTGGTTTGTGTTTAGATCGGCGGTTCTCGGCTGCTACCTGTCAGATGGATGTCGCCCGAAAGTGTCATGTATGGGCGATTTACCCTGGAATCCGACGTGTGGTCATATGGCGTAGTCCTGTGGGAGATATACAGCATCGGCAAGCAGCCCTACTACGGCCAGTCAAACGAAGAGGTAATTGGGTTCTTAAGTTCAGAACCAAGTAGTACAGCACGCATCTGGCAGACATCACTGCATGAACAAAATCAACATGTCGCTTGCGCGCAGAGAGCAAACCGGAAATGCTGAATTCATGAGTGGGCAGGCCGGATAGCACGCATAGAACACAGCTGATATGTGCACATTAATGCGACTTGTTACACAAGAATATAACTGTCACTTAGGACATGCATTCATAAAGACAGAACAATTTAAACAATTGACGTGTTATCTTCCGCATTAGAAAGGCATGGAATCGGACGAACATGTAAATAAGATAGAAATGTTGCCTCTTAGGGGTAATTCACGTAAACATAAGGAAACTCAAGTGAAACTTTCGTAGCCCTAATTAGGATATTCAAATTTGTTTTATTATTCTCTTTCAAATCGTAAAATTGACAGTTTGCCAATACGGCGTGTAAGTTTTCAGGTAACATACGCTGTGAGAAACAGCAGATATAAGGATGTTAGATTATTGCATATTAGGAGGAAGGAAAATGCATATGAATGCGCCTTTAGTACAGCAGAAAGAAACACATTATCAAATTTACACTTATGAAAGGTGAGAGAAAGACCGACTTCAATATGGGGAATCTTTCTTGCCAGTATAACTGTTAAGAATTCAATTGATGCAAAGTAATCAAGCGGAATTAACTCACGGAGAAGGCAGCGCGTGATATTTTGCCAGCTGATGAGCTCATAAGCAATAGCAGTACGTTAATTTCCGTCAGAATGTAAACATTGGTACTGGAAATCATGACATAAAGATAGGTAAGAGATGTTTTGAAAATGTGGCACAGTTCACATATTTGGGAAAAAACGATAACAAATCAAAACCTGATTCAGGAGGAAATTAAGAGGAGACTGAACTCGGGCAATGCTTGCTACCGTTCAGTCCAGAAACTTTTGTCTTCTTGTCTGCTGTCCAAAAACATAAAGACTAGAATATACAAAACTACAATTTTTCCTGTGGTTCTGTATGGGTGTGAAACTTGGTCTCTGACATTAAGGGAAGAACATAAGACTTTGGGTGTTTGAGAACAGGGTGCTGGAAGAGAATATTTGGACCGAAGAGAGATGAAGTGACAGGAGGTTGGAGAAAGCTGCATAATGAGGAATTTCATAATTTGTACTCTTCTCCAAGTATAATTAGAATGAACAAGTCAAGGAGGATGAGGTGGGCAGGGCATGTAGCACGCAGAGAGGAGAAATGCATATAAGATATTGTGGGAAAACCAGAGGGAAGGAGACCACTGGTAAGACCAAGGCGTAAGTGGGTGGACAATATTAAAATGGATCTGAGAGAGATAGGATTGGATTGATCTGGCTCAGGGTAGGGACTTCTTGAGGGATCTTGTGAGCACGGTAATAGAACCTTCGGGTTCCATAGAATGCTGGGAAGTTCTTGAGTAGCTGCACAATTGGCGGCTTCTCAAGAAGGGCTCAGCTCCATGAGTGAGTGAGCGAGCATTAACATTTTACTCTATAAGCCGAATCTCGTAAAGTCAGCGCACAATCAGTTCAAACATTTGGCGCCAGAACAAAACATGATGCGAATTAAAATTTCATCCCTCCTGAATCAGCATCAGAGAACTGGTAGGAACTTTATTAGTTATATCGTCGATGCTAAAGGTTTTCTGGGACAGGATGGTGCAATTAATGCAGACTTTTTTATTGCTTGTGGAGTGGGACTAAGTTCTTTGTACAGCGGCCACTTCTGGCCTATTGTACCAGCCCCAGATGAGAGGTGAGGGTGATTGTGGAGCAATTGGTGGAATGAAGATTGGCAGGAGAAACCGAAGTACTCGGAGAAAACCTGCCCCAGCGCCACTTTGTCCACCACAAATCCCACTTGACCAGACCCGGGAAGCCAGCGACTAACCGCTTGAGCTATGGCTCGGCCCGATGCAGATTGTTACTGTTATGTCCTGCAAACTCTTCGATACCAGATCAAAGGAAGCAGCAAGTAGGTTTTCTCTTCATAGGACATTATATGGTTAATCTCTGAATGGAATGACCAATTTGGATGGGATATTCTCCCCCAACTTCCTTATAATTCTTATTTGTCATCCTGTGACAGCCATCTCTTTGCATTGCACAAGAAGAACACCGAGGAGACAAGAAATCCAGATCTAGTGGCAAGGTGAAAAGGCAGACAGAGTAATGTCAGTATCAACGGAAAATTTTCAGAACACTGGGATAAACGTATTCTGAAAGAGGGACGTTTTCTAGAAAAGTTTGTTTGAATGTGTTATTTACAGAAGTTTTAATTTGAAAATATAATGGTCAGGTCAAATTTGAATACTCAACAATACAGACTATCACGGAAATATAAAACTAAGTAAGGTTTTCCCGTACTCATACTAAGAGCCCGAATGGACAGGACAGTAACTTTCACATAAGAAACTTCTGGTCATAAGCTCCAGCTGGGGCTCGACACCAAGACAGACAGACTAACCGACCGTCAGTCGCAATGTGACATTGACTTTAACTTGTTCAGGGCAGTTACGAGTAGTAATAGCGGCAGAAAGACGCGAACAGGCGAGCAAGTCAGTTCTCGGTAGGAGAAAACCACAGGAAATTAGTAGTTGAAGAATAATTAGAAGTCGACCTGTGAAGACTTGACGTGTGATTTTAAGACTTTATTTGTGTATAATAACTGGAATGTGTAGTTCAGTGAGACTGTTATAGTCCCTGTGTTATAAATCCGTGAAGACTAGCGCACTAGCGAATATTTCCTTTCATTAGCTGAGAAAACATATTCCAATAATAATAATAATAACAACAACAATAATAATAATAATAATAATCCAATAAACTATCTGTCACGTGCCTTTAACAATTCATTTCCAAATATAAATCTCAAATTCTCAACAAGGAAGGAAATTGAAAACATTATTAAATCCCTTAAGCCCAAAAATTCACATGGATATGATGAAATCTCTACCAAATTACTTAAAGCAAGCTCTGTTCACATCAGTTCACCCTTGAATCATCTATGTAATAAATCTTTATCATCAGGTACTTTTCCTCAACGCTTAAAATACGCTGTAATGAAACCACTTTTTAAAAAAGGAGAGAGAAAATGCATCTCTAATTACAGACCAATATCCATATTGACTTCATTCTCAAAAGTCTTTGAAAAAGTTATGTATAATAGACTACTTGAACACTTAAATTCTAACAACATATTAGTCAAAGAGCAATTTGGATTTAGGAAAGACCTAACAACAGAAAAAGCAACCTATGAACTAACTAACGATATTTTAAGTGCTCTCAATGACAGATTAATTGTGGGAGGGATTTTCTGTGATCTAGCAAAAGCTTTCGATTGTGTTAATCATGATATCTTACTATCGAAATTAAATTTCTATGGAATAACTGGCAAAGCTAATGAATGGATCAAATCATACCTCAAAAACAGGTATCAAAGAGTTGAAATAAATAATAAAAACTCCAGTCATAATGCATTTTCAAACTGGGGAATTATAAAGCACGGTGTTCCACAAGGATCAATTTTAGGTCCCTTACTTTTTCTTCTCTACATAAATGATCTATCTAAAACCATCAACAATAAATCTAAACCAATTCTATATGCAGATGACACTAGTATAATATTTAAGAACTCTAAATTTGAAAACTTTAAAAATGACATAAATATTGTATTTGAAGCCTTAAACAGATGGTTCGAAGCCAATTTACTCTCATTAAATTTTGATAAAACCCATTACATATCATTCACAACTAAAAACAACCACCAAATTGATCTGGACATCAGTTATGCCAACAAATTAATCTGTAAAGTACTTGATACAAAATTCCTTGGAATACATGTAGACAGTACACTGTCTTGGAAAATACATATTGAACAAATTATACCTAAATTAAATGCAGCTTGCTATGCGATGAGATCAATTAAGCCTTTTATGTCACAGGAAACATTGAAGATGGTTTACCATGCCTACTTTCATTCTATTATGAACTATGGATTAATATTTTGGGGGAACTCTTCACATAGTGTAATAATTTTTAAAATACAAAAGAATATAATTAGAATCATTACAGGATGTAGAAGTAGAGATTCATGTAGAGAATTATTTAAGAAATTAAAAATTCTACCTCTTCAATCGCAATACATATTATCGCTTCTCTTATTTGTTGTTTACAACAAAGATAAATTCAAATTAAATTCTGATGTCTATAACATGAATACTAGACAAAAATATAACTTCCACCTACCCTCATCAACTTTATCAGTATATCAAAAAGGAGTCTACTTTACTGGCATAAAAGTGTTCAACAATCTGCCACAAAGTATTAAAAACTTGGGCAATGATACTAAAAAGTTTAAATCAGAGTTAAAGAATTATCTACATGCTCATTCCTTCTACTCTTTAGATGAATACTTCAATGTAAATAGAGAATGATGTAAAATTAAGTTATATTAATTTTTAAGCTAAAATTGCCTGTACTTATGTATGTAACCTTTTGACTTGTTCTGTATCCAAAGGTACTAACCTGCTTAGGATTTATAGAATGTAAATAAATTCAATTCAATTCAATTCAACATAGACTGAAGATATTAGTGCGGGGTGATTGTAAACTGTGTAAAGCAGCAATAATATAATAATTAATTGTAGTTACGACCTGTAGGTGGTTAATAAATCCAATTACCAATCCGAACCCCGTCTTCAGTCACCCATACACGTGACAATATATTTTGCTTTCAGGTGGTGAAACTTATCCTACAAGGAATTATGTTGATACCTCCAGAGGATTGCCCTCAAGTCATCTGGGATCTGATGCGTTCCTGCTGGAAAACAGAACCAAGAGACCGAATTCGGTTTCCAGATATCTACATTCGCTTGAAGAAGGCCCAGGAAGAAGCAGAACAGTCTCCTGCAATCACATCAATGCCATTATCGCCCTCGCTGTCATTATTTCCTCCACAAATGAATCAACATTGCACATTATCATCATCACCATCTTCATCTTCATCATCATCATCATCATCATCATCATCGTCGTCACCATCCTCATCCTCATCATCCTCATTTATGCCCCAGTCAGAGCCACTACCAAAACCTCCGGGAGCATTGCCATTACAGGACTTGGGCACCAAAACAGCAGAACTCTTAGACAGAGAAAACTACTTGCTGCCACAAATACCTCCTGCATCAAGGCGTGAATACTTGCAACCCTTACCAGACTGATGAACTTTCATCAGCACTCTTGTGTTGTGGTCTCTCAAATTATTCCGTGGGCCTCATTATTCCTAGTCGAATGAGTTATCTATCTGTGGTGTTGGAAAATCGGAGTGAGATTAAATATACTCAGAGCTTATATGGAAAGCAGGAACTGTGTCATACAGCATTTCATAAGTAAATAACTAGATGCAATAGAAAAATTATTAATATTGATTTTTTTATAATTACAAGAAGTAATGATCAGAGCATAAAAGGCTCTCTTAAAAATTATTTTTCTTGTTTCTAAATATAATTTATGGTGTAAGTTGTGTAAGAATCGTGATATTCATTGTACTTATTAATGGAATAATATCTTTTCCCTGATTCACCTGATATTTTTGTTAAACCCTGATTATACATCATGCCAATTAGTCATGTACACATGGCAGCTCTTCTCCCCATACAGGCAATAGTAACCACAAAATTCTGCTGAAAGTTCTTTTCATTCTACTGTCAATGTTTGGCACATTCTAAATTCTTCATGTTACTAACATTACATTCAGGACTGACATTTACTTCATTTAGCTAAGAAATAATTAGATGCACTGTATTTTGAAAGACAAGGGGTAATTTGTAATTTTGTTACATAATTTATATTTTCAGTGAACAAAACTGATTTTATGGACAGTCTGGTTCTTGATGCTGAACATATGCAATCCCTAATGAAGGTAATATACACGTAGTATTCTGCCAGACAGCTAGTTTTCTGACTCTTATTGTTAACTTTGTCTCCAAGTAAGATTTTCAACAGAAAGTGAAAAGAACTGTAATGATTCCATTTTCAGATAACTCCACCCTTATTTCAGGTGAAATTTCATATACAAATAATTAAATCAAATGAATCACTGAGGCCATGGATTAATATTATTAATAAAATAATTTTGTTTGTAAATGTTTATTTGAGGCATAATAGATCACTGTGGTCACAGTGCAAGGGCCAAGAAGGCCCACCCCTTATACTCGTACAACTGTTTATTTGCAACTGGTCTTGCAACATGATTTTGAATATGTAAATATGGGTACGATCAATTACAGTATAGTAGAATGAAATAAGCAGTCTATTAGCATTTTAGCATGCTTCAGTTACATATGTGCTGTGTACAAATTGAAACAAACCAATGAACCCATATATTGATATTTGTAGCTATCTGCATTGGTAAGAACACTTCGGGCTTCAAGATGATATTTCTCCAGGTAACTGAGCTTAATCATCTGGTTTCACAATAGTGCAAGTGAATGAACTGCCTGCGATGTTTAACATTATTTCAAACAATTTTAAAATTCAGCAAACCCTATATTACCTGAAGAAAGCAGTCTTCTGGGATTTGGCACCATGTATATGCGGTGTTAACCAACGTTTCGGAGGAACGTATCACATATACACGGTGCCAAATCCCAGAAGACTGCTTTCTTCATAGTGACCGCTGTGAAAACCTCAAATCCTATGTTACCTCTTCACACAATTCTCATCACATGACTGAAAATGAATCAACATATTACAATTCAATTTGTTCTATGTAACAGATTACATCATCACATCCAACTTTAATTATTATTATTATTGATGCTCTCACTAAAAGTCCAACATAGTTACTATATTATTGAATAATTATAAGGATAGTAAATTTCTACACTTTATTTGATGCTGTTATTCACAAGATAAGGGGTTTGCAGAAACTGTTGATCCAGAAAATTTACTCAACACCAATAAAGAAGGTACAAGTAGGAAATTGAAGCAGGAGTTAGAGAGAAACATTACAGCATTCAAAATCTGTCAAGATGTTAGTGCATGATAATTTAAGAACAGAGCTTCTCTTCATGCCCATAAGGAACCATGATCCCAAGATGTCTTAAATGAGTAACAAGGATGAATTATAATTTTCACTTCATGCATCCTGCTGTGTTACAATATACAATTTCTTTATTAAAACCATCACAACACAACTATATTAAGGTCAGTGCCTAGTTTGGCTCTACTACATGCTTCGGCTATTAAAAGCCATCATCAGGCAAATACATGGCTAACATATATACACCACTGAACTGCAGTACTAATAAAATTGGATACAATAATATTAATTATATTAAAATACTTGGCATAAACATACAATAAATTAGATTATATAAAACAAGAATAAAATTCTTCGAGTGATGCTTTACATCAGGCATGTCCAACACGTCGATCGCGGGACAATTTTTGGTCGATCTCATAGGCCTATAAGGGAATTATACGTGAAAAGCTTGAAAATTCACTTGTAATATAATATGATTATATTCAGATTTTGAAGGGAAAGTAGGTATTAGTCATTCCTATTTTTCTGTTCTTAATGAACAAGGTAGGTCTGTACTTTCAATGCATGTTGCTTTTACAACAAACAAGTGTCGTGTTATTTTTACCAATATTTTTGCTTAAAGCGAGGTACGACAATAGGAGGAGGTGGTAGATCACTGGCAGTTTTGACACTAAAAATTCGATCACAACCTGTTTGAAGTTGGACATGCCTGCTTTACATCATCGAGTCAGTCGTTGGTTTTTGTGATTTTGTTGTGTTCCCACGGACAAATTGGAGTATTCTATATTTTGTGTATATATAATAAACTGTTTTGGAGGCTCGTGATGTAGATGTAGTAATATTAATGTTAATCTGAAAATTATATGAAAGTAATAATATTTTGTTATAATCAACTTTCATATCATTTTCAGATTAACATTAATATTACTACATCTACATCATGAGCCTCCAAAACAGTTTATTATAGATAGACCAATACAGAATACTACAATTTATCTGTGGGAACACAACAAAATCACAAAAACCAACGACTGACTCAATGATGTAAAGCATCACTCGAAGAATTTTATTCTTGTTTTATACTATAACTTTTGTTTTATATAATCTAATTTATTGTACGTTTATGCCAAGTATTTTAATATAATTAATATTACTGTATTAAATTTTATTAGTACTGCAGTTCAGTGGTGTATATATGTTAGCCATTTGCCTGATGATGGCTTTTAATAGCCAAAACATATAGCAGAGCCAAACTAGGCACTGACCTTAATATAGTTATGTTGTGACGGTTTTAATAAAAAAATTGTATAAGGATGAATTATGTAATAAATAGACACTGAAAATTACATGCCATATGTGAACTTCATTTAAATTATGATACAACAATTTAAATGTAAACAACTAAATCAAAAAAATGTTATTTTAGAATGTACCATAAAAGTAACAATACATAGTTAGTTAATAACCAAAAATAACTAATGTAAATTATACAATCATATGATTTTAATGATTATTCATAAATGCAACTGTACAGATAACACAAATAAGTGTACTAGGTGGTTCAAATATGACCGGGACTGATTTTTTTGTAAACAAGCCACACTGCGCAGCAGCTGTGGGACCTTGAGAGAGTGAAGCCAGAACCTCCACCCTCCCTCCTGTTAGGGTTAGAACCTGTTCAGTCCTGTCTGGAAGTTGCTAGAGTGATCAGTGAACAGAAGGTACCGCGGAGCGTGGAACAACGCATTCTGATCAAATTCCTCGTTGGAGAAAACGTCCCGTCCACTGAAATTCACCACAGACTCCAACAACAGTATGGGGAAGAGTGTCTCTCATGAACCCGTGTGTTTGAGTGGTGTAAGTGCTTCAGAGAGGGCAGAGAGCGCGTGGAGAATGAACCGCATGATCGTCGGCCGCGAACATCCGTCACCAAGCCAAACATTGATCGTTCAGACGCACTTATTCATGAGAATAGGTGCATCATTATAAAGGAACTTGGAGCAATGCTGTCCATCAGTGTTGGTAGTGTAGAAGACATCATGAATTACCACCTGCACTATCGCAAGGTGAATGCATGGTGGGTACCACGCACTTTGACGGACGTGAACAAAATGGTGCGCATGCAAGTTGCCAGTCGTCTCCTACAGCAGTTTGAAGACGAAGGTGATGCATTTTTGAAGTCTATAGTGACCACCGATGAAACGTGGGTACACTACTTCATTCCCGAGTCCCAGCAGTCATCACGGGAGTGGCGGCATACCAGTTCTCCCAAACCCAAGAGAGCGCGGAGGAGCTGTTTGGCAGGAAAAGTGATGACAACGTTCTTCTGGGACTGGCAGGGGGTTATCCATGTAGACTTTCTAACAGATGCCAGAACAGTCAATGCAGCTTATTACTCAGACCTCCTGGCAACAGACGTGAAGGAAAAGATCCAGTTCAAGCAGAAGACAGGTGGAAAGCGGGTAGCCTTCCTTCAAGACAATGCACGCCCCCATACAGCCAAAACAATGGAAACCCTCCGGAAATTGAAATGGAACCTTCTGACACATCCATCGTACAGTCCCGATTTGGCACCAAGTGATTTCTACCTGTTCGGAAGGCTCAAATCAGACTTGCAAGGCATGCGGTTTGTGGACGACACAGTCATCCAGAATATTCGGGAGTGGATACGCCGCCAACCACAAAACTTTTTTGAAAAGGGCATCAGGATGCTTCCAGAACGTTGGAAAAAATGTGTTGACTCCGGAGGGGAGTACGTTGAAGACTGACATGTGCAAGTAAGTGCTTGGCAATTTTGGTTTAAAAAAAAAATCAGTCCCGGTCATATTTGAACCACCTTGTATATGTGGCTACTTGGTATACAAGAATTTTATGTGATATTATCAGCCGCTTTTCAAAAAAATTCAGTGATAATTTTTTAAAAATAATATGACTATGCCAAATAAGTATTTTTAAAAATATCAGCGATAAAATGTACTTTGACCCTTCTGAAATTATGTATGAAGAAAAAGGATTAAAAAATCACTGACACTATAAAAATACTATAAAATAAATGCAGTGATATAATTTTATAAGAAGTAAGATAGATACATGTATGACAAATATTTAGCTTTTACTTCCTTCTGAGTTTTACATGATAGCATATAAAACATAAACAACTTATAAATGTCAACAAACAGTTGTACTTCAACAGTTGTAAAAGTACATGATAAAGTTAAGCATGATAATTTTTTAGAAATTTTGGCAATTTGAGGACACAGGGGACATAATCCAATGACATGCAAGAAATTACTCTCATGTTTAATCACATCCAACATCTGTGCATCTACATCTGCTTAAAGAGAGGTGTAAACCTGAGTACATCTTTTGATGTCACAAATAATTTTCCAGATGACACTTTATTTTAAGGGCATGGGTGAGCCAGTCAAGAGACTACTGATAAATTTGCTTTCTATTTTGGTGGTAATGTAAAAACAGTGGGAACAAAAACATGCAGAGATATACCATAGTTATTTTACTAAAATACCAATAATAAAGAATTCTCCCTCAGTTGTCTAACTTGTAAATTGTTGGTCTGTAAACCAAACACAAAGTAGGAGTTCTTCCATTCCTTTGGTTCAAATTGTCTGAACCAAATAAAAGGATTATTTCAATATTCTTCAGTTTGTATCTAAAACAAAGTTAAGTGTGTGTACACATGTGTGCACATGTAGGTGTGTGTGTGTGAACATGCATATGTGTATGCTGTCAAATAAGAAGAAAACAAAATACATGATTTCGGTAAAATTTAAGTAACTTCACCACCCTCTGAAAAAAAAGATTACAAAATATAAAAGGATACGGAGAGTTCAGTCTTCTGGGATATATTTCTGCGTAGTCCTATAAAAGTCATCTGACATTTTGGAGGAACATATCACCTCCATCTTCAGGGACTAAGAGTAAACCAAGCAAGAAACCAGTAGGAAACAGGCAGTAAACAGAGCACTGCTTCCTGCCTGCTTCATGCTGGTTTCCTGCTTAGCATTTGATTAAACCCTGAAGATGGAGGTGACATGTTCCCCTCAAACATCAGTTCACTTTTACCAGATGATATGGCACTGTGTTCCAGAAGACAGAACTCTTCACAACCATCACTGTAAGAACCTCAAAACCTACATAAAAGGATTTAACATAATAATGTAATAATGTGCCTGTACATTAAACAAAAATAAACTACAAAATGGTTTAAGAATTAACATCTTTTATTAATATGAACGTTCATTGTGGCCCATACAGATCTAAAAAATGATGAAATCATACACACTCTGACATCCAAAGTGCCATTAATGCAAAGTCAGATTTTCCATTTCTCATCTTTCACACTGAATTGCAATGTAGTTCACCTCAATCATAAGAATAAACATGTTTCTTCTGTAAGAAGGTAGTGAAAGCAATTCTTAATTTATGTGAATTTACAATTATTTTTAATTTGCATAATTTATAATTGTTTTATCAGGGAAACAGTTAACAGATTTACAAAATCTTAATTTCGGAAGACAAACTGTTAGATTTTCTGAACAAGTATGAAAATATTGTCTTTTAATAACATAGTTTTTTGTCAGGTCTATTTTTATCATTAAATATCAGAGAATTCAACAGAATAATATTAATTTTATATGAATATATGCCTACTGAGCAATAAAAGTATTACATCAATTTAGCAAATAGATTCATTTGTCTCTAATTGCCAACATAACTCGCACAAAATTCAGTCCTGTTTTAAAAAGCTCAAAAACAGATATAGTTTTCACTAATTCTGAAAAACAAATTTTAACTTTCCTCCATATATTCTGCATTCTGAACTTAGAGTAATATAACAAAATACTGATTATGGCCTAAATGAAAAGACGGTAACCCTGATTGGATTTATTACCAAGAAGCAATATTTTACTCCTCAATATTAGAACAATTTCATACTAAATTTTATAAAAATTCATTTTAGAAAATCCCAAGGACTGAAGTTCAATGAGTCTAAATCTGTGTAACTAATTTGGTCATGCAAATTTCTCATCATAATATTTTTATTGAATGACTACATTACCACCATCTGCACTATCTCCAGAATATCTCATGCATACTACTGAACCCTGTTTATGCCACTAGTTATACCGAAGACATAGCTCATAGTCATTAAATGTTTTGGCATCAATATTTTCTTTCCTGCATCTTCTGCCTACATTTGGAAACACGGCAAAGTGTTTGGTATGTCATTTGAAATTGCTTTTAGAACATGTGGCCAGTAACACATTTCTGACTTTTCTCGCTTGATTCATAAATTTACAGTTGTCAGTATTGTTGCTGGTCTATGAATTATATTTCTGTTACATTTCCAGAGTATAGTCAAGGGGGGCTAATATTTTCTTAGTCAGTATGTATACTGGCAAACATGTTATTCATACTGGAAAATTTACAAAGAACCAAAAGTCACATATCTGCCAATGTAGGGTATGTTTCAACCTTCAGGCAAAAACAGAATGTGAATAGAGAATAAAAGTGCTGTGCAAAACAATCCCTATATGGATATGTGGCTCATTATGGTCTAAACATACTGTGATATTCTGATGTAGAAAGTAAATATGTATATCTAATTACAAAATTTACTGTTGCAATTTTACACAAGGAATTGTACTGCGAGCACAAGAAATTAAGTATATCAGTGATGAACATGCTACTTTCATTTATTCACTAAAATCAATGTCATAAGATTAAATACATATGATTTCAACAGATGTACAATGTATTCTATGACACAATAATATGTATTGTTTAAATATTTGTGATATATTTTTAAAGTGAATGAATAATCCTGGGAATAACAAGTGCCTTATGGTAGAAATGGAAAAAGAACATTTGGATATAAATTCTAAAAGTGGTGTATTCAAATGTCTGCCATAAGTTGCCCGTTATACTGTTCTCAAGCATTCTCAAACCAGGAAATATACAATAAAAACAAAAGTTGGTTCTTTAGAACATTTTAAATCAATATTTGAAGAGTGTACTCAAATTTAAAATACATATATTTTCCAAACGAATTCTTCACGTTCTGCACATCTCATCGTCCTTGATCATTTATTTCAGAACAAATCTATGAGTGGCGTTATAGATACAAGGCAGTGTCAGTAAATAGGTCACAAATGGAAGTAAAACGTCTGTAACAGATGTAATAGGTTTTCTATTTGGATCAGTAAGTAGCAGCATAGTCCAGCTTCATGACAGTCTAAGTAGAAGACAATCATGAACATTTTCATTGCCTGGTTTCAGTCATCAAAATGGGGACCGTGCTTGAGGGGTGTGCTACCGAAGAGCAGAGTCTTGTTGTGCATCTTGTTGCATGTAAACGGACTCAATGTGAAGGACATTCATAAAGAAATGTTTCCTGTTCGCTGTGTGAAGTGTTTGCTGCGTAAAGCGGATTACAACCGGGTCAAGAAATTCCCTCAAGACATTCGAAAGTCACAGCTGATGCCCGACAGACTGCCCTGATATTATTGCGGAAGTAAATTCAACACCCTTGAAAGAGAGAACCAGAAAATAAATAGTGAAACCACTGCTCAATTTCAACATCTATTAGAAAATGAAATGTGAAAACCTGTTTTCAAAAATAAGGATACAAATTATAAGTTTAACTCTTTTTTATATATTTCTCTAAATACCTTTGAAGCCAGTTTTCCTATGCAGAATAAAAGTGTAAGTAGAATAAAAAACACCGGATTACACAAGGAATAAAAATATCTTGTAAACATAAAAGGCATCTGTATGTAGATAGCAGGAGCAGTAATGATCCCTATATGAGAGCATACTTCTACATAAGGTATTGCAAAATCCTGAGTAGTTATAAGAGACGCTAAAAGGCAGCATTACTGTAGGCTTATAGCAAAATCAAATAATCAGATAAAAACAACCTGGAATACAATAAAACATGAAACAGGAAAATCACATTTGACTGAACAGATACCATCTCTCCTTATAAATGATGAAAAAGTTAAGGACCCAGAAGGAAATGAGGATATCTTCAATACTTTTTTTCTAACAATTACAGAAAATCTAAATTTGCATCAAGAAGTGAGAGATAATGTCATTTCATTTTTAACAGAGGCATTTCCTAGAAAATTCCCTGATATTAAAACCATTCTAACCACTGAAACTGAAATAAAAAGTATAATACATTCCCTCAAAACAAAAAAAAAAAACACTTGAGGTTATGATGGAATAACAAATAAAATTTTAAAAGTTTGTGCATCTCTATTCAGTAGCCCACCAACTCACATCTGTAATCATTCACTATCCACAGGAATCTTTCCTGATTGTCTTTAGGATTTCAGTAATAAGACCTATATATAAAAAAGGGGACAAGACTAGTATGTCAAACTAGAAGCCAATTTCGCTGCTAACTACTTTCTCTAAAGTACTTGAAAAAGTTATTCACAATAGGTTAAGCCATTATTTTCAGAATAACAATATACTAGTCCCAGAACAATTTGGCTTTCAGAAAGGAATTTCCATTGAAAATGCAGCCTTTAAGTTGAAAGACAGTGTGTTGAAATCTATTAATAAAAAAATGCATGTTGGTGGAATATTCTATGACTTGGCAAAGGCTTTTGTTGTGTAAATCATGAAATTTTATTAGCTAAATTATATTTTTTTGGCATTTAAGGAACAACATTAACTTGGTTCAGATCCTACCTGACAGATATAAAACAAAAGATTGAAATTAAATCATCAGATTCAATCCAAAGTACCTACTCAAACTGGGGAATAATAAAACATGGAGTTCCACAGGGGTCAATTTTAGGGCCTTTGCTTTTCATAATTTATATAAATGACCTCCCTCCTACACTAAGGACCTCATCAATACCTATAATATTTGCAGATGATGCTTGTGTTATAATTTCTGGTAAAAATTTAGATGATTTCTGCATGTTATCAAGCAAGGTTCTTTCCCAAATGAGTAAATGGTTTTCTGCAAACAAACTATCCCTGAACCTAGAAGAAACAAATGTAACAAAATTTATAACAAAAAACACAATATCCATTAAACACTGCATATAATGATAAATATATAGAAGAGGGAGTAAACACAAAATTCCTTGGTTTGCAAATTGATAATCATTCAAACTTGTAAAACCATATCGATCAGTTGATTCCAAAGCTAAGTAGAGCATGTTATGCAGTTAGATTCATGTTACATATGAGTAACACTGACACTCTCAAATCAATCTACTTTGCTTACTTTCACTCTTTAATGAAGTATGGAATAATTTTCTGGGGTAATTCATCTGCAAAAGAAAATTGTTAGAATCACGATGGGTGTCAAATCCCGTAATTCCTGTAGAGATCTATTTAAGAGACTACAGATCTTAACTTTTCCTTGTGAATATATATAGTCATTAATACACTTCATTACAAATAACGAAGAACACTTTCAGATAGATGTGGATGTACAGTGTTAACACAAGACACAAACACTGTCTTCATAAACCAACTGCTAACCTCTCAGAACCTTTCAGAAAAGCTCATATTATGCTGGGATCAAAATTTTTAATAACCTGCCATCTAATATCAAAGGTCTTATGTATGAAAAAGCACAATTTAAAATAGCACTGAAATGATACTTAAATACACACTCATTCTATGCTGTTGATGAATACCTATTGTCTAGAAAATAACTTATGTATCTTCAAATAGCCTTCTGTGCAGTCACTGTGTATTCTTGGTTTCTCTTGTGTGAGAACTCTACTGGGACTGCACATGTTTTGTATTTATATGATATATTCCACATCCTACAGTCATTTTGACTAACTTTGGATCCCTGGAATGCAATGTAATGTAACGTTAACGTTTACAGAACTCAGAACAAGGGTCGACATTTCCAACAGCATATAAACACCCCAAGCACAACGTAACTTTCTTAAACATTTCTATTGCACTCTGTACTGAAATTCATCCGTGAACATTTCTCTGTCCCCCATAATTTGACATATCTTCCCATTTGACATCACCATCATTAACATCGCTCTCAAATATCATTACCGTCATTCACTAATGTGTCAATACAGAATTGTTATCATCACTGTCTCAATTCAATAAACTTACTTCTGAATTACTTATACCTAAAATTTCTGCCAGTTGCTGCTCTGTTAGCAAAACTGACATGTCATACTAGTCACCCTATTGCAGTCAATTCAACAACAAGTTGTTGCTTAGACTTGAGACAACCTTGCATTCAATATAAAACATTATTTCATGGAATGAATATATACATCAAACTTTACATGGAACTATAATTTTCAATGAATTCATCCTGTTGTGTATCACATATTATTTCTTACTGAAAACCGTTTTCAGTAAGAAATAGTTTACATGGAACATTGAAGTACCATCCTTCATTGTAATGCTGATTCAAATGATCGCAGACTTGGTAATGTCCCCCAACACAGTTATGCTGTATTTAATAGAAATTAGTTTGAAATACGTTTAAAGTAAAGGTAAAAAAGGTAAAATTGTCCCTGTGCTTAAGCACTACACCATGTAGGTGTATGGGGGAGTGGATGTATAGATTGACAAATATGTTTAAAGTTGTTTAGAAAAGTCTTTTGCCACGTACTATGCTGTACTGACAGTATATGTCTTTAGCTCGGTACACTACCATTCTACTATGGGAACACAGGTGTGCTGTCAGTTTAGAGGGGGCTTGCCAGCTCTTATATAGCTCTGGCATGAGGCAGTTTGTCAGAAGTGAAGCCATGATTAACAAAAAGGTGGGATGCTGAACATTACAGGACAATGATATTATTTGTGAAAGGAGGTGATGAACAATGTTTGAGAGGAAGGCGGTCCTAAGATGGGGTGGGAGAAAACTTTCAACAATCCCCAGACATGTGGTCTAGAAGATTTTCCTTCATTCTTCTTTCCCTCTTTTTCTCTCAGTATGTCCGTGAAGGAAGTGCAGTCATTGCTGGATGAAGGTCGTTCAGCCGTGAATTTGGGGAAAGGTGTGAAGACAGGCTTTACTCTGTCCATATTCATTTTCATGTTTATCTTGTTAATTTGGCAGCTTCCATCATGCTGAGGGGACAGTAGGTTTGGGCATTATCCATGACCTCTAGTCTGTCAAAGTCAATATTGTGTTTTGTCTCTGCAGAGTGTTTGGGGAGAGCAGACTGAAATACTGTAGTACTATAGTAAACTGCAGTGTGTGTGAATTACTCGTAGCGATAGCGCAACAGTTACTCGTAATTCCAAGTTGTAAGTGTGCAATAAATCTGATAACCAATCAAAACTCCATCTATAATCACTCAACAAAGTGACCTTCCTGGTGTACAAAAGAGTAGTGCTAAATGTTCTATAAGAATGGTGAATATCTGTGAAAGTCTCCTGTCATCTGATGATCCACAGGACCTAAACATTCTTACAGAACACTGTGTTAGCACCACCTCCCAACCATGCCATCAATGATCGCATTTGCAGGCTAGTGAAGAAAAAAATGCATTCACACAATAAAGAAAACGTTTTACAAAACTGCACCTCCACCAAGGTAGGACAACCAACTCAAAGTGCAAAGTTTACAAAATGCCCCGCTCATGCTGAAATAGTATGTACATCAGCCAAACTGGCCACCACATGTCCCCCAAGCCTTGGGAACATGCTAGACACCCCATAGAGATAAAAGCACTGACCACAACAGAACAAAGGTCACAACCAAGATCTGGACCTACCATATCCACATCATCAGGAAAGCCATCTAAATAACAAAACATTATCATGAACTATGTTCATTGGTTGCATCCTGTTGTGTGTCTCAGACAGTAAATAATATGTAGGAACTACGCTACCGTCAGCACAACAAATATTTCAGTATTACACTTAGATCTTTATTTACTGCGACATGTTTCGGTCATACATGACCATCATCAGGCAGGAATATGTATAGTTATTGAAATACCGATACAGATCCTTATCTGAATCTATGTCAAACCACTGCACAGTGTAGAACACACCTTACACACCAAACGTGTATATGCCAAATTGCAAGTTTTATATACAGGATACATAGCATGGGAATACCATACCAAATACCCACACACCATCAAACTTGTACATAATTGAAAACTTGTCTTTGGGCCTCATATACTGCGCTTATTATGTGGAATTTCTGCAACAAGACCCATGCAACATAAACATCCAATTCTACACTGTAGCGGGATATCCCCTTAAAATAAAATTTTAGTTGTCATACAGATCCCTAACCCTACATATAGGTGTTCATACTTTTATATACTTCTAACATACCTTTATATGTTTTAATAATATTTCAACATTTTATATATAGTACACCTTTATTCTGTCTTTTATTTTTATTCTTAATCATGTATTTGCTATTTTAACTATGCACTAATCTGAGGCAAAGTTTTTATGTTAATATTCAATATGATGTGTTGCACCAATAAGAATCCATATTGGCATTTCAATAACTGTACGTACTCCTGTACGTACTCATGTATGACCGAAAAATGTCGCGATAAATAAAGATCTAATTGTAATACTGAAATATTTGTTGTGTTGACGGTAGCACAGTTCCCACATATTACATATTATCATTAACATTAAATTTAATGGTGAAGATGGGTACAGATTGAGTAAAACCTGGCTTCACCTCTTCTCCCTCATCCTAACAACCACTGAACCACCTTCCTCCAGGAATCACTTTACTCCCTTTCTGTCCACATGTGAAGAAAAAGAAGGAATAAAAGAATCTTCCATCACACTGTGACTTAACATGGGGTCACTGAAACATTTTATCCCGACCTCATCTAGGCAGCAGATTACATTTCCTCTGGATCTGTCTTACTGTCCAGACAAGCCGCCATCATTACTTGGCAGGGCATTGTCTCTTTTTTATCTTTCTTCATGTCCGCTGTCCAGGCATGAACTATGGATCTTACTTCCGCTTGTCCAGATTTGATCTCGTCTCTCATCACCTTTATATTTGCATTCACTTTGGGTTGGTTGGCGTTCATCATTTCCTTTAGATTTCCTCAGTCAGCTTCTCTATTGGTGTTCATGTCCTCTTTCATTTTGTTCATCCTTTCTTGCATTGCTTCAGTACTGGCATCCATTCTGAAATTCATTTCGGACAGCATGGCTTTCAGGAATTCCATGTTTTCCATTTTTATTGGACATCACTGTAACATAGATCTTCGTCCCAATACTTGATAACTCCAATCCAATCCATACCACTTCTAACACCAGCTGTCACGTGTCTCAGTGACTAAGATGTGGGTTAGGATTGGTGAACTGGTTTATTGGATCTTCAGTAGTCGTAACTACAAATAGTTCTGACACTCTCACAATTACTGTAACTATAGCACATGTAACATCCATCACACACTAAGTCTTCTAATTCTTCTTTGCCCCACTGCTGTTCCTTTGGAACTTCCAAACTCAAGTGAAGTCAAGTCCCATTCCTGTATTCTCTCATATCCTCTCAGCATGGACCGCACAGAAAACACAGTTCTATTGTTGCATAGCATAGACCACACAGAAAACAAATCACGTGATAACTATGTCACCAGTCTGACTGTTGCCTAGCAATGAGCTATAAACATTTGTCCTATTGCTGCATAACCTTAAACGAGGTGTTTATTGCGCTGTTGCCTAGCTATACACATTACAATATTATCTTGCTTCATTTTGCTGTGAAAGTCTGCATGGAATAAAGCAACAGCCATATCACATACCACTCAACAGAGAAAGAAGAAATTGTCAGCAAAAGAACAAGAGGATATTCACCTTGCAATGTCACAAGTAATAATTATGAAATATAGAGCATAAAGTTGAGACTTTGTCTTTCAGAACATACCAAAGAGTTATGGAATATCTTAAAAGTAGCATGCCCAATTTAGTGCCATTACTGATACAGTAAGCATAAGGGATGGGAACATGGTCTCACACACCAAGTATGTTACACAGCAATGAGAGTTTAAGAATGCAATTTTTAATTGTTGTGGAGGAACTGGGTAAGCATTTCATGGCAAGCAACACTGAGAATTTCCAACGTTATAAGATGCACTATATATCAAATATTTCTTGGGAGAAAATGGGCACGAGACTGAACTCAAGGAAATCTTAAAATTGAATAATTTAAACAAAAATTCGGTCCAGACCATATAAAATGATCACAGAGTGAGGGTCATTAAATGAAACTTTAAGCCAAATCAAGTACAATTCATGTACCATGCACGTTGTTTCTGAGAACTCTTGTGCAGCCCATAACTAAACAAACTTGTATTTGAGCCAAACATACAGATTACTGTACTTCCAGCATTAAAGTAACCCATCAAAATATAATTTCTCACATAAATACTTCGTATCATACCCTTAAATCTCTCTTGAAACTTGTAGGCATAGAAATTTTCTAAAAGTCAATTACATATTTTATTTAGATTGCTTCATTGTCTTAAATGTCTGTTTCAAAGATCTGATTTATGTTCTACATTCATACATTACAAATACTGTATCTTCTCATAATTTTTTCTTTTCAAGACTTGGATTTTAATAAACAAGGTACAGCAGGCCCTTAGTTTATGATGATTTGGGTATCTGCCAGTTTGAAAATTTTCCAATAATTTCCTTTGTTTCCCCCCCAAATTCTGAAAAATTCTATACCAAGCTCCACTACCAACAGAAGTCCCTGCACAATGCTACTGGGCATTCATATGCATAGCAACATCGCATTTGGGTACACAACGTACACTCTCATTCTCTATACAGTACACTTTACATTACAGCAATTTATTGTGTACATTAATTCTGTGCCTTAAAATAAGAAAAAAAGTGGAACCATGTCTATTTGTAAGAGTGGACGTAAACTGCCAGTGGAAATATGGCAAAAAGACCATGCAAATTTGTAATATTAAAAGTAAATATGGAAATTAGAATAATTCAGGATGAACAATCACATCCTATTGTTTGTAGTGATTTAAATATTAACCTCTACACTGTTACAACAATCATAAACAATTTTGATATAATTAAAAAGACAATGGAAACTGCTACAACTCTTAGATACTCACATGGTCCTTGCGACTGGAAAGAAGAATGTTGATAAGTCAAACGAAATAAACATTTCATTCACTCAAACTGCTATTTGCCTATATATTTATATTATATTACAGAATGTAATACAAATCCATCAATATAATATTTGTTTAAAATATATACATGTTTTGTATTATTTTATGAAAGACAGTCTCAATTTCTGTATATCTGGAATGCATCCCACTGAAATATATTATAACTCGTCTTTCATTTACACCAATTTGATATGCGCTGACATCTCCATAAGCCTAACCACAGCATAAAACAAGGGTCTACTGTACATCATTGCAGGTATGTTTGTATAATTAACTAACGTCTCTAATTTCAGACAAGAAATTTCATATTAATACTGTACTTTTGCCCTTGATGACATTTCAACTAACACATGTTTTCAAGAAAAATGTGAAGTTAAATGCATTATGACAACACATTATGGAGAACTTCAACCACATTTTCCATTAAATTTATACATTGGTCAATATATTACCAAAGGGCATTTTCAACTTAGTATTAATCAATGGATCACGTAATGGGGTCCATAGATACAAATTCTGAAACCATGTTGCCACACAAAGCTAAATTTTGTGTTCTTCTCTGTAAATTAATCACTGATTTGAGTTTTAACTAACGAACATTTTCAACTCAACATCCATCAAGAAATCAAGTGATGAGTGAGCCATTAATATCCATACCAAGCTGCCACATCACATTCAACTTCAATCGCATTTACTGAGAAAATTATGCACTATACAGAATTTTATCAAGAGACATTTTCACCTCAATGTTCATCAAAAAATCACGTCATTCAATCCACACATGCAAATATTAATTTTTAGTTACATCATTTAACTTTGACTGCACTTTCTGTGACAATTATGCATCAATCAAAATTGTAACAAGGGAGATTTCTGGCTCAGTGTTCATCAAAGAATCATGTGGTGTTCACAAGCATGAATATCCATACAGTTCTGCCACACAGCATTCAACTGTATCGGCCCCAATCTGAAAATCAGCACTTGCACACTTTACTGACCACAGTTCATAGCTTTCAGATTATGATTTTTTTAATATTACAAGATTAATATGGTTATGTCTGATACAACAAAGACTACAACACCAAAAAGCTGATTTTAATATATAGTTCATTATGACAGAGGAGCCAATAAATCAAGTTACACAACTTGTGCACAGCAATATACACAGATGAACGTGATATCACTCATTTGTTAATTCTGTTAATTATCATACACTTCTTTGATCTCAGATATTTAAAAGATAAACAGAACCACTGTCTAAATGTGATTTATTAACTCTAAAATGAATACAAGGAAGCTATGTTACAGGAAAGAACTATTAAAACACAATGTCATGAAAATACAGAATGCACTCAAGAACCTTTCAAAGGGAAGTACATAATCTCATTATTATTAAAACATTCCATAATTTATGTAAAGAAAAAAATCATATTCCATTTACCAAAACGTTTCCATCCAAAATATATACTTCCCCCTTTTTGTCTGAACTGTCACATAAGAAACAAGCCTCTATGTTAGATTCAAATGTCAGCACACAAACCTGCAATCAAAAAACTGAGGGCAAAATGTGGCAAGCAATGTGCATGAATTAAAGACAGTAGTAACACAACAGTTCTGAAAATAAACAGCTACTGAAAACACAGAACTTCAGCTGTTCCAATAATACAATCAACACATTCACTACACTTCTGATACTAATTACAAGAAGAATATATTATGTATCTAGGGGGGACCAGTTCCCTGAAGAACTGTACAGAAAACATGGTATTCAAAAGTGATACTACATCACAAACTTGTTTATCCTATTGATACTTGACGAAAACAAAGAAAATTCCCCAGATATCATCATCAGTAATGATGGTACATTTATAACATGAGCATGTACAAGGGATGATCAATTTTTGCTACAGAACTTTCAACTTCAACTGTAATTTTCCCATAGGACATTTTAATGAAGATGAATTAATAAAATAATGTAAATTCACATTTTTCTAAGCGCCCTATCATATACATAAAGTTGAACATTATCTGACTGATCTGGATTCATGGGGAATAGTCGGTGTCACCATACGACATTGGTGCAACAGATCTTCAAAACCAGTGGAATGTTACAACACCCACTGAATGGCAGGTGGAGGGTTTTAACCAAACTGGAACGTAAATCCACCAGGAAAAGAGTCACTTGTGAAGGTGAACTGACCTCCTGAATGTTCAGCAAAAAATGCTTGGAATACACTGTTCGGGTCAACGTCACCTGGAAAAAGAAAACACATATGAATATAATACAACTCTCCAAACCATAACTACAATCTGTGATGATGATTCCTATACAGGTAAAACAATGAAGGGGTAAAGTAAGCACTGAACAGCTGGTGATTAATCTAGTTTACACCATTCCAAGTCCCACTGATTTAAGACCTACACTGGTGTATATTAAGGCCCACACTCAATATTCCTTGAGATAAAATCACTGCTCTACTGAACCAATTCTCCAGCAAACAAACATGTAAACCCTATCCATTAAGCTCCTCCTACGCAATGGCCTAGACTAAAATTGAAATAAGCAAATTGCCACACAAGAAGAGCACATGCCGCAATAGAAACTACTTTTAGTCAGTGGGTTCAAGAACAGGGCAGTGGTCAGCTACAAGACTCTACACAAAGGACTGGCTGTACACAAACTTCACCTTCTGCCTATAATGCAGTTTTACAGGGCCACTCAGTGTGTTGAGACAAAATGAGGCACCGAACATTATGAAAGACTGTACACCACTGAAAGTTTTCATGCTTTTTTTCCCCTCCCCCAGAAATTATGCACCAGCTGGTGGAAGAGCCCAACAGACAATAACACCAAAATTTTGAGATGTTGAATGAAAGGCATGCTCTTCTGACTACATGACTATACAGGAAACATACTTGTTTTTAATCTACTATTGTGCAGATCAGGCATGGTCAGATGGATACAATGAAAGATTACTGGTCCATGTTAGAAGAGTTTTTAAAGTTATTTTATGGAAAAGTGATTATGGGAGACAGATTCTTTCCACAGTTCAGTAGCAGCAGAAACCTCAGAAAACTAATGAAAATTATGATCAATTATGGCAAGTGCGATCTATACTTGACAAGCTCAGTGATGTATATGCCAAGGCTTGCAATCTAACTGAACACTTAGCAGCTGATAAAATCATTGTGTTCATCTTCTGACAATATATACCAAACAAACACAAATGGTTCTGGATGAAAAGCTACAAGCTATGTAAGTCTAGGGGATATGCATATATGACTGCACTTATGGAAAAACAGGAAGTGTGCACCTGCTGCAGTAAGTCACACATGCAATTATGGCAGAAGTGACTGCAAGGATTGAAAATGTGGGGCATATGCTCCTCAGGGACAATTTCTTATCAGCCCCTGAATTAAGTGATGATTTATTTACTAAGACCATAAATCGTTGTGGTACTGTCAGACAAATCAAAAATGAATACGGATTTTGGAAAGAAGCCGAAAGTGAAATGGAGTGACATGAAGACTTGGGTTACAGGAGACTTGTCAGTAATAGTATGGAATGACAGACTGTAAACAGCAGAAGGTTATTTCTGTAAATAGCATGGGAACCATCTGAAACCAGCCACAGTACAATAGTGTAACAGACACATGGATCATGTGAACAAGTCTGACTACATCAAGAACACTTACACCATATGAAAATTGATGAAAAGGCTATTTTCCTCAGCTCTTGGGCCTTTCAATTCTGAATAATTTTATCCTTCTCACCTTTTCTGATTCAAAATTATCACACTAACACTTCAAACTTGTGCTGGTCAGGGACCTAATACAAAAGGGGGAAGAGTGCCTTGACCACATAAAAACCCCATGGGGAAGGTAAACAGCTTCCACTAGCCAAATAACACCATTTGACATGACACTACAGACACTGGTCCTTGGAATGAAGACAAATTCTGTGTCATGCATGTTTCATAAAAAATAAAGAAAGGACAAGATTGAGATTTACATGCTGCAATGTCAGGTTGTGTGCTAGCCCCTGTTTCAGGGTCTAAAATACAAAGTTGAATTTCTGAAGACTGTCCAACATCACATCAGAATAAGACGAACACACAAACGTAAGTAAAAATACTAATGCCATTGTGGTCTCATAATATTTTTGCGACAACGAAGTACCGATAAAATAAGAACCTAAGAGAGTTTTGGTTTGATGAAACGAATGATATAAGCCAAGGCATCTTCAGATGTGTGTGTCTCCGTTTGACACTTTACAAAATAATAAACTAAGCACGGCTGTGTGGAGAGAACTACATGAAGACTTTTATAAGCCCCAGGGGTGAGGTAATTAAACAAAACACTCCCTTAGAAGTGGACTTGAATACAGAAATAATTGCTATAATCTCTGGGGCCTAAAGAAGTATTTTTGATACTCATGGTCAATAAAAATTATATTCTTGAAAATTTAAATAACTCTTAATAGCATCATCATGTAATGGGCAAGCATATTCCCGTTCAGCCATCTGAGAATACATTTAGCAGGACAGTTCTGTCTGCCAAATGGTCCACTAAAGCAGTAAGAAAGTCCATATCTGGCAGAATCAATAACAGAATATCTTTAAAAACCATGGCTTAAAAATATCACATTTCGTATCTTCAGCATACTTCACTGGATTGCACAATTCATCATCCTACAGACACACAGCCCTCAACAGTAGAAACAAAGGCTGCCAACACATTCCTCCATTGGTTCAAACCAGATGCTCTTGGTATTCACAACTTATTTCAACTGCACTATCTACTCAGACTCCTTTATGATACTACAGTAACAACCTGCACTCAACATGTGCAAAGTAGTTCCTTTGTAGTACTGGCTATGCCTTTTGATGATAGCCAACAATGGCTGAAACATGCGATGTCAAGACTGACTTACTCCTATAAAATCTGTTACACTTTACAGACTACTGCTACTTATTTGTGTAACAAACTACCTGCAGAGAAGATTACAAACTTAATATCTGCAATGAAGCCATCGTATGCCAGTTCTTATATAAATGACTCTACTTGAATATGTCTAAGTAACTGAATACTACTTACTGGTCATGCCTTCCATATCCTCAAGATCTTGGCCATTGTCATAACGTGCTCTCTTTTTAGGGTCAGACAGTATTCCATATGCTTCTCCAACTTCCTTAAACTTCTTTTCCTGTTCCCTTTTTTCCCCATCAGACGCATTTGCATGACGATCTGAAATTGTACAGTATATAAATATTAACCTTTAAACGCCAGACTTTTGAAATGGTAGTAGCTTGAGCTGGCCGGAGTTTATTTAAATGTCTGCTACTGGTGCACGTTTAAATGCCCATTGCCGTTCTGCATTTAAATGTCTGTTCCTGTTATGGCACTTGCACTGTATTTGAAAATGCTGTGTCTAATACAATTTTTATGAAAAATGAATGGAATTAACTTTGTTTTTATCAGCAAAGAACACAGTGTCAATGTAAGATTTGAAAATATGTAGACAAAATGTTACAAAGTAGTTTTAATTTTTTTCTTGTAATTTTGAAGCATACTGTAAAAACTAGTGTCCCACTTCTTCACATAGTAGTTCTGCATTATAAAATCACTCCTGCTTGTTACACTTGAAATATTCTTGCATTCTCTGGTGCCATAAAACAACTGGAAGCAAATAAAGTCATTTCGTTCTCTGCTGGCAAGTTTCACATCTTTGTTACACTCTTCAAATATCCCAGTCTTTTGACTAAAGGACAGAAAGGTGAAAACGTGGTTTTTCAAGAAAGGCTATACAGAGAATTTTCATTGTTCCCTAATTCAGTGCCAAGCCCTGCCATTGCAGCTGCAAGAGAACATTGCCCTTTCTATGGTTGCAACCAAACACTTGTATTGCAGCTGAGATACAGAGTGCATTCAGTTTTCTGTGAGTTCACAGTGAATTTGAATACTGTAGTTTCTTTTTTTTTTTTTTTTTACAATGGCAATGAAACGTTATTTGGAAGATGATAAAACTGAAATGCAGTTGAAATGCAAGACTTGTGACATGGGACTGTACTTTCTCGGGTGCTTCAAAGAGTAGTGCACAAAGGCGAGATTCAGTAATATGAAGCGGGGGTTGAAGCCGATATATACGTCGAGTAGACAACAAGAAAATGTATGCATATTGAATTTTACTACATTTAAAATTAAATATTTAGGATTGTGCAAACACTTCTACTAGCAGCATGTGCGTGCGCTTCCACTAGCAGGATTTAAATGTCCAACAGCACAAATCGGGGTACTTTGGCCACGACAACCATACTCATCACTGGACCGATTGGAGCACTTCAGACACTAAAGATTATGCAATACAGTAATAGAATTTTCTCTCTTACAATGATACACAGTTCATGACAATGTAAAATTAAAGGTGAAACAATGTAAGCAAAAACATTAACTTTTATTTGTCCTATAAGCTTGATGCTACTGCTTTTAGTAGCTAACTGTTGCATCAATGTTCAAGAGACTTAACGGCTCATCAGGCTACAAGACTTTTATCATTCGAACATATCTGCCATTATGGCTGAGGAAAACGAGCATGCTGGAGAAACTTTCACAGGCACAGAGATATTTCAGTCTCCTCATCTCAGGAATGGGAAGCCAAAACACTTAATCCTTCTGTCCCTTGAACAGCTAACTGAAGTCTCAACTCTCATTATTTTCAATGACCTCTGCAAGTGATTCAATACAGCAATACACAGTTCTCTGGTTTAAAGTAACCTCACTGGTTACACAAAACTTTGGTCTGTACATTCAAAATAAAATAATTCTGGTGTACAAAATTCCTTCTTAAATTTAAATTGTCTTGACTGTCAGAAATATGCATGCATGGATGATTTAACCTGCCACATTATTTTTCCCAGACCAGCAAGCCTGGGAGAAAAATCTCTATCTCAAGTTTGATAATACAGATCTGAATTGCAGGATTTATGTTCTCACAGTGGTGGTTATATGGAGTTCATCTTCTGGGATAATGCCTGCTTGCTACCTGCTCCATGCTGGTTTCCTCATTGCATTATTTCCATACAATTATTTTAATGAACAATTACAGGTAGCATAAAATACTTCATAACATAATTTCACAGAACAGTTTGATACTTTTCCACCTGCTGAACAATTATGATGTCCTCATTTATTGTTAACTTGTTTCTTTTTGATGCCATGGCCATTCATCACTTCAGAATTACTTCCAAAAAAACTGTGACACTCAAACACAATACAAAAAGTAACCACTTCCAACTGACACTGAGGACGAACAAAGAGCGGACAGAGACAGCCACGCTGCCTACCACAGATTGGTAAGATTCCTGTGCATGCTGCAACGCAAATGATTGAAAATAAAACTAGGCAAGGGTAGCTACATGCAAGCTAGAACATGCAAAAAAATTCCACTCCACACTAAAATGAGACCTGAAACATGTGCAGGAATCAAAGTTCTTATGTAAAATATGAGTGTGCCCTTAAATCCAGAACTGTTAAATCAGAGAAAATAATAAATTAGGCATATGGAGCTTTGCTAGGAACACAAAAAAGTACAATGCAGGTCCCTTAAATCAGGGGTTCACTGTGTTACTGCAGTAACGCCTACAGCTGTCTCTTCTCCGCCTGAAAACTGATGTACAGTGATCTAAATCCCCTTTTACACTCTTTTCCATAACAGCATAGAAATGTTTGATGTTCCTCATCATAATGTGGGCACTACGCCAGATACAGAAAATGGTGATATGTACATCACAGTATGTACACATATGTGCTGGATCACTATGAAACAAACATCCGTGTGTTAGGCAAGAATGACCGATCTAGAAAAATGTGACTGCGCCTTCCTCTTGGCATTATATTGCAGAACATATCACTCTTAGATGTTTGTCTCACTGCTATGCATAAAAGGAGTTCTCTTCACATTTTATAAAATACAAATACAAATTTAAAATACAATATAAATACACAAACACTAAGCCTCCTTAAATTAAAATGTTAACAATTCTTTTATACTGTATGCCTGACTGCCAACAGCAAGCCCTTATTTTCACTTCCCATACATACATATTTCCAAATTCGCAGAAGGGTTAAATGAAATAAAAGAAGCAAGCATTTTCTGATCTTCTTCATGAATTACCTCTAAAGTAGCTAAACATGTGTTGCAGAAGAGTTCATGGCTGCATCATGAGACAGGTGGATTTAGAACAGGATACATTTGTTTCTCCCATGCTTTTGCTCTCAAGTTCACAGTTACTATAATGCTCTTACAGCAATGGTGAACTAGTACTTCAGACAATTAAGTAAAATCAAAAGTAAAACTGATTATAACAGAATTCCAGCTACTAGCAAAATAAAACATAAAAATGTGGTGTATGATACAGAATATGTTAGAACTAACCAGGATGATGAACAAGAGCCCTCTTTCTGTACGCTTTCTTGATTTCATCTGTCGATGCATTCTTGTCGACTCCTAAAATCTTGTAGTAATCTTTGCGTTTTGATTTTTTTAAAGCCAACTTTGCCTCTTGCAGAAGTCTTTTGGTCTCTGTAAAAATGAAATATATTATAAGTTCAAAGAACTACATAAATATTAATATAATAAGACTTAACACAAATGCTCACAACAATACAGTCAGAATCTAAACATTACCCCGATTTTTATCCATTGTAGATGCTTTCTCATAATCTCTTACAGCTTCCTCAAAATTTCCGAGATCCATGTAACATTTTGCTCTCCGTAACAATGCTTTCAGGTAAGTTTCATCCAACTGCAGCGCACCTGAGCAATCAGCCACTGCCTCATTAAGGCGATCAAGCTAAACACAAGAAGCAAAATATTACAACACTCAGTATAAAATACTACTTTTATCATTAGTTCCAGTACTTCAAATATTACCTTTGAACAAACTGTTGCCCTGTTGAAGAATAATTTGGCATTTGTCGATTTATTATTTGGATCTATCTTCAGTGCTTCAGTATAGAGGCTGTAGGCCTCATTGAGTCTGCCCACTCTGAAGGCTTCATTCCCTTCTTCCTTTTTCTGTTTCAAAGCCTTCGCTCGCTGCAATATGGTAACACCAGTAAAATATCTGTAATACTATGATGTGTTACATAAAGATATAGGACATAAATTTATTACATTATGTAATATAAAGTACAGGTGAAGACTGTGCACATAGCATGATAGTGGGTACATGATAAGCTCTGTTGACTCCAGATCAATAAGAGTTCAAAAATCACTTACAGCTGTTAAGGTTGTAGTCTTTCCTGTCTTAATAAATGCAAGCAGGGAGATAATACAACTGTGATTGAAATATTGTCAATTCCCTGTGTATATCTGTTTTCACTTATGACATATGTCGTGAACGACTACGATAAGTTTTTGAAAAATAACTCTATATATATATATGATTGGTTCTGGGAATAATGATCATCTTCATGTACCTGATTCTCGTTTATCAGCTTATCAGAGAGGTGTATATTACTCAGGTATCAAGCTATTTAATGTATTACCTAACAGTATCACAATTTTGAGAAGAGACAAAAATCAATTTAGGAAGGCTTTACTAAGATATCTGCTGAGAAATTCGTTTTACTCTATCGATGAATTTATAGAGCATACAAGAGTTACAAAGATAGAGGATAAATAGTATGAGTAAACATGTTGTAAGTTACTCCCTTTGGTTGGATTTAATAGTGGCTGTACTGATTAATTTAACACTTGACAATTCTAGTCAGTTAAGGATGAGAATGGAGTTAACATGTATGTTTTTCTAAATGTGAAAATTGGACTGACAACTTGTGCTTTTTGCATGAGGCTCTAATTACCTTATATATATATATATTAATATGTTATATCTTAAATTTTATGTTATATTTAATGTTGTATATTTATATTTATTGCATGTGATTTTTTGTGTAAGACTTTGTATGTGACAAATTTTATATGGAGCCCTACTGGGATAAAACTGGATCTATGAAATGTAATTACAAATAAATAGATAAAAAAGTAAATAAATAAATAGAACTGGTTAGCTTAGCTTCATCGCCAACTACAGGAGACAGACCGCATTAATTAATACTTTTAAATTCATTATTTTCCTTTTACATCTTCTGCCATTCTATGGTGTGTTCAAGAACTGTGTAGCAGTTTGGCTTAGAGAAAAATGTTTATAGATATATAAGGTATACATTTTTCCTTTCTATATCCCTTTGCTATGTCTTCTGAATGAAAATGAGCTTTCCAGGTGAATGTATTTAAAATACTGCCCCCAGGATAGTGAGCTAAAGCAACAAACCCAGTCACTACGGTAAGTGTTAGCCTTCTATAGCAGAACAATATCAAAGACATATTACAGCAAGCCATGACATACCATACTAACAGACAATAAGAATAATCTTCTGCTTCTGACTTCCATTTAATAATAATTTCCATCAAAGCTGTTTGTATTACACAAAATTACTCACATAAGACTTCTGAACAGGTATACCAGTAGAAAATATAACAGAAACAATGACAGAAGATAGTATCACCATATTAGACATACTGTGATACTATCAATGAAGAAACTGAAGTAATATTTAATATGGAATTTGTAAGCACGTCTACCATCTACGTTTATACCAAATTTCACATGACCAACTCCAATGGTTCATTAATTATTATCAAAATGAAAGCTAAATACCGATTAATGCAGTCACCATCTTACTCTCTTACATTTTACACAAAAAGATATCAATCGGTTACATATTTTTAAAAGAGGTCACCATACCTAACTTCATGGCCTTAAATTAAGCGGTGCTAGTGTCACCCCCACATAACAAGTCTGTGCATCTGTCATTCTGGTATTACAGATGGTAGGAAATAAAGTATGCATCTCTTGGAAGCCTCTTATGGTATATATTCTTACCAAATTTCATCAGTCTATCCAGAGGTTCTCTAGTTGAAAAAATGGACAGACACAGCCAGCTCTATGTAAGTTCATTTTATGCAAACCATGGAGAGAAATATAAGCAACAAGCTGAAAACATGAGTATAGAAACCTCCCAAAATGTTGTGTATGCATCAAATGTGCCTCAGACAATGGACAATGTCCAACACAACACTGGTATAAAGAATCAACCACTGTCACCTTTACTTCTTGTCACTGGTTGCAGAACTAGAGTAAGAGCAAAATTAACAGTACATTAAACAATACAATACCTGATTAACTACATTTTTAATGTCTCTCCCTTCACATAACATTTTATAATAAACAACAGCATTATGCATGCACTGAAATACTGAAACATACTTTGTAGATGTCCACTGCCTTTTGATGGTCTGGTGCAAGTCGTAAAACATGTTGGAAGTGGCAGAAGGCTTGCTCCACATTGTCCTGGTAATATAAGCACATTCCCCGCACATAAACTGCATCCGCATTCTGTTTGTCAACATGAAGAATGTCACTGCAATAAGTAAAACAAAACAAAGTAAGACTACATTGCTTAGTAGAGCTGTATGAACACCCTAATTCTTAAAATTCAATAAACAAGAAATCATTTTGAACAAATGTATATTCCATTCAGTATTTATTCCAATGAGATCTACAAACTCTGTCTGAAATATTTATCAGCCAAGCTATTTGCCTTTAAAAAATTCTGCCAAGTACGAGGGTTTGAACTTTAATAGTGGAAACTATTTATTTACAACTGATACAAAATAGATGCATGTTTCGAAGTTTTACTGTCCTTCAATGTAGTCACCAGCATTGTGTACAACCCGTTGCCAGCGATGTGGAATTCGTAGGATACCTTTAGCAGCACCTGTTGTGTTGATAGTTCGAATGGAGTGGTCTACTGCCTGAAGAATCTCTGGAACAATTCTGAAGCGAATGCTACGAAGTGGTTCCTTCATCTTAGGAATCAAGTCAAAGTCACAAGCACTTAAGTCTGGGGAGTATGGTGGATGGTACAGCACCTCCCAGCCCCACTGATCGAACAAATCAGCCACAGCTTGCGCCGCATGCGGCCGAGCAGTGTCCTGCAAAATGATGGGTGGGTTCTGCAGAAACTGTTGCCATTTCTTTCTCAAAGCTGGTCACAGGTTGTGTTCCAAAAATGAACAGTAATACTGCGCACTGATGGTCTGCTGTCAGGGAATGGTATGCGTTAGGATAACACCATCACAGTCATACATGAGAATCACCATAACTTTCACATTGTTGGGGTTCTGACAAACTTTTGATTTTTGTGGTGACCCATAATAATGCCATTCGTTCGACTGGTGTTTCATTTGTGGCTTGTACAATTTGGCCCATGTCTCATCCAGCGTAATGATACGGCGTAAGAAAGCCTCTCCTTCGCACTCATAGCGCTCCGAGTGATTACGAGCAGCGTCATATCATAGCCATTTCTGCATTTCCGTCAAATCATGCAGAACCCATCGTGATGCAATTTTTCTCATGCCCAGGCATTCATTCAGAAAGTGAAGCACAATCATATGCACTAATCCTATCTCTCGGGCCAACTCATGAATCGTCACTCTCCAGTAACGCAGAAAGAGCATACACTTCTTCCTCACTGACACTAGGATGACCTGGCCGACGCATGTCTGCCACATTTTTGCGTCCCTCGATGAAGGCTTTTACCCCCCTTGCCACTGTTCTGTAAGGCAATGCAGATTCCCCACAAGCCTCTTGAAGACTTTGATGACACTGTCACGCTGTACGGCCTCTGACACATTCAATCTTTATCCAACTCCGTTGTTCCTGTTTCGAAAACTTCGTGACAACACTACATTAGACCGCCAGCTAACACAAGGCTCTGTTCTTCTTGTCACTGTGCATGCGCATGATGTGGGAAGGGAGAGTCAATTTGCTGAGGTAAGATAGGTATGTAACTAACGTGTGGTACAAGGGACATTATTTGGTTCCGTTGCATGGCATCTCTACAGCAGTGTTTCCACTATTAAAGTTCCAACCCTCGTATAATGGCAATATAAGTTACTGACATATTCATAAGCATGACCTTGAAATTACACATGAATAACTCCTCAAAATCTACACATAAAACATGAATGAAAAAGGCTTTTACTTGCCAAGAGTATGCCACAGTGATGAAATTCTGATAACCTGAAGGGAATATTCCTTTAAAATTCAGAAGGTAAAACATCTGTTTCACTTTAAGAATATGCAAAATTATATGTAAGTTGATACGTAACATGTGCAACAGACGAGTCCTCATTGGCTATACAGTTTACATACAAAGTAAATAAAGATAACACCTAATTAGCATTTTCATGAAATGTTATGAACATGTTAGTGTAATGAACTGTGACTTAAACAGACACTTCTTTACAAGACAAGATATGCATCTGAACAGGAGAAGAAAAGAAGAAATACTTAAACATATAGCAGCAACCTGCGTGACAATTTCTCAATCTAACAAAATTTGACTGCAATTTACTTGCTCTGGAAGGAATCTGAAAATTATAATGCAAATCTACAAGCTAACAAGTGTCCAGCTATGAAGGACTCCATAAAAACAACTAGAGAACAAAAAAATGGGTCAATACGCAAATCAAATAAACTCAAAAAACTATCAGGTATGAAAAATCGGGATTTTTTGTGGTAAATAAAGGTGCTCCGAAAAGTAATATTTCCTTAAACGGAGTAACCAAAAGAAAATGATATCAAATTCTTTAATATTTTCCATCAGAACATAAGAGGTTCAAGGGGGAAAGCAAATGAGTTATTAAGTCATCTACACCCAGCATCCCCCACATATTATGTTTTACAGAACATCACATGAATTTCTTGGAATTAGAACAGTTAAACATAGATTCTTATAAACTAGGAGCAAACTATTGTAGAACCTTGTATGAAAAAGGAGGAGTATACATTTATCTACGCACAAGCTTGAAATTTGTAAATACAGACCTAAAAAAATATTGTAAAGAAAAAGATTTTGAGGTATGTGCTGTTAAGTTAAACCTGAGCTCCAACAGACTCTCTATAATTACAATATATAGAGCTCCGACTGGAAACGTTGATACATTCGTAATAAAACTAGATGCAATACTTAGAAATCTATATACCTCAACACAAGAATATATTATTTGTGGGGATATTAATATAAATTACCTTCTTGATAGTGAAAAGAAAAACAAGTTAGGTACCTTACTGAGTACTTATAATTTAATAAATACAGCAAATTTTCCCACCAGAGTTCAAGGAAATTCTGCTACAGCCACTGATAATATTTTCATCGATATTACTAGAAGGGAAAATTATTCTGTAACGCCTATAATAAATGGATTGTCTGATAATGATGTGCAATCCATAACATTTAAAACGATAAACATGAGAACACATGCTAAACAATTTAAAATAATAAGGAAAATAAACAAACACACAATAAATGACTTTTTAATTAAACTAAGTTATGAAACATTGGACTCAACATTTTCTAGTGTGATGTTAATATAATGTTTAACTCCTTTTTAGACACTTACTTGAAAATTTACTATTCCAGTTTTCCAAAAAAAAAAAAAAAAAAAATCAAAATTTCAAATAAAATGAGTGATTGGATTACAATAGGAATAATGTCCTGTAAATGTGAAATAGTACTCTATATGGCATGTAGAAACAGTAAAAATTCAGAATTAAGATACTATAAAAAATACTGTAAAATTTTATCTAAGGTCATTAAGGAAGCTAAAAACTAAAATATGATTAAAAAATTCCAAAAATAAAAATAAAACCAGATGGGATATAAAGAAAGCATACTTTTGGGATTTGGCACCGTGTATATGTGGTGTTAACCGACGTTTCGGAGGAACATATCACCTCGTATCGTATCGTATTGATACGTTCCTCCGAAACGTCGGTTAACACCACATATACACGGTGCCAAATCCCAAAACACTGCTTTCTTCATAGTCACCGCCATGAAAGCCTCAAATCTTACATATGGGATATAGTAAAATTATAAACTAATATGGGGCCAAATAATGAAAAAATATGCACATTAAAGGTGGATGAAAAATGGATCAGAGAAAAGTAAGTAATTGCAGAAACCTTTAACAATTACTTTTTATCTGTAGCTGAAAATAAAAATGCAAAAAATTAACAAAATAATACAAATATTAGTTATCTTCCAGACACTACTCCCATTCAGTATTTATTGAAAACTTTTATAAATCCTTTTCCACATATTAAACTTAAATCTTTATCAACTAAGGAAGTTGAAAATATAATTAAATCTCTCAAAGCAAAAAACTCTTATGGATCCAATGAAATATCCACTAAAGTATTAAGAATGAGTTCTTTTTTCATTAGNGCAAAAAATTAACAAAATAATACAAATATTAGTTATCTTCCAGACACTACTCCCATTCAGTATTTATTGAAAACTTTTATAAATCCTTTTCCACATATTAAACTTAAATCTTTATCAACTAAGGAAGTTGAAAATATAATTAAATCTCTCAAAGCAAAAAACTCTTATGGATCCAATGAAATATCCACTAAAGTATTAAGAATGAGTTCTTTTTTCATTAGCTCACCTTTGACTCACAAAATCAACAATTCATTATCACAAAGAATTTTCCCAGATCATTTAAAATATTCAGAAATAAGACTGCTGTTTAAAAAAATGCGATAAATCAAATATTTCCAATTATAGGCCTATATCACTTTTAACTTAGTTCTCTAAGGTATTAGAAAAAGCTATGAGCATTCAATTGATTGAGCACTTAAATAACAATAACATTTTAGTGGAAGAACAATTTGGCTTTAGAACAAAATCTTCAAAAAATAAGGCTATATACAAGTTAGTGAATAAAATCTATAAGACCTTAAACAGCAAAAACTTAATAGGAGGCATTTTTGTGACGTCGAAAAGGCCTTCGATTGTGTTAATCATGAGGTTCTGTTGTCGAATTTGGAGTTTTATGGGTTGCTCTCTGTGATAAAAAACAGAAACAAATTCATAGTAAATTCAGAGATTCATAGAATAAATACCAGACAGCAAAATAATCTCCATCAACCTCTTGTAAATTTGAGTAAATATCAAAAGGGAGTTTATTGTTTAGGAACAAAGGTCTATAATAATCTACCACAACATGTCACATGTCAACATGTCACACAATATTAAGGATATATTGAGTGACACTAAGAGTTTTGAGATACAATTAAAACAAGTTTTACATTTACATTCTTTTTCTTCATTACAGGAATATTTCTGTTATAAATCTTTTTAAGATGTGAGTAGCTGTCTTGCTTTACAATTAAAAGAAGACAAGATGGTCAGTCTGTGTTCTAGTTTTTAGTTACTTATTTTAGATATACACAATCTTTATATCACTATATACTACTCTTTATTTCAATTTATTACACTATTAATGTATGTTATACAAAACTCATTTATGACATTTTTAATTAATGAATTTTTAATCAGTAGACTTGTATAACACTGTACAAATTGTATAAGGTCTGTCACTGCTCTTACTACTAAAATTAACTTATTTTATTATATTGTATACATTTATCAGTATTGTATTACAAATGTGTATGCTATTGGATGACAACTGTAATTCTTAGTTGTGACTGTAACTAGGACAATCTCCACATCTGCATGAGAATGTACTCTTGACAGGATTTATGGAAGGTGAATAAAATGAAATGAAATCACATGGATAATAAACAACTAAACTATACTACATTTATGTCAGAACATGCTTGTATTTCCTCAGATTCAGATACTGGCAACAACTTACAATAAATTCTACAGCACTTTTCATGTCAGTAACACAATATTTAACTAATGGTTCGAAAGGATAATACCCTGATTCTAAATTTAACACAAAATTAGATGCTTACTTTGCAATTTCTTGTGCTTCCTGATACCGTCCAAGTAATGCCAAGCATTCAGCCTTCTTCAGTTTGAATCTGGTACATGGAACCTGCTCAAGGATCCGATCCATGCAAAATACAACCTGTAGACATAAATTTCAGTACCAAAGAGTGGTACAGTAAAAAGTGTACTGTGTGTTAACAAAAGAGAAACAGGATACCAAAACAGGCATTAAAATTAAAATTTTGAGGAGTGAAATGTATGTGAAGACCCAGAACAATATGGTTCAGCCAAAGATACTGGAAGGCATCAAGCAGAAAGGAAGGAGTGCAAGAAATCAAAAGGACTGTAGGGAACAAAGAATTATAACATTTCATTACTGATCTATACAAAATGGAGGCAATACAAACAGAAGAAAAATGAGCAGTAAGTTCATAATCAGAAATAGAACAAAATATCTAATTACGAAGTAATGTTAATATTGCCAGTAATACAATGTTCTCAGTGTTTCAGTACTAAATTCATGTCATTATTACAATATATATACTACAGATACAGATTTTTATATTTTGCACCAATAGTAGTGTTCCTTTTGGTTTTCTGGTGAAGAAAACCTGTTGGTAGATGCATCACAGCTGGGTGCAAAGTCTTAACAAGTAAATGAAACTTACATAAGGTAATATTCATACATCATAAGTTCTTTATATTGTGACACATAGACTCACTGCTAGGCAATGACTCAGTAAACACATACTGCAGCAATGAATACGCAACAATAGAGGACATCCGCTGCTAGGCAATGGATGTTTTCTGCGTGCTATAACCCGAGGCTATATAACGAGAAGCCAAAAATAACTGACAGTTCAGTTGGAGTAGTGGATTAGTGTAGTGTGGTTAGAAGTCTTGAGCGTCCAATTGAAGATAGTGATTGTGAAATGTTGTAACAAGTTGTATAAAGATAAAATAAAGATAAAATAAATTCAATCATCAAATCCAAAACCCATTTCATAAGTCATGCAAACCTCTTCTAATAAGTGACAATATGTAGTTTCATAAAATACTTTCAAGGAACTGAAATAGTATAAGTCCAATCAAACCCCTATATAAAGCAGTCTACCGCATTAATTAAACAGAATGAAACTTAACAAAAAATAAAAAATGTCTCAATAAAAACTTAAGACTAACCCACAAAAAACCATAAACATAAAAACTGATAAACACTAGGCCCTGAAGCTCATCCGCGCACATTACCACATACATGGTAACACTCACATATATCAAAATCTGTCAAAATACTCTAATGATATTGTGATGTGATGGAGTGGCGACAGCTGGGGTTTAGATTGGTAATCAGATTTACTGGACACTTTAACAAACTCATGACTACACTTTACAATTTACTATAACTCACAGACCAGTGTTCTCGGTCACGGTCTTCATTGCCCTGTTTGGTAACGGCTTCCATTGGCAGAGAGGCTGCTCCATCAGGGTTCCCGAACCATCCCCAACCTCAGCTACTGCAACTCTCAACTGACTGACTGCCTGCAGACCCTCTCTCGACTCCTGACTCCCAGGCTGGGGAGATCTCACACCAACATCCTACCCTTCTAACTGCCATCTCAGGACTCTTCTGCAGTGGCAGCTAGTCCTCATCATATACAGCCTCAGAATGGACCACTCAGAGAACACTTCTTCCAACAGGCATTCTATTTTTGCATGTGCAATGGGCACATTTGCAGAGCCATTCCCCAACAATGGCAGTCTCTGCTGGCTTCACAATTCTGGCTTTCAGCAGACATACCACTATATATATACAGTAAAACTTGGTTATAGCAACATCGGTTTCTGTGACACCTTGTCTATTGCGTCAAATATTCAATGGTACGAACTAATTCCTCATAAAGCAACTGTTTTTATACCTTGCTTAGTACGACATGCACAAATGCATCAACCTCGTATGTAACGTCATTTTCATTCCTGAATTTCTCTGATATCGTGGGAAACTTCGATGTGTCTGCCCACCCTCACTTTCTCTACTTGCTGACGTGACTGTCCTGGAAGAATACGACCGCGGGCTGCAAGAGGAGCGTGGGTTTTATGCGAAAACAAGGGTGTGGGGTGGGACTGCGTGAATAGTGCAAGAGGACGCGGCAGGTTGTTAACTGCATTCCTTTCCTAGAATCTCGTCTAACAGGACCTCACATTGTCTACTTACCCTATAGTGTTCCTGCCTAAACCCAGAGAAGTGCAGTAGCGAAAACATGGCAATGAAAAGGAAAGTTTTAAGCATTGAAGAGAAAGTTAAAGTGATTCGTGAAATATTGTGTGTATTGTCAGTGAAAAGCGCTGTAATATGTCTTTGATATTACACATTTGGGCAATTCCACGTTAATGTTACGTTAGTCTGTACTTAACTACGTATTTCACTAAAAAATGCAACATTTTAACTCGGTTTTTGGTAGATTTTTACGTGACTAACATAAGGCTACTGTGAAAGTGCCCATTTCGGTTACAACGACATTCGTTTATAACGACACTATTTTTAGGTCCATTTGATGACGTTATAACCAAGTTCTACTGTGTGTATATATATATATATATATATATATAGGTTCAATTAGGAATTTAAGTACAGCAGCACTTAAAACGAATTAAGTGACAGAAACTTGTATGTGAAATAACTGCTGCATATTAAGTTTTATTATAATCTCTCCAAGTACTCAGAAAATACAGGCACGTGTTTCATGGCCCTCAGAATTGTCCTAACTAAACCAAAGACAAAAGAGCTTGGCAAACTTAGTGTAGGTTCACCAGGCAGTGTTTGCTCCCTTACGCAGAAAAAAATAAAGACATGGTTCTTACGACTTTTTTTAAATGCATCTAGATATGACAACAATTGGTATGGATGACTTTCTACTATAAATTTCTTCATACAACAATGAATTTCACCTTTCTGTAGTCTTGCTTTTGGTATGCTTTGTTCCCTTCCTCATCAAACCTCCTAACAACCTCGAGTTTCTGAACCTCTGGTAGAATAGCTGAGTTGTTAGGACTAAGTCCTCTTACAATGGAAACTGCATTATCTGCTGCTGACAAATCACCCAAAGCCAAACTACATTTTGCAATTCGGATGTACCCCTGAAACAAATATATGAAGTTAAACATATGCTAATGACTTCTGTATAATTAGCAAAAACAGTCAAATCTCTGTGTAGAAAAACTCAAGAGTATCAGCTTAAACTCTGATATTCAAACTTATTTATTTACTGGTACAAGACTATATAAAGGTAGGGTGGTAGGACTACTTACAGGACACTGTCACCTCAAAGGACACCTGTTCAAACTGGGACTAAGTGATAATCCCACTTGTGAGAGGTGTCAGATAGAAAATGAAACAGCCACACACATCCTGTGTGAATGTGTGGCTTTAGCTTATTTAAGATTATGTCACTTGGGTCAGTACTTTACGGAACCAAGTGACTATTTTGATGCTCCCACATCCAAAATCCTATGCTTCATCCGAAGCATGGGGTTGCTGAGGGAATAATTAAAAAAGGGGAAGCACAACAGACCTAAGGTCGCAGTGCAAGGGCCGAGAAAGCCTACCCCTCATACATTCATTCATTCATTCATTCATATAAAGGTACAGTATGTATTACATCTCACAAGTAATGAGGCTTCACTGATGTATGTTAAGTAAGACATTTCTAGGAGTCTTTACTGTACACACTTTCATCATACCTGCAGCACTACTATGGCCATCACTGCAATGTATATTCTTTGAGTCCCAACCTTAATCCTACATACCAACCACAAAACTTATATAAGATTTGTCATGCTTTACACATAAAACTTCTGAAAACAACACAAGTGAACAGACCAGAGTAGGTATAACAGTATATTACAATTTCACTCTATCTTCTGTACATTACCACTAATGTCTTGGGGGTATTTGGACGGAGAGACTCAGCACTCACTGACCTCACAGTGAATTGTATGTGAGATGACTTCAAATGGGGATACATTATTGAACAAAGGGACAAACAAAACAATTCCACTCTACAAGGGTGAACTGAATAATACAAAAAAAAAAAAAAGTGGCAGCAGCAGTAGTAGTATCAGCAACAGTAGAAGTAATCCAGTTCCTTATTTTCACATGCTAACTCAGCAATTACAGGAACCAATTACAAAGTCAGCACAATCAAACAAACAGATAGTACAAAAGGAAAACATATACATGCAGCATGAGTACGCAAGATATCTTACCGCACAGTATTTGAAAGACAAGCATAACTTCATAACAACACTGAGTACAAAAAAATATGGTATTTAATATTAAAGGAGTTATGTTAATGTTAAAAAACTACAGATTTCATTCCCCACTAAGGTGCAGCAAACAGCGGGCAGTTATCATATGAAAATGAAGTATTGAAGTACTAGTCTCTACTGTTTCTCACTGAATTCTGATACTGACAGCTTATAAAGGTGAAGAGCAGGCAATAAACCATAATACACATTCATTATAATTCACGCATCAAAATAACAATGTATGTCAATTAAGGTCTATGTATATCACAGTCTGTCACTAATGCAACAATTGTTCCTTTTTTTTTTATTCTTCCAATTTCACCATTTAACATTTAACACAACATGTTTCAACAACAGATGGTCAGCTTCAGATGTCTCATTGTATTGAAACTGCTACACTGCTCTGATGTGCACTGGAGTCCAGTTAAAAATAAAATATAATTAAGTAAATTCCATTAAAATTTTCTATTAAAATTTTTCCCATTACTGTTGTAAAATCCTATTCCACCTCATTAGGGGCATCGTCCACTTGTCTAGAGCTATGTGATTTATTGCAGATGTTTTACTTCAGCGGCTTGTTTTTATATTCGTTAGCCTGTTGTTTGCTACGTCTGCAATCTGTAAGCTACAGAATGCCATGCGTTAATATTGTTTTCTGATTGTTGTTATTAATGTTATGTTATCTTGGTTTGCTTTATACTCGCATGCCCCTTACTTGTGTGTTGTTCCCTCTAGCAGCATGTGGTACTGTCTTCACTAATGTAGATGTGGTGTGTTTATTCCCATATTTATATGCCCTGGTTGTGAAGAGTGGGGAGAGGTGGGGGAGAGTATAGTGTTATGTTGTTATTAATGTTATGTTGGTTTGCTTTATACTCACATGCCCCTTGCTTGTGTGCTGTACCCCCTACCAGTGTATGGTGTTGTCTTCACTAGTGTAGATGTGGTGTGTGTACTTCCGTATTTATATGCCCTGGTTGTGAAGAGTGGGGAGAGGTGGGGGAGAGTATAGTGTTATGTTGGTTTGCTTTATACTCACATGCCCCTTGCTTGTGTGTTGTACCCCCTACCAGTGTGTGGTGTTGTCTTCACTAGTGTAGATGTGGTGTGTGTACTTCCATATTTATATGCCCTGGTTGTGAAGAGGGGGGAGAGGTGGGAGGTGTGAGTATAAAGCAAGCCAACATAACATAACGTTAATAACAACATAACACTATACTCTCCCCCAACTCTCCCCACTCTTCACAACCAGGGCATATAAATATGGGAATAAACACACCACATCTACATTAGTGAAGACAGNATTAGAAAATTTTAATGGATTTTACTTATTTATTTTTTTTTTTTTACTTTTAACTGGACTGCAGCATGTGGGTTTTGAAGTCAAGAAAAACACGAGGGTCATACAATCACCATGCAAAATGCATAAGTTATAAACTACAAAGTTGAAAGTCAGCACAGTGCTTTTTCTGTAGAAGATAACTTTTGTTTTAGAAACATTAAGTGTCATGTGGATGGTTCTTAATTACTGAAGATCCATAGTCATTCATCACACACACACACAATTATAATCTGTATCCTGTTATACAAATAGTTAGAAAAGTAATCCTTAAAATATTTATACCATGAACATGCAGGATGGAATTTGAAAAAATGAAACACTGGCAATGTACATAAATATATAAGACTGAAACAAACAATAAAATATACATACTTTTACATAGTTGTTATCAAGAGCTATTGCTTTTCTGGCATCCTCCAGAGCATCTTTATACTGATGCAGCATCATGTAGCAAGCAGAACGATTTCCATAATATGCTGATGAGTCAGGACATAATTCTGAAATAATTTCCCAATGGTAGACTTGGTTACTGCAAAACAGCTATTTGCTTGTAGTAAGCGGTTTTAAATTTTCATAATTTTTGCCGGTTCTTCTAGCAACTGCCGAGAACATACTTCAGGGAAATATGAACACAAAACTATCACATTCAAGCACACAAGACAGATGTAGACTCTGATGTTTTCTATGCTATGAAATCTTTCTTGAAAATCAGGATTAGATACATATTATTTTCTATGTTAATTTACTTTAGCCTGAGTTAGTATTAGTTTATATTCTTGATACTGAAAGAATTTGGTGGTATTTTACTCCAATCAGAGAATTCTTCCCATTATCAATAATCCACAAAGGACCTTACTTAATAATGTTATATTTTAGCGTCCTGTTGCACTGATTTAAGTCCATGATTTATTTCAACCGTCTTCCAGTGCATACACTCATCTATCTCCTCCTCTCTCTCGCACTACATGTTTCGGCACAAAAGTGCCATCTTCAGGTGCTTATTCGATTTACGCTAAACTAGTTCATTGCATGCCTTGTCGTCTTCATATTAAAATAATAAATATAATAAATAAATCGAATAAGCACCTAAAGATGGCACTTTTGTGCCGAAACATGTAGTGCGAGAGAGAGGAGGAGATAGATGAGTGTATGCACTGGAAGACGGTTGAAATAAATCATGGACTTAAATCAGTGCAACAGGACGCTAAAATATAACATTATTAAGTAAGGTCCTTTGNAATAAATAATACTAAAATATACTAACACAAAAATAGTATATAAAGGAATAACACAACTGTACACAGGTAATATAAAGAACAATTACACTATGTATGATCTATCATTATTCTGATCATTCAAGGTATTCATTTACTGAATAAAAGGATTCCTTTAAGAAAAAGTTTTTAGCAACTAATTTGAATTTTTTAACATTATATAACAGTTCCCTTATGTCACACAGTAAATAATTAAAAATTTATATACCCCTATAATAGGCACTCTTTTTGCATTTGGTCAAATTTACCAATGGTATGTGTAAATTAGTACTTTGTCGTGTATTTATAGTATGTATTTCATTATTAATTACAAATTGGTGTATATTTTTTACTACCAATAACGGCCGCACCATAGCTCAAGCGGTTAGTTGCTGGTTTCCCACTGTGGCGGCCCGGGTTCGATCCTGGATCTGGTCAAGTGGGATTTATGGTGGCCAAAGTGGTGCCGGGGCAGGTTTTCTCCGAGTACTGAGGTTTCCCCTGCCAATCTTCATTCCACCAACTGCTCCACAATCACCCTCACCTATCATCTGGGGCTGGTACAATAGGCCAGAAGTGGCCACTGTACAAGGGACTTAGTTCCACCCCACTAGCAATTAAAAAAAATACTACCAATAACAAAAAAGAAAACATAAAGTAAAAGTAAAGCTATTCCTGTACCAGGCCTTGAAGGCCCATAGGGTTGTGAGACACTGAGGGTCCAACATTATTTAGACAATCGGCTCAAAGATGGCGGTAAGGTTGTCAGCCATATGCACCAGCCGCGCTTTACTCCCCACGAAAATTATCTAATTAATTCCTGGTACTCATTTCTGTTAAGGGCCGAGTCGACCCCAGGGCCATAGTGTGGCTGGAAGGATTAGGTCAATTGAAAAAAATCCAATGACCTTATCGGGACTTGAACCTGCGACCTTCCAGCTTGTAGCACAGCCCCTCAACCAACTACGCTACTGTGTACCCCCAAATATATAATGTGAATAAAAGGGCAATATACTTAGGCAATATCCCCGACAAGATATTTTAGGATTCACATTCATAATGTTTCTTACGATTCTTTTTTGTACTATAAAAACATTTTTACTATTAGTCACATTTCCCCAAAAGGCAACACCATATGTGATAATAGAATGAACATAAGCAAAATATACAATTTCTAAGTCTTCTATAGTTAAAAACAATTTAAGAGATCTAATAACAAAACAAGCAGAATTTATTTTAGTAATCACTTTATTTTTATGCTCTTGCCAAGATAATGTCGAGTCAAGAGTCACACCCAAAAAACCTGTGTAATAAGTGGTATTTATTTGTTTGTTCATATACTTTATTGGAGAATTATCAATTAGACTCTTTCTCATTTTGAAATACATATAATACATTTTATTAAAGTTCAAAGTCAATGAATTACCTTGAAACCATCTATTATCTTCCCAAGAACAGTATTAAGATTTTTTTAAGTTACATAAAATCTGAAGTGGTTAGTATTAAGTTAGCACTGTCCGCAAATAGAGTAGGTTTCGATATATCACTTATTACAGCTGGTAAGTCATTTATAGACATCATCATCAGTAATCTGTCAGATGACAGGTCCACAGTCTCTTCCAAAACAATTCCTCCACTTAATGCGATCTAGAGCTTTCTCCTTCAAATGACAGTATCTATCCTCTTCTGTCCCCAAGGTCATCCAGCATCTTCTTACGTCTTCTTGTCACTTCTATCCGCCCTTCTATCTTTCCTTCAATAACTTCTTTTAGAAGGCAGTTTCTGCGTAAAACATGACCAATCCAATTAGCCTTCCGTTTTCTTATTTCGTGCAGGATATTCCTCTGCTCACTGACTCTAATTAACACTTCTTCATTTCTCACATAATCGGTCCAACTGATCTTCTCCATCCTTCTCCAACACCACATTTCGAAACTTTCCAGATGTTTCTGATCTACTGCCCTAAGTGTCCATGTTTCAGCTCCATACAGAGCTATGCTCAAAATGTAGCATTTCACTAGTTTCTTCCTCAAATTTAAGTCCAATTTGCTGGTAAAAAGATTCTTCTTCTTGCTAAATGCAGCTTTTGCCATGGCAAAAAAAAAAAAACACTGGTCCAAGAATCGATCCTTGAGGAACTCCCAATCTAACTTGTTTCCAGTCTGAGAAGCATTTAATAGATGATTTATCTTTTATTACTACTCTTTGGTATCTATTATTTAGTTAGTTAGTTATTGGAGAGGGTGGGTTTCCCCATGCACTTAGACCTGTATTGGTCCATTGTGCTTCCCTCTATGATTTCTACCAGTCTCTATATCCTACCGGTACTGGTGCTTACCATCAGTCCCGCCCAGCCAGCGAGACCATCTCTACTTGCTGAGAGGTATCTACAATGCTTCCCCCATCTAAAAGAGGTATTAGAGACTGCTGTTGGGCGGGGAACGTCCGTAATTTGGCTCACTGACCTCCTTTGGAGATATGAGGTTCTTTTACGTGCCGTAAAGCTATGACACGGGACCCACGGCTTAAAGTCCCTCCCAGAGGACTTGTTCCCTGAATTTTTCTGCCCTTAAAAATTCGACGACCTCCGCCGGGTATTTGAACCCGCGTACTATGAGTCATGAGGTGGGAACGTTACCTTTAGACTACAGAGGCCGCTTATCTATTATTTAAATAAGAGGCAATCAATTTAAAAAATGTTCCTTGTACACCATAAAAATCCAGCTTTGTCAGTAATAATTCATGATTTACGCTATCAAATGCCTTGGTCAGGTCACAAAAGATGCCACCATGTCGCATTTTTTACTTTACATTGCATTCAGTCTTCTGCTAGGCAATATCCTTTACTATTATATGCTGATAGTCGTTCCACACACAAATCATCACATGCTATAAATAAAAATGACAATACTGCAAATTACCTAACTCCATGGAGCAGAGTTCTTCTTGAAAGGCTAATAATCTCTCAGTTAATCAAGAAATTCTGCACCATTTATGGAACCGAATGTTTCATCACTGTGTTCACAACAGCCTGCCCATGATCCCTACACCAAGTCTACACAAATTCAGTCCAACTCCATCCCATCCTGTTTCTTCAAGATTCATTATAATATTATCCTCCCATCTAAGCCAATATCTCCCAAATCAGTTTACATAAATCCTCATTTACCACAGAAGGTATATCCTACACTTAATCCATCGTTGATAAAAACCACAGGACATGGCCCATGAGAAACTGATGGTTAGGCAGGGAGCCATAATATATTCTTACAATGTATGCTTCAAGATGACAAATAAACATGTCATATTATAAAAGTAAACAGAAATTTTACAAATAATTAAAACAATGACAGGCAGATAGGACACTGTTGGTAGTTTGAGGACTGAGGAGTTCTCCCATTCCACAGAACAGTCAGTGACTTCCAGGGGTACTGGGTACTTGCACATTATCAGGTTGCCCAAAGAATTTCATCAATTCCTTTCTTTCAGCTAATCTTTATGGTGATGTGACAGAAAACTTGACCACTGATGTATAGCTTCACTGAATGCCTGTTCTCACACTTGCATTCACTTGGCAAAATTTCTCATGTTTGAAAAACTAATAGCTTCCTCTTCCTATCTCCTCAAATCCCACAAATTCTTCACTTTTAAAAGGATTCACAGCATAAGATAACTGTAACATCAGACTGAAAGTTACGGATTTTTTGTTTAAGGCAAAATACTGATAGATTATGCCAAAGATACTAAAGGGTAAAATTTAACAATAAGTTGTCAAATTGGGGCAAAATTAATATAGGTGTTCCACAAGGATCGATTTTTGGACTGCTGTTATTTCTGATCTATATAAATGACTTACCAGCTTTCATACTGCGTTCTGACCCATCGAATACTTCTATTGTGCTATTTGCTGATGATACGAGTGTAATACTAAATGAATTAAATTTTATACATCTGGAAAGGAAACTCAATATAGTGTTTAGATTAATGAATGGTTTAATTTAAACATGCTTTCCTTAAATTTTGACAAGACTTGCTGCGTGCATTTCTTAGCTAAACAAAAGTTTACTAACAAATTAAATATTGAATACGAAAATAAATTTGTATTAGAGTTAAATGAGGTAAAATTCTAGGGTATAACACTGGATAACATAAATTCTAGGAAAAACATATTGATTCAATCACAGTTAAATTAAATAAAGCCTGTCATATAATTAGGAAATCCCAACAGTACTTATGTATCGAAGCTCTCAAAATGGTGTATTATGCCTTTTTCCACTCTGTAATGTCTTATGGTTTGATTTTTTGGAGAAACAAAACTCATAGTATGATTGTTTTTAAATTGCAGAAGAGAGCTGTTCGAATAATGGCGGGAGCTGGAAACAGAGATTCATGCAGAAAATTTTTTTAGCCTATTGAAAATATTATCACTGCCCTCCCAATATATATATTCCCTTGTGATGTATGTTGTTAATAATATGGAACTGTTTACAGAAAATTCTGATATGTATGAAATACAGTGCGTACAATCAAGTGCGCGCCGCGGCAACTCCTCCCCGCGACTGCATCCGTTCTGCGGTGGTATGACTCACGGCAAATTGCAGCCGCGGCGCGCACTTGATTGTACGCACTGTAGTAACTAGAAATAGTTCAAANCCAAGTGAATATTTTAGATTTCTATATTTATATTGCTATATTACCACATTTTTATGGTGTTAACTGGAAAATTGTAAAGGTATATTTTATTTTCTGATACACCAAAAGATTCCATCCTTATGTGATCAAAACACAAGTTGAATAATCATGTACTTATAATATCCTCATTAAAATTGTATATGGAACTATAGATTAAATTACCAGGCATTGAAAATTGACTTGTAAATTTTATATTTACATTATATCTTTTATTACAAATTTATAGTGAATCATACTTGTTTATATCATATACTGTTTCTGTTATATTGGACTACTGGCTTTATCCTGGGTCCTAAGACCTTGTAATGGATTTGTGGCATGTAAATAAATGAAATGAAATGTGCTAACATGGAATGTGGGTCATGCATTAATGCCTAGTATCCCTCTCAGACCATCCACAGATGGCACAGATTGAGTGTGGGGATGGAATGCAATAACTCACTTCACTGGGATAAAATCAGTCTCAGCTGCAAAGAAAACTACACAATAAACAATTACTCAGTACTGGATATCATGGTTGCTGAAATGACAGTTTATCAACAACAGATACAACTGTAATTAGCAAGGAACTACTGTACAAACACTGAACATTAAAACAAATCTTTCCTACCTTTCTTAGCAAACCAAAAGATGGTTCCTTTTTCATGTTACTGTCAATGATATTAAGTTCATAATGAACTGGTATGGGATATGGCAGACATTGACACTTTATTACAGTGAAGAAAATCAATATAAAATATTTTATGAGTATACCAATCAATGAACAACAAAACTATCCACAGAAGTACGCCCAACATTTAAATAAAACTGACCAATGCAGTGTACTTCAGCAGTCACTTACCAATGGCTTCTGTATAAAATGGAATTGCTTGCTGATACTTCTTAGTTTTGTAAAGCTGATTTCCACTTTCCTTCTTGAGTTCTGCCAATCTGAAAAAAAAAACAAAACAAAACACAAACTGTATAATCCCAATCTAACATCTATGTCTGCTCCTGTGCCCCAGCACCATGCCACAGAAACACAAATTTATAGGATGTGAGGAGGCAAGGCTCCACACATTCTAGGCAGCAACACTAGATGGAAGTGATATCACCATCACACTTAAGTACCTTGCCTCCAAGAACAGAAACTCTGGAATCCATTCATTAGATGGCTAGGTGGGCCCCACATCTGGTCTGAACATAGCAGCAAAGAGAAAATTTCTTGCTCCTGAGAACAGCATTAGAGGTGATCTTAAAGAAACAGTTATGTGACAGAAAGGACTGGAGTCATGTAGCTCAGAACAGGGGTCAGCAACTGGTTCACATGCACATGGTGATAAACCATTGGGCTCCATAAAAGGCAGAAAAGTTCTTGACCAGTTGAGTAACTCCGACTCACAAGAAGGGCTCCACACAGTGTAGTTCTGATATAACTTTCAGTTCTCAACACCATCATACTGGTCTTTGGAAAGTCAAAGAGTGCCCAGCAATGGCACAATGCTCACTGCAAGTTTCACAGAAATCAGTCAAATACCAGTTGTTTCTATAACATTACATTCAACAACCAAAACTGACACAAACAGCTAGGTGGAAAGGCAAATATTCACAAGTCACATGATTCTGAGAATGGACCCCAGCTCATTTGGAACCACAAAAGTATTTACACTCACAGTTAGTTATCCAGAGTACATTTAGCCTTAATGTTTTTCTTCTTGTATATTCAATAATTTTATAGAACTGTACCACTTTCCATGGTCAAGGACCAGAAAGAGCTCAATCATGGCAGCCAGTTCTCAGCCAGCATTCAGACATCTCCCAATACTTTACCACTATGCTAAGCTGGTCAGTGTCAACAGGGATTATCAGATTGTATTGTAAGAAAGCAAAGGGTTTCTGTATGGCCCAGAAACTTTGCAGGCAAATGCTCTCTAACAGTGAATGCTCCATTCAAGATTACAAACCAGGAAGCTAATTCTGTCCACAGTAAATTCTTTTAAGTTGTATTCCAATTAAAACACAGGTACTGAAGGTTCACTGCTGTATTTACAACAGCCTGACATCAGTCAGATAAATTACATCCATGTCTTATTTCTTTAAGATCCAATTTAACATGATCTTAAGTATTGTAATTATATCCACTCAAGGATGAATTTTTAACAAGAGTGTATGGATTTGGAAAAGTTTTCATTTAGGGGAAAGTATGGTTTGCCATGGTGTTGGGCAGTATCAGACACCAGTGGTTATGTGAAAATGTTGGTCGATAGTGGCAGATTATAGTACATATATTTTAGAAATTTCTCTTCCTTTTCACATTATGGCAGTTTGAGTTCATGCCTTCAGCAGACTAAACACTTACCCTTGTTTTTGTGTTGCTTTCATTGCTTACACCATACTTGTATAATATTTGGTTCCTCAGAGCACATCTGGCAGTTTGATTGGCTTTACATGTACCCTTTCGTTACAGTAAGTAATGTGTTGTAAAAATATATTTGCAGTCACTTTATTGTGAGAAAATCTGCAGAAATTTTCAATCAAAAGTGTTTCAGTTAGTGGTGGCCACCATTATGGTGGGTTGCACCAGACATGCAGCATTACAGATTTGTCACAGGATGCCAAGATTCTAAAAGGGTCCTAGTGGCAGAAGACATGAAGATGGCTACTGAATCTATGCTGCTGGCAAAAATAAATGTTTGGGAAGCTGTCAGTCAGTTTAATTGAGTGGAAAGGTCAGGACAGAAATGCAGCGAAGTTCAGATACTGCCAAAATTAGGAACATTTGAATGAATACCCAATGCCAAACGGTAAGAACCACCTAACCAAATTAGAAATTTGAATGAATGGCATTCAGTGTTGCTGAAGAGCTAAAAATTCCATACACATTCAATACAGAGATGATGATTGAAAAATACCTTTATCAAGACTTCATGAAGAGAGATCCATTCCTACATCTGAGAACACCAGAATTTACAACATGACGCAAGTTGACTTCTATAAACCACAGGTTTCTGCATTCATTTGCTTGGGCTCATGAGAAATGTGCAGGTACGGAATGTGGGGCATTACATTATATCTATCACTGCCATAAATATAAATAATGGGAACAGTTTATTTGGAACTGACAGCTGTGTCAAATGTGAAAAAGACACACTGACCAATGCTACTCAACATTCCAGAGCAGTTGTGAAAAAAACACACAAGTATAACACTGTATCATTCTTGTTCCTACTGCAAGAACTCTATGTGAAACTTACATTTTATTTTGTTTCTGAAATCAATTACAGTGTTGCTGCAATTATCCCTTTCTTTCATATTAACTCTTTGACTGGCACGAAGGGTATTTAAATCCCACCCCTGTCCTGGCAGGCCCTTTAAACCTTACGTCGCTAAAGTGCATGTAGTTACTTTTTCCTAAACAACTTCAACAAAAATTGGTTTTTAAAAACGAAATTTTTGGGAACTAATTAAAATACAATATTTTATGCAATAAATGCTTTTCCACACCTCTTTATTTGTTTTTCTTCGTGTGATAAACATTGAAACATGAAAGTTTGCAGAGAGCCACACCACAGCCTGCACACATGATACTTGTTTCTTTTCTAACCTTGTGCTTAGCACTCATGCGACACTTTCTCAGGGCACCATTCTTCTTATTGTTACTGTTAGGAACATGGACCATTTTGTGAATTTTCAAGCCACCCTCTAGACGATTTGCTGGCTCTTTCACTGGTGGTCTTTTCAAGGTCGA